>NC_092206.1:34625249-34627298 GCF_043381705.1 Parasteatoda tepidariorum | reverse complement strand
TACTAATACTAGGGTACCATTTCTTTAATTGTATAATTTTTTGTTATCAATTACATTTTATTTCCTATGACTTTTCAAACTTTACCTTTGTATAGAATAGTTCCCTTTCCAAACTTTGTTTAGATAGTTTACAATGGTGCACTTTAACCGGTTATCTTTTCACCAATGGTTTCACAAATTTTCTTATGGCATGTATTGTTTTGATAAATCACAATTGAAAATTTAAATCTTCGAGTTAGATTCGATACCTGTTTTCTCCGAGCGGAGCTCGGTCACCCGCTGGTATATATTAAACCATCTTTTTCTCTTTTTTTAAAAATGAAGAGATTGAAGTCTAAAAAATAAATGCGAATGTGTCTTTAAGCAATAATAAAATCATTAAAAAATTTATTTAATAAATAAAACTATGCCCACTTAATAAAAGAGTAAATACTTTAGGGTTAATCAAATTAAGTACAAAGCAATAAAAAAATTAAATGAATATACGTTTGATTCAAATTGAGAAGATAAAAACTCTGTTGAAAAAAATAAAATTATCTTATAGCAATAAATTAACTCTAGTTTAAAGCAATTTATTTTATTTAATGTATAAAAATACAACAAATAAAAGCCTGTTTTTAAACTCATTTTATATTGACAAACGACTGTAATTTTGCCTACAGGAGAAGACGATTTTTTAAATGAAATAATGAATTCATTTCTTTTAAAATGTCAATGTAAATGTTCTTTTAAAATGTTAAATGTTTTTTTTTCAATGTCAGAAATTTTATTCAGATTTTAAAAAAAATATTTTTTAGAAAAAAAAAACCTAAAGCACACTTACGCAAGTAATTTAGTTAGGAATTGATAAATGGAATAATTTTATATTTCATTTTCTCCGTTTATGTTGTTGTAGTTTCTAATGTCACTTGCCAATATCGGCAAACGTGCTTGATGAAACAAAGTGAATTTAAGGTAGTGGGAGGGTTTCTTGTTTTTCAGTGGCGCCATCTATAGCCGAGAATGTGACTTCAGCCACACACGTCTCACAACCCGTTTGCAAGGCGGATTCATTCATATATCCGCAGATTGAATTTTTACCTGAACCAAAGAATGATCAATCTCCAATTCAGTAAAAGAGGTATGCATTGTTATGGGAACAGTGAAGACTTTGTGACCTGGCAGATTTAACGTGCACCAGTCACCATTTACTACACGAGAGTCTTTTGTCGACTGGAATTGAACCCACGACCTATCTGACATGGGCTCAATTCCCTTCCTACCAGGCTATCCCGGCCACATTATCTAAAAAATTACCTCGTTATTATTGAATTTATTTTACTATTAAGCACGCTGAATACGAGTACGAGGTATCCTTAACTGAGAGGCAATAGCACGTATGCTGGTCCTTGGATTACTCTCCACGGCATACAACACACTTACTTGATCCAGGAGTTCAAGTATTGGGAGTGGATTGGGTTCAAAATTACAAGGCTACGGAGGTAAACATTGGTAGTTGTAAACCCAAAAATTGGGTGGGATGTTTAACGACGGTTATAAAATATATATATAAAAAAAAACATTTACAAGACACCCTGAATAACAAGTAACAATGTGGTTGATCAGAAGAAATAAACGGGTATGAGGAAGCAAATAAAAAAATTTATTAAGTAATCATTGTATGTAAAGCAAGATGCCAGATAATTCATTGAAAATCATGCAAACAATTTACGTTGAAATACGTCATTTGCAATAGGAAATAACCTCCGGGATGTTTCCCTGACCGTCGCCAATAACCCATTTTGCAGCTCTAGTGCGACGTAAATTAACAATAAAAATAGCAATAGCAAATAGGAAATTACGCATAGAAATAGGAAATTACGTCATTTGCAGTAGGAAAATGTTAATAATTACAATTGCTCTATGAAAAGAGAGAGGATAAAATATGTTCCTTATACTTAATAAAGGGAAAAAAGTAAAATGTTTATTCGTGCATACTTGAATATAAAAATAGAGCGAAATAACGGATGTGAATAATATAGTGTGATAAAGTGTTTGATTATATATATA
>NC_092206.1:34617627-34625181 GCF_043381705.1 Parasteatoda tepidariorum | reverse complement strand
ATATATATATATATAAATTATTAACTAATCACCTGTAATATCAGCAATTAATATTTCACTTAACTTGGTATTATTTTTTAACTCATTTCTATCTTTCATCTTTCATACAGTTTTGTCTGAAAGGTACAATTTGATGTGAAAAATCTATAACCCATTTCAGCTTCAAAATAAATGACACTTAACAAAATTTAAGGAGGATCTATTTTCAGAAATTTCTTCAAACTCAAAGAAATAGTTTTGATTATATTCAAAAGCTCTAACTCTTGAAATGAATGAACGGAAGTCATTATTAGTCTAGACCTGGGTTTAAGAGACGTCAAAATGCGGTCTTCTTTTGAAATATGATTGTAACTGTCAATTGTAAAGACATTTACCAAAGGAAAGAAATTATCCTGTATCACGAAAACTGATTTTCTCTATTTATTACTTTGATTCGCAACTCCAAAGAAAGATTTTCTTGTAATCTAAGATCTCTAGGAATACCTTTTTTTTTATCCACTCTTTCACCGGGAACAGCAATCATGCGTACAAACGTCATCGATCAATCTAATATGACGTCAACTTCATCTTAGATAACTTTAGCAATGTCATTAGCGGCTTGGAAGAAGTTTGAGAGAAATAAAGTTTGAGACATACGGCTTAAAGCTTGCAAACAAAGCCAGAATTGTTGAAAGACAGTAGTTATATTTTACCTTTTAAAGAATTCTTCGAATTTTTTCTAACTGAAGGAAAACTTTGATTCTGTAACAGGAGACTGCATAACGATGTACCAGATGCTTTTTTTTACTTTATGTATTTGGTTGCAAATGTATTCCTGTTTAAAAAAAACTCATTGAATCTTAGAGTTTAAATGAATGACTCATTATAGTCAGACTAGATAATCATCAATTTGTTTGCATACCAATTTTCCTTTCCTTGCTCAACAGCTTTATAGTGTGTGACTCGGGGCCTTGTACCGATGAAACCGTAATTGATTGACTTTTTAGTACTGCAAAGAGTATTTTTACTGAGTTTTTTTCTAAATTTTAGAGGATGATCTTTGTGGCTTTGGATGCAACACTGATATCTTGGTATAAGCAACGGTATAAAGATATAAGAAGTTCAATTCTTTGAGTCTTTTTTTGTGTCACTTAAAGATGGCATGACATGTTTTCTCAAACTTAAAATTCACATTGACTTGGCCAGAACATTGGAAATTTTTAGACTTAAATTTTTTAATATGACCATAGATACAAAAGTATGTTTAATATTTAAAATTGCAAGTAAAAATACCAGTTAATGTTAACTCTTTGTATACTGTTAGTAAGTAACTATACTTATACATTAATTGATACTCTGATACGACTCTAACGACTCCCGAAAATAAAAAAAAATAAAACCAATTGTATATTTGATTTTATATATTTTTGTTAGAAAACTGAGTTCACCAACGATAATGGAATATTAAAATTTTGTGCATATACTTTCTCGACTGAAATCCATAAGTAAGAAAAAAAGTACCAAAAAGAAATATGTTAATAAAACAACATGTTTGATTTATTACTTTTCAAATAGTTTCAAACACAATTCATTTAGTTTTTATCTACCATAAATATACTTTATTGGTTTTCAACTGTCTTGCAATAATCCCTCAAAACTTTGGAATCAAAGAACACCTAAAATAAAAAAAAAATATTACTTAAAGTACGTAAAACACTAACTATATTGCAAATCCAAACTACGACGAGGCGCGGTAAGGGTAACATCACACCCCAAAACCCTCATCTTACACTAGCGCAGAAATAATGTTCGCCTTTACTATTAAACAAAAGCCCGAATAGTTAAGAAAGAACAATTAGTGCAATATGTACATTCATTAGCTAGTTTTGAATCAATTACAAATTCCATGCACATTAAAAATTTCATCAATTTATTTGAGAATTCAGGGATACAACAATTACCGTTATTGTAGATTTATATTATAATTTTAATATTTAGTTAAAAACAAATAAAGATAGTTGCTTTAATTTATATTATTTTGAAATTAAAAGAAAATAGTTCCTGTATAAATTAAGTAGCAAATAAGTTAAACTGAACTTAAATGAAGAATTTAAATATACTTAGGTATTGAATTACATTTTAAACACTCATAAAATACTAATATAATTCAGTTTCTCCCATTTATAATATTCACATAGTTGCACTAAATATAAGAAATAGTCTGGAATCCAATCATCTAAAAATTTACTACTTTCGAATATTTATTAGGTCTTTTTTTTTGTAAACCATAATGATATTCATATTTTTCTATATGTAAGGAGCATTTATCCAAAAAATCCTTTAATACTCAACCACCCACATTTTATTTCTTCCTCTTTAACAGCCCTTATCTTATAGCTCAGAATTTCCTCTTTACCGAGCCATAATGAAATGGACCCTGTAACCATTAAAGAATCCCCCGCTGACTATTAAAGCTCTTTAAAAGTAACAATCCATAATCGCTAGCAAACAGCATCGTCCAAAACTACGCCAAGATATTAAAATACAGCAATCGTATCACTGAATGGCTGGAATTTGGCATAGTTTGGCTTGACGACCACTGCAAAAGTGATTTTTCCCGGAAGATTTAATAAGACATAAACTACGTATTAAGTCTGGAGCCAATAAGGATGCCAGGGGTTTCCGTTTTATGACCACCCCTCGTAAACCCCTCTGTCCACCACACCCTAAAAAAAAGAGACACTAAAAAACCCCCATCGTGAAATATAGGCTCTTTTTCCTTTACTTCCTAAAGAGTAAACTGTTAGTTTAAGAACCCATTATTATTTTGTCTGGCTGTACTTATTAGCTGTTTTATGTTTTTTTTTCTCGAAAAGACCATAGGGCCAACTTGCGAGGTATCACACTAAAACATAAAATAGAGGAGTTACTCTCTTAGCCTCTTTTATTTGTTTTTTTTTTCCTTTCTATTTTTTGGAACTATTCATCAAAGTGTAGACTTAAATTCTTTTTTGAAACTGTTCTAAAGATCTATTGCTTTTTGGGTGAGAGTAGCTTTTGAAATTTATTTTAAAGTTTGTGTATTTTCGGTTAAAATGGGTATTGTTCATGAGGTGGCATCTAAATTCACTTTAACTTCATTAATATTTTTATCATTGCAGTTAAAGAAATATTGACTTAGTAAAAAATTTCCGTAGACTTCCTGTTAGTTGATATTGGCCTAAGAAAAATATCTAATGCGTATAAACTTAATCTGAAGAGTTTTATGGCAAGAGAACTAGTTTAAATAATAGTTTATGTTGTTTCATCAATCAATGTGAATTTAAATATTTTTATTTATTGATATTTAGTACTAAGATATTTCGTAAATGGAAAAATCGATATATATTTGCTAAAGTTTTTTCTTTTTTTTTTTACAAACATATAACGTGCAGGAAAAAACATGAATCACCATAGAGCCAAAAGAAGTTCAGCAAAAAAAAAATTCCATTTTTTTCCCAATGCCCACCAGGGGAATGATGCCAATGCCATTTCCCAATGCCACGTCATACAGACATCTTAAGGGTAGATTTGTGAGCCACTTTTCCAGAGGCACCATATTATTTGGGCCAACGTTGCTCCCACAGTAAGGACAAATAGTACAGAGAATGAAAACACTTCCATGCCTTGACCGAGATGCGAGTCCAGAACCTTTATGATGCAAGGCCAGTTTCTTGATCCCTACACTGGCCGGTCGACAAAATTAAAAATAAATAATAATTTATTTTTATTATTTATTCAAATAAATAATAATAAATTAATTAAACTACTGGTACTTTCGAATTTGAAAGATTTGTTTTTAACCTTTATCTAACGTCTATGTCTTATCTCGCATGCATTGTTGTGATATTTGCAATAGTGCAAGCAAGATAACGCTGCATTAGATCAATTTAAAATATTATTTAATTATTGATGCTTTGTAAATAATTTTATAGCTTTTTATTTCTCTTATGGTTAGATCCTTTTTTTTTTTCGTTACCCATTTATTTAACTTACTATTTAGCGTATATTTTCTATAATGAAAATCGTAGATGCGCTATTACTTATTTATTAAGTTTCACAGAAGAAACATGCACCAAGTTCGACGGTAAACGACATAAAAATTTGTATCATAAGAGCACGTGTTTCCTTAAGAATATTGAAAAACAAACTAGCAATTTATTTTTAAAACTAATCTTTAAAACTAATCTTTAATTAAAACCCATAGCATATTGTCGGAGGTGAACTTCTTTATCAGCTGAAAAAAAAGTAGATTTAATTTGTTTCCTCTCTTACTAATATAAAAATACACCATAATCCTATTTACACTATCTGCAGACCATTAGGCCTTACTACTTATTTTCATTAAGTATACCTTAATAGTAAATCACACGAGTTAATTAAAATATTAGTTTGTTAAAATCTAATTAGATTTACTATTAACTAGACTTTTTAAAATTTTAAGTATCTAGTTAGTGAATTAGTAAGACTTTATTTACTCTTAAATAATGCAGAAACCAGAGATTTTCAAGTGATATGAAATTATAAAAACATTGCCGGAATGTTTATTTTCAGTTAATTAAGTATACACAATGATCTTTGTAATCCCGGTATGAAATATTCAAAAATATTCGGAAATGTTCCAAATTTCTCTAAGCCCAGTACACTTTCTGTCTAATTACTACTAGGCATGTCTAGGTTTTCTCTGGAGACACGTTTGTCTTCTGAGACGCGTTGAAACACAACAGCTATTTACTAAGCTTTATAATCTATGAGAAAATTTAAGTTAATTTTGAACCTCATCTTAACCGTATTTACTAAAATCCAGTCTTCAAACTTTCCAGAAAGATATCTGTAGTGAAATAAACTTAAAATCTCTGCAAGAAGAATGAATAAAAATTCAGTTTCAGAAACATAGTTCTAATCGCTTAAATGTACAAGAATCTAATTTTAAAAGTCTGAATTAAGTTTAAGAGGAAATATAATTAAGATTTCAGGTTAAATAACTAGTTTAAATAGTTATAATAAAGTTAAACTTGTAAATATGAGGAAGTATATTACAAACACAAAAATAGAACAAAAAATAGCAGTAGAAGTTTGTAATAATAACTTATATATTTTTTCTATATATAGATACAAGGTTGGGTGAGAAATTTTAATTATTAAAATAATTGTAATAAAAGCAATTATGACAATTAAAAAAATTTTAATTTGCTTTGTATAAAATTTAAAAACATGTTAAGCTATACTGACTTCCTTTTTTATAACTAAAATAAAACGTATGCTGAAATTTCCCATTTAGTCAAGCACTAGTGAGAATTTCTCCTGTCTTATTGCACTGACATCAGTGTACAACTCATGCAATATACTATCGATGGATGGGAAACGAACCCACCAAACAGAAGAAAGCATGATTCACTGATATGTAACATTTCGGTGAGAGTTTGTGTACTTAAGTACTCAACACCGTAGCTTTGGTCTTCCGGTTCTCTGAATTTGAAGCAAATTTATTTTTACTGGATGTTTCACAAACTCATTTCTGATACAGAGTAAAGGGATGCGATAGCCTGGTTGGTAGGGCACTGAACCCATGCCAAAGTGGTCGTAGGTTCGATCCCTGCCGGCCGAAGACTCCCCGTGTAGTAAAAGGGGACTGTTGCACGTTTAATCTGTCGAGTCTCAAAGTCCTCCATGTTCCCATAACAAATCAATACCTCTGGGGGTAAGGAATTGGAGATTGATCGTTCTCTGATTCAGATCAAAATCACGATCTGTGGATGTATGAATGGGTCCGCCTTATAAACAGGTGTGGCGTATGGGTGTGGCAGAAGTCAAATTCTTGGACATAGATGGCGCCACTGGAAGACAAGAACAATCGCCTTCCCTCTGCCTTAATGGCATACGTCAACAACAACAACAATCAACAACAGCATACAGAGTAAAACATTATGGATTAAATTACGGTATGAAGTTCCTCCACTTTGGGTACATTATCCGTAAAATCCATTTTCACCGTTGTTTTTTCGAGAAATATTTATTAGATTAGAGTTTGTCAGTGATTCTATGATAATTATTATTGTAAAAATAACGTTATACCAGAGTTTTTGTTCCGTAACATGTTCCAGTGAAAATGGATTTTACAGCAAAAAGTAAAAGCTCTCTGAGTGCCGGTACTTTTTATCGTAATTTAAACCGGGATATTTTACTGTGTAATGTGCAAAAAAAATTTTTCTTTCAAAGGGAACAATTAATATTTTTCAATTTCGGGTCATCTGCAGGTTTGGTGATTTAAAATTATACAGAATCTTTCGAAAGCATTTAATGATAATAAATTTGATAAAAATCGTTCAAAAAATTACATATACTTAAAATTTAATGATAATAAATTTGAAAGCCTTAAAAAAGATTTTTACTTTCATTCTTATTCTTATTATTGACGAATCCGTATTCCTTAGATTTTATGACATTAAACATGCAAGTATTTCTAGAAAATTGAAAACCTAAACATTTCGAACATTTAGTTTTCTCCCACAACAAAATTTTAAATGTATAATTCAAGATCTTTTGTTTCCTACACCATTATCAGATAGAAATGGAAAGAAAAAAAAACTTCCCAACATAATAATTTAACAAAAATTACTAGAATACGATGCCGTGTTCGACCATTAAAGACACGAATTATATTTCATTCTTTTACTGGCCCACTAAATGGACTCTTAGATGGTGCGTTATGAGTGCATTACTTTCAACTCACCAGTTGTTATTGTTATTATCACAATCATAATCATTAAAGAGCGAGCGTTTACAGCAACAATAATACTTAGGTTCAATTTATAAGGCTATAATTATGCGGTTTCTTTGACTAAAAAACGAGAAATGTTGTAAACTTAATTGCCTGAACATTAATGCGAAGATACATAAAATAAATTAATGAAATAAATTTGTGCGACTTTTATATCCAAAGTAGGGCTCTTTGGTTTCTGTCTAATTATATTGAAGCATTCTTTGGATTTCACTGAAATTAATAGAGGTGGAATTAAAAGCTTGCTGACATACGCGTAAGTTTCTATATTTGAATCGCTTAAGCAGAACTATTTCAGCTAATACTTTAGTAATGATATATTAAAAGGCATTTTATTGTTAAGTAAAAATTGTCGGGAATTTTCAAGGAAACAAATATTGTGTTCTTTTTAATTTCACTCTCAAATCTAAATTTTAAATTACCTCAAAATTGGGAGCAGTTTTATGCAGTTTTATATATATGTCACGGCGAAAAACCGAAATCGGTGGTTGTTGACTTTCCCCGGTGAATGTCGACAAACACCAAATACGTCGGTGAAAGATCGAATATTTTATTACATTCTTGTACATTCGGACCCTCACCGGTGTATGTCGACAATCACAGATATGCTTTGGTGAATGTCCGAAATATTTATTACATTCGATTTGATATGAATTTATTCGTGGATATAATTACATTTATTCGATATTTTAATCCTACACTGATGTTTTTCTAAGGTTAAGTGCCACTGCCCGGTATACATAATTTCAGCTTCT
>NC_092206.1:34541458-34617225 GCF_043381705.1 Parasteatoda tepidariorum | reverse complement strand
GCTAATATATATATAGATATATATATATATATATATAAAAGAATCCGTACCAGACAAAATCGACTATCTGTACTGTTAGGGTGTTTATTAAGTCCGCTCTCCTGTGCCTCTTAATTTATGCTACTCCCAAACTGTATATATTTTTTGTTTTCCTTTTTGAGTCTAAAAGAAGTGTTTTAAGGGCATTATGAACGGAATACACACACATCAATACAGATTTTAAATGGGGGGATAATGTGGTGAAATTACTGTGCTGGGGATGACATTTCCGAAAAAAGAAAATCATAATATAGGAAATAAAAGCTAAAATATGTGGCATTCAAACCATTCATTTGGTAATTTTTCAGATAAAAATTATAGTTTTTTTACAACGCGTTTTGTACAATAGTGTAATTTAATTTCAACCAAATAAATGAATTTTATGCCATGGTCTAAAATTTAGTCGTTAAAAGTTATGCCATTTTCATTAAAAGTTACGATTCGAGATTTTTTTCCCCTTAGAGCCAGAAGCTAGGTAAAATTTACAATATTCTCGTAGTTTACCCCATAATTCTTTTTCTCAAACTAGATAATTATGTAAATAAATAAGTACTGACTAAATGTGATTCTTAGTTTTAATGCGTATAATGCAAAAATTGGATTTTTTTCAATAATTTAAAAATTTAAACTTCTACTTTTAAAAAATTTAGTTCTAATTTCTTTTAAGTAACTTATTTACAGTGTCAAGAAAAATTTGGATTTTGTTTTCCCAGAGAGAAATTTTGTATTTCTGAAACACCAAGCTAAGCAATATAATGGGATTGAAAAGATAATTCAGTTTAAGGCTAAATTAAGAAGATTTACATCATTTAAAAATTCACGGTTCAACATATTGAACTAATGTTTCTAAGCGTTTGCACGCTTTTAATGCAAAAATAATTTGATAAATCAGAAACTGTTCAATATTCACAAAAAAAATTATGAATGCATCATCTTAATACCTAATTTAATTATTTTTGTTAAGTTGCATCAAAATATTAATTCAGTGTTCCTTATTAAAATATAGAGTGTGTAATAAAAGTCACTAATATTTCTAAAAAGAGAAAAAAAAGAAAAAATAACTTCAATGTTTAGTACAATAATTTGCTGCATAAATACATAATCCACACCTACGCGTTTCGGGAAGAAAAAAATCTCCCTTGTGAAAAATATAAATGGTATAAAATATACATAATATAAACCGTTGAAATATCAAATCAGACTTTCCTCAAAATTAATATATTTTAAACAGTAAAATAAGCATTTTAATTTTTAATACCATTGAAATGTATAAATTTAAAAAAAAAAATATTTAATTGAAACGATCACTGGTAGTATAAAATACCTTTTGAAATTCTTTTGGTAATATTTAAAAATACTAATTTTGCAGTAATATAAATTTAGTACCGTTTTTAAGTTACGTGACATATCATTAATGTGATTTATTTCTCACGCACAAGTTTTGTGCACGTGATGTTTTCCCAGTATATACATATCTTGATAAGAATTTTTAGATTCTAGTTTGGACAAAGTAATAATTCTGACAACACAATTTTAGTGGTCAGCATGCTATCTCTATTTCTAAGATGAATAAAGATAGGTTTGGTGCATAAAATATGAAATGTTCGCCCAAAAAAAGTAAGGGATTAGAGGTAATATTAAAAGCACAGTAAAACAATAACTATACAATACAAATTAGTTACAAATATATATATATATATTAAAATTTATGTTGATTTAAGATTGTATACATTTTAAGCATTATTTTATTTCTCTGATCTCATTTCTGTTAAAGTACTTTTAGACACGCATTACATTTAGTTAATAATATCTTAATTGGAGTGCAGACAATTTAGTATATTGTCTAAAATAATTCATTTTTTGTACTCTTACAGTGATATTCATAGGGAACTGGCTATATATACTATATATATAACTGAAAATATATATACGCTCTTTTCAAAAATTAAATTGGGATTACTTTATCTCTTAGGTCGTTTTTCTTTCTAAAAACGTTAATTTAAGTATCATTAAATATATATTCCCAATAATCATTATAGCACACGCATGTATACAATTTAGAGAAAGTTAAACTTATGTTTTAACTGGATTAAATTAAATGGAGTGCGTTTTTTGTAGAAATAACTATTTTTTATTCTGAAAATAAGTCTTACACAAATATTATCACTTTTCAAATAAAAATCCCGCATTTACCTTGTATTTTTTTCCAAAAAAAAAAATTTAAAAAATAGGATCTATAATTCATTTACAAACTATGTATTTTTAAATAGAGTAGCTTTTCTAAAATGCAATATATTTGCATTTTCCTCTCAGAATCTGTAGACTTTCCATCCTTTAAACAGAAAAAAAAATTTATTACATGGAAAAAATTAATGTAGTTTATAAAATGATTACATACATTTTCTATATAAACAATATATCATAAGTTATTAATACAATTGTTAAAAAAATCAACTATATATATTCACGGAGCTAGATTTAATAAAAATAAGCATTTGAGTCACCAGTTTTTCTTCAAATCTCAAGATTTAATTTAATGTAGTTTACAAATGCTTACATACATTTTCTATATAAACAATACATCATAAGATATTAATACAATTGTTAAAAAAATCAACTATATATTTTCACTGAGCTAGATTTGATAAAAAATAAGTATTTGAGTAACCAGTTTTACTTCAAATCACGAAATTTAATTGTACATAAAAATGTATCCTCCTCTCCACAAAAAATTAAATATTTCTCCTTCGTCTTCCTTTCCAAAAAAATAAATGAATAAATTATTCTACATAAAATACTAGATAAAAAAAAACTCGGTCATTTTTAATTTTCAAAAAGTCAAATGTCTTTAAAGTAACTTTATAGCATGGGCAACGCTTTTGTCACTTTCATTTAAAAGCGTTTTTGATGAGCCTCATGTACAGATTATAAAGCGAAAGGAATGAATAGCCACCAAGGTACTCAGAGGGAACACCGTTTCCCAACATGGCATCTCTTACGGTATGTGAACAAAGGAAACCCACAGCATCTCCATTTAAAATTCATTTAAGTGTGGACGCACCGTCGAAAGAGATAATTAGCCCCATTTATGAATGGGGCTGACTGTTACAACAGTGCACCACTGAGTCTCAATTTTCCACGCCTTTCTCCAACCGAAGTGAAGGAATAAAGACGAAATTTCAATTTATGCACCACGTTTTGGCGATCTTGTGAGGCGGAAATTTAGGTCCAAAATGTGCTTTAATTACTGAGTTGCCGCAATTTCAAGAGTTTCTAAGTTTTGAAAAGTTATCTCTATCTTTCTGGAGTGAGTGCAAAATTACAAAATGGAAGAGATTCGAGGGTTTATTTTTAAAAGTGGTTTTATTTGACTGGTAATTGAATTATTTATCGTAAAAGGTACTTATTTAACACATTCGACAGCTGGGGAATAGGAAGTTATGTCATTTTCAACATGTTTGTTGATTAGATATATTTTTTCCCTACTATTTTTATCCATTATATATTTTAGAATTGTCATTATTCAATTGTTTTTATCCATCATATATTTTAGAATGTCTGAAAAATGTTTTATCCAGATTTTAGATATTTGTTGACATTTCTTATGAAAATTATCAAACAGCTAACAAATTTTTGTAATAAGTTCTAATAATAAATTCCATTAACTTAATGTTAATGTTATTAATATTTAATGTCAATAATAACATATTTCATTGATTTTTCTTAAATTTAGAAGCTTTTTTAGTTTGTATATTTTAACAAATCTAATATTTGCATTAAAATGTTCAGCTGCGGGATCTTTTTGAATTTTTAGAAATATTATTATGCTATTTTTTATGAATGTGTTTCGTATTTATTATATTTTCATGGATATTTTTATGATATTTGAGTTATTTTCTTTCATTATGCACCGAGAAATAAAGTAGGGTCAAAACTGCCAAAATGTGGTAAAATTCACGTGATTCCGGCTCTATGGGAATTCAAAATTGGTATTAATTTTTAATGAAGTGATTTGATAAAATTGACCATAAAATATGACTTTATAATGTGAGGTGAAATTTGGTAAATTTAATAACATTTTGTAATTTCATCGTGGTTCTTTATTGAATATCGAAAAAAAGCCATTTATTCAGTTTACTTCTCATACATGTATTCTTTTCTCAATGTGAGGTAATAAGAACTATATTTTTGAAAGAAAAAAATAATTTCCGGTAAAACGGTATCATGTGAGCACGGAAAAACTTACAGAATGAATGGAATAAATACCATACATTTATCTTCTCCTGACCAACTTTTTTTTTACCAGATCAGTCATTACTATACAGTACCGAGACTTTACCAGATTTTTTTCTCCGTGTGGGATTTTTTGCTTTTAAATATTTTAATGAATCTTTATTTTAAATCAAACAATTTCTTTTTTTTAAATTATAGACATTTCGCAGACTTTTTAAAGCTATAACACAAGAAATTAAAAAATTGGATGGTATAAATTTATTGATAAATCCGTATTTTTGACAGATATTATGAAACTACTTTCCTATCGTAATTGCCTTCTCCACATAATGTAACACGTTAGATATTAGCTATTTAACTATTCATTTACAAAATTTAAACGATTTTAATCTTGTTTCTGATGTTAATTATCACAATGTTTCCTCAGTAAGAGTTCAAAGTATTTGAAACGAAAAACTGAATTAAAGTCGACAGTATTAGAATAAAAAACTGATTTAAATTTTTGAAGATTTTATTCCTTTATGCGATGCGTAAAATTTGCATTGCTCCATTTTTTATATTACATTTATGTAAAGACCAACATATTTAGTAAAGTGTCTTTTCGTTATTGCTAGCATACTTACTTCTTTTTACTGATATTTTCAATCAAGGTAAGATGTCATGCTAAGGTCATGTTAAGGTGGCAATGAACATTTTGTCATTAATCTTTATCTTTATAAGAAAAGGTAAAAGTGAATAAAGTTCATATTTAAGACGGAAGATTCATATCTTCCAAAAGCAAGATTGTGCACAAAGAGAAAAAAAAAGGTTCTTCATTAATGGCTTCAAAACAATTTTGAAATAAAATTGTGATTTTCTTTGATGTGGAGCACTAAAAGTGACTTTTATATATCTTGAAATCATGACACGTTGAAGCCTGATTTAATTCATCTTAAAATTTCAGGCCCACTTATAAGAATGCTCACATTTATTCAATCTTTCAAGTATGTATATTTAATGAATTTGTATTTTTCTTCTGAAAATCATACGTGTTGAAGTACTGTACATTTTTGTATAATTTTACGCTCTTTCCTAAGAATATGTACTTTCATTCAATCATTCAAATATTCACGTATACATTGGATTTACATTTTTCTTAAGAAATACATAGCATGCACTGTTTGAAATTTCTCGGAAAATTTTTTAAATAGCAATTTATTTCATTGTTATTTAAAAATTCAAATTCAACCAAAACAGTCAATTAACCATAAAAAATGCTATTCATAGTATGAGAAGAAACGTTTATGAGCAATTCTACAAATAAACGCAAATTAGGCGGCCAAAAAAAATAAAAAAAATTTTTTTTTTTGGGGGGGGCACACTATTTCTACATGAATTTTCTTCTTTTTTACACCCTAAAAAGGCAAGAAAAAATCGTGAACATGGAATTTTTTCTTTGTGACATACTTTAAATGTGACATACTCTTTCTGACATACTCAGATAAATCTGAGCCATTTATTCAGATAAAACGATTTTTACATAAATATAATATTATTATAATGTCTCTCTAACATGTATTTATAGAGATTTCGTACTATAAGATTATATTTTAGTATAAAAAACAAAAATAAAAAAATTTAATCAAAGTTCCTAAATTGAAAAACTCGGGAAAAATTTAAAATTGGTATTTTGTCATTTAAAGTATGTCACAAAGAAAAAATTTCATGTTTAATATTTTTTCTTGCTTTTTTAGGGTGTAAAAAAGAAGAAAATTCATGTAGAAATAGCATGCCCCCCCCCCAAAAAAAAACATTTAATTTTTGTTTGGCCGCCTAATTTGCGTTTATTTGTAGAATTGCTCATATCGTCGCTTTGAAACTAACCGTAGTAAATCGAAAAATGAGATATTTGGGTCATTTTGTGTAAAAAAAAATCACCCTTTTAGAGAAACAAAGTGTTATCTTCATAGTTCCATAAAATTCATTTAGAGAGCAGATAAATCGTTATCGCATTGGCGCGATTAGCATTAGCGCAGAAAGTTAGAAATTGCTCTCCTGAAAAACTTGCTTTTTTGAGTTACCACGGTTTAGTTTCAAAGCGACGATATGAGCAATTCTACAAATAAACGCCAATTTTTATACTAAAATATAATATAATAGTATGAAATCTCTATAAATATATTTTATAGAGTATAATAATATTATATTTATGTAAAAATCGTTTTATCTGAATAAATGGCTCAGATTTATCTGAGTAAGTCAGAAAGAGTATGTCACATTTAAAGTATGTCACAAAGAAAAAATTTCTTGTTCACGATTTTTTCTTGCCTTTTTAGGGAGTAAAAAAGAAGAAAATTCATGTAGAAATAGTATGCCCCCCAAAATTTTTTAAACTTTTTTTTGGCCGCCTAGTTGGCGTTTACTTATAGAATTGCTCTTATAGATTGTTGTCTTCTAGTACAGTCAAACAACCATGATTTTATCCGCGCCTACTGTAACAACCTTTTAAAGCCATTTTGCTCTTTACAGCTGGGTACATACTGAAGCTGAGCGTTCTAATCCGTGACAATTGCAATTGTGTTTTGTTTTGAAATAAGATATTACAACATACTACAATTTTGAGCCTTTTTCATAAGAATATTCGCATTCATTCAATCTTTCAAATCTGCATACATGAATCAAATTTATATTTTTCTTCATGAAAACATAACACATTTAAGCATGGCGTTAGTTCATAGTAAAATTTCGAGCCTCTGATAAGAATATTCAAATATTCAATTATATTTGCAGTAGTTTTGAATCCCAGATGTAAAGCTTGACGAAAGGAAGCCAGCCATTAAAATTTACTAGCGGTATGGAAAACTTTTGAAATTGTGTAATATTCAAAAATTAAAAGCTATAGCTAGTTTGATAGTTAACTTAAAATTAATCATGGCATTGTTCTCTGGGATACGTGGTGTGTTTGTTTATAAGGATTATATGCTTCCTAATTTGGCTGTAGCGAGTAGATAAAGTTATGTTATTGCTCAAGCACAGCTTTATGCTATAAACTGAATTCTCACACTTTTGTAAAAATACAAACGAATGTTTTCATTTGCGGCAAACCTACCATAACCATACACAAATTTTGTTTTTTATTTATAAACATTGATGAATTATCATAATAAATAAACTTTAACATGAAAAGCATACTGTTCTTTAAAAGTGCAAGTAAGTTCTAAATAACACAATTTTTTTAAAGAAAAAAACTTTTGCTTTTCAGATACAGAAAAAATAACACTAAACATAGCAGTAATCATTGATTTTTTTAAAAATAATCATTAAATAAAAAAATAGCCATATATCTTGATCACAACTAGATCGATCTCATTTCTGTTGGTTCCAGCATTATAGAATTATAAAACATTACGGTAAAAAACCTAGTTTTCGGCTGAATTTGAAAAAAAATAATTAAAATTGGCCTGAAAATATATTTTACTTCGTATTTTTATTATGTTTCTTCTTCTTTAAGAATACTTTACAATTTAGTAGTTTTTATCCTGTCTCTTTTTTAATTGTCTTATTATCAAAAGATAAAAAATGTTAAGTGAAATTTGCATTTTTTTTAAAAAAAAACTATCTACAGTAAACTTTTAATGAAATGCACGCTGTTTAGATAAATTTTCTCGATAAGAAATATTAAGTAGATCTCAAAATATCAATTTAAAAAGAATACTCTGGAAGCTTATTTTCATTTAAAATATTTTTTCTTCTAATCGTGATAGAACAGAAATTAAAATAAATTTTTAAAGATATTGACTAGAAATTCAAATTTATTTTATAGGAAATGCATTTTTTTCAAAATAACAATAAAGATATCTTAAAATAGAGAACATTTGAAGATTTTATATTCATATTTGGAAGCCCATGTTCATATTTGGAAGCCTTTTGGAATCATTTTTGGAAGTAAAACAAGAGTGAACACTTAAGAGAGCAACACAATATTTAACCTAAAAAAATGCGACTAAATTTCTAATGAATCACTTCTGAATCATAAATAGGCGAGAATATCTGGAGGAAAAACCGATCTTTTCAGCACTTCTTTCTTTCTTACAAAATCAAAAATGTTTCGGTGTTTTAATTCCCACCTTTTCTTAGTAGAAATTTATTAGATTTTAATTACGTTTTTATTTTTGCACTCTTAAAATTTACCTTCAACCCCTAATGCATGCACTTTTTTATTTGTTTACTAACAGTCTAAAAATATGTGTTAACGACGATGAAAACGGATCACTGTGTGTATGTCAAATCAAATAGTAACAAACCTATCACTTTTAAAGAGTTACAAGAATAAACTCTATCACATCATACATCTTCGAGGGTCTATAATTATTACTAAAATATTAATAATTATAGCCATACTGTTCAATATACTGTTCAACATGCTGTTCAACATAAAGACATATAATTCTTCAGATTATTTTCGACTTAATAATTCTTTAACATGCTTATTTTTACTTAGATTAGTACTTTTCATATATTAAGAAACGTATTTCTTTTCAATAGCTAGATTAATATAATATTATTTCACTCATCTCTCAATGTCTATAATAATTATCAAATTAATAATAACTATGATTATTTACGTATATTGCCCATTGTAAGATCATAGAATTCTTCATAATATTCCAAAATTTCCAATTATTCAATTCTAAAACAAATTAGTTTCCTTCCGATCATAACTTCTCAAACAGTAACAAACAAATTGTTTAAGTTGTATAAGAATGCAATATCAAGTCATATATCTTCCAGTGTTTTCACTGAAATGTAAAGCAGGGAACTTAATTTCGGAATATTTATGTGAAACTGAGGGACGCGTCATGAGTAACATCGCCTTTCGACCGAAAACGAAGTTCTGGTCATTTCGGGTTAATCCGTAAACACGTCCTGTGTTCACTTTGTCACGCTTCTTCCCTTTTAATTAGAAACCATCGTAAATAGCTCGCGTCCAAATGGAGATACCGTGCAATTCTTGAGAGTGTCTTGAAGTAAGTTGGAAGCAGTTCACTTAGCCGAGAAATGATGAAAAGACGCAATTCTTTTGATTGCTTATGCCATTTTCTTAAGAAACATTAAGATGTTCCACGCTAAATCAATAAAATTAAATACATACTTAAAATTAAATTTTTATATTTTTTCCGCAATTAATTTAATTAATTTATCAGTAAAAAATTTTTGTTTCGCAATTCTTTTGATCGTTTATGTCCCTTTAAGAAACATTGAATTGTTGCACACTAAATCAATCACATTGAAATCGTGATTGTTGTTTTGAATTTGAAATTCGATGTTATAAGTGTATAAATCTAAAAAAAAAATTGACTTAAAAGTAAAATTTATTATTATAAAAATATAGAGTATTTTAAGTCGACGTGTTTAGGTAAAAGTATTTTGCTTCGTGTGGCTTAAGTACTGTAAATCCCAAAAATAGCGTAAACGAAATCAAAATTAATTAAATAGTAATAAATCTAACTTTTTCGAAATATTATTTCATAAAATACACTTCATAAGATAATTATGATAATTTTCAAACTACATAAATACTCAGTATATCACCTCTGTTATCAACTGTCGAAAACTACTATTACTAGTCATTTAACTGTGTACTAGTAATTTTATTACAAAGTTGCAGAAATTCCAAACAAAATGCATGGTTAAAATTTTTGCGGGGAATATTGTCGTGTTGTTCAGAGTTCACCAAAATCTTTCTTAAATTGCATTAAAAAGAAATGTGAAAATTAGATTTTTATCGGTTGTAATCTAGAAGAAAATTCACTTTTAAAAAAATCTGAATTATTCATCGAAATTAGTATAATTTAAGCCTAAAACTGTCTTCCAAACTCAAAACTTCTTAGAAACATGATATACACCTTGCGCTTCTCAATCGACAACTTTAATATACCTATAAATTTATGTCGTAAAAGAAATTGGAGAATATACAGATGAAGGATTTAAAAAAAAATAATAATAAATAAATGAGGCAGCAAGACTAATGAAACATTCGCAAGGAAGGAGATATTTAAACTGCACAAACATGTAATATTGCCAGAGTAATGCAATGTTTATTATACATGTCATTTAAAGTTCTCTTGAACTATGAAGATGACCTTTAAGTTTAGAATCAGATAAACATTATGGTTATTTTTTACCAACACTTTTGCATGAATGTACTTTTAAACAAAATTTATCTCCCTAAATGGCGTTTCATCTAATGATTGAATTTTCATTTCTCAGAGCAGATTTAAATAGTCCAACGGGTTGGCCTCAAATATGCCAATTAGCTGACGATAACTATTAATTAAGTTATGAAATTAGATACAAAACGTTCTCTTTCTAACTAAACATATATTTTTTTCATTGGAATTGAACTTTTGATTACCAGAATATGGGGAGGCAGCCGCAATCTAGAAAATTTGGTTAGAATAGTTTAGTTAGGGGTGTATAAAAATTATGGCTTCAATGACAATTTAACCCATTGATTATTTCATCGTAGGTGGAGAACTTTTTGAGTAATTTGAAAATATTTTTGCACAAAATTATAAAATTCATTTGTCAAAATAAAGTTATTTTATTTAAAACTGTTTAAAATTGTTTAAAATAATTGTAAATTACACAGTTCTTTTCAATATTTTGAGCTATATTGTTTGAATTTATTGTTTTTTTTTAACTTTCTGCGACTAAAATATTAAATGAAAAACTAAGCTGATTTAATGTATGCATTTAATATTGCTAAAAAAGTTCAACAGATATAAATTAGAAATTAATGGGATCACACCTCATTTCATGCTCAATACCATACTTAGAATAACATTCAGTTCTATTTTTAACGTAAGACTATTTCAGAAAAATATAACTTGCATTCCCCTTTATGCTTCTGTTAAGTTGCTTGATACAAATTAAAAAAGCAATACAATTTTATACTAACGTTTCCAAATCTATAACATTTAAACTTTTAAACAATTATTGTTTAAGGAATTTTATTCCGAAAATTTATGGAAAAATTTAAAAAAAATAATAATACAGTAATAATTATGCAGTTATGAAAAATTATACAGCTTTAACCAATATTCTGATCTATGTACTTTTAATTTATTGTTTCTTTAATTTTCTGTGACAAAAATTTTGAATGAAAACCTAAGGTGGCTTAATATGAATAAGAAAGTTAAACAAATCTAAATTAGAAATTAATAGGATCACAGCAACCAAGGTTAAAAACCTTACTTAATATAACATTCAGTGCCTTGTTTAACACAAAACAATTTTGGAAAAGTAAACTTTTATACCCTTTTGCACTGCTGTTAAGTGTGTTTGAAACAGATGAAAAATGGCAATATTTTATACTGACATCCAAACTTTCTAAATCTCAAATGATTAAATTTTTAAACAATAATTGTTTGAATAATTTTATTACTCAAACGTAAAAATAAAAGTATTTAAAGTAGTAAATAAAAATAAAATTGAAAAGCAGAATAAACGAAATATTTGAAACAATGCTTTATTAATAAAAAATACAAACGGTAATTGCAAATTCACTTTTAAGACTTCCACTACAAAATAACATTAATTTTTCAGTCTCCTTAAATTATGACCCTATTACAATGAAGGCTTTTAAATTCCTTTTTCCGAAATGTATTAAGCATAACTGTCCTACAAAAAAATTCTAAACACAAATTTTATTTATAGATTGTATTGGAAGCCATTAAATAGGATTGAGTTGAAATTTTTATAACTAATAGAAAGCAACCTTCTTAATTGTATTCTTGAAATGAAGATCTATTCATACGTTATTACCATTGATGAAAATAACAAAAACTTTTCATTCAAACCTTTGTTTATTTTATTCTCAAAAACTTTATAGAGAGTAAGGAAACATTAGCGTATTTTTTCTTTCTTTTTTCTCATTTTTATAGTTTTTTAAGTAATTTCACGGTTTATGTATTCATGACTTTGCACATAAAATTTAGAGGGAAGATTTAAAGAGAATAATTTATTGGTTTTATTTTCTACTTTTTTCATTATTATTTCGGTCACGAAAAGCTTTAATGAGTTATTCCTTTATTCAGATTCCGATTGTTAGGATGCTTTTACTACCATTGATAATTTAATTTACAATACTGCCATTTTTATTAGGTGATATATTTTTGTTAGCGAAAAGTAAATTCGCTTTGAATTAAGTAAATATTTGACATTCGAGTCATTGTGTCATTTGTTATACATGTGTAAATATTTGTTTACCAAGTAAAACTGATGAAAATATTTACGCTTGTCAATTTGAATAAAGAAGTTTAAAAAATAAATTTGAGATTTAAACTCCAGCTTAACGTCTAAAAGACTGTGATCATTATTCCACAAAATAATTAAAATAATATTAAAAAAATAAGTGTCAAAACAAATCTGCAATTCTGGGATTTCCTGTGGAAGAAGTTTGTTAAACTACAAATATCTATTAATCTTCAAGCATTCGGCATTTTAGTTCTATCATACTTTAGTTAACCTATCATAAGTGTTGAATTATTCCTTGTACAACAAGTAGAAAAAAATCTGGTAAGATTACAAGAGGAGTTAGGTAATAACAATTCTGATAAAAAAAAAACATTCTGATAATTTTGTTAATAAAATTTAAAAAAAACGGTATTTTAACCATTCATTTGAAAAAAAAATTCCGTTCATATTTCAGCATGTTAACGGAAATTCTGGTTTTCAAAATTATAGTTCTGGATCATTCTTAGTGTCAACTATTTACCAAAGCAAAAATACTTTAAAACGTAGGAGCAATAACTTGCATATTTCAATTTGTTTAATTTCAACCATGTGTTTAATTTCTTGAAAAAATAGACATAGAAATCAGTATCATTCAGTTTAATTCGAAATCAACTACTTTTCGTTGGTCTTCCAATAATAAAACAGGTGGCACCACCATGACACATTACCACAAATTTAGCAATGATTGCTATACTAAAAGATAAATTTAATCTAATAAATCGTTTTTACATCTTACTATTCTAAAGTATAAATGATAAAACTTATCAAACGTTACTAAATTTTACCTAATTTACTATTAAGCGTAAGCTAATAAAAATCATTTACACAGTAATAAAACAACATATTTTATCGTTAATTTTACCAAACTCATTAACAAAGAGTTTCTATAAAAATTATAATTCGAGATTTTGGTACCGTTTATTGCCGGAAACTTCTTGGATTTTACTATATTCTGGTAATTTTTACCATACTTTTTTTCTAAGTGTACACGTATAGTTAGAAAACATATGGAGTCAAAAGGTGTGATTATTTTACAATATGAAAGCGATAAAAAAATAAGAGGTTATGTAACTTAATCTAAAGTGAAACTGTTGTAAAACGCCGTAAAGTGTCGTAATTTACATTTTATCCGAAAAACTACATTCTTGTTACAACAGAATTTCATTAATATAAACAAATACCTTTTAGTTTAAAATACTTCATTTGAATAAAGATAATTTATCTTAAACCAGAGATAATTTTCGTTAGTGCTCGATTTTCGAAAAATAAATAACCATGAAATAACTTTCCATTCAAAAGGTTAGACATCAACATAAAACCATCAACTACTTTTCAAATAGTTATGCATCGATCAACAGTGATAAGCATCTCTGGTAAACTACTTCCGCGAACAAGGAAGTAAATACACGATGCAAAATTATCGTCATCAAGTCACACATCCAGCCACACACTCAGTCACATACCGTCAAGTCACGTTACACATGCGATAAGATCATCAATTGACGCAATTTTGGCGCAAGAGCACGATTTCCCAATTTTGTCCTCATTTATATGATGGGGTTCCTAGATTGAGACGAGGCGGTCCTAATGAAAGCTCCTCCAAGCTTCCACGCACCGAGATTTTTAACGACACCACTTTTTAGAAAGCAATCTACACAGATTATATCGCTGTTTGTTTATGTGGAATGAAAACGAAACTAACTATAGCGATCATCTCGTTACATCTCGAATTAGAGTGATAGTCGTTTCAGTATGGTTCGTAAAATAGAATGTGTCTGAGAGTATAGTAATGTGAAGTAGTATTTGCTTTATTATCACTTTTAGGAATTAAGGAAAATTAGCGACTCACATTTGGCATCTAATTTATGCAGAAAGCTGTTTATGCTTTCATTACTTTCAGTAGACATTATCCTGTGATTCCTCAATGTTTGACAAAAGCATGGTACTGCATATTATATTTCGGGAAAACATTAGACAGTTTCTTTATTATACTTTACTTCTGTGTTACTGAATCGCTTATTTATCCGTAATATCTATTTATATATAGCCATATGTTACTCACAACTAAAATAATTATTTTAAGTAAAGTTATTTTCATATGTTTACATTTTGTTCAAAAGTTATTTATTTCAGTTATCAATTCTACCGTAGAATTACATGAAACAAGTGTTTGTGCATACTACATTCGTCATATTTTTGAAACAACTGTTATATTTTACTAAAAAAATACAGATTTTTGATGTACAGTCGGCAAAAAAAAAAAGATATCACCCTGAATAACTTTCGTTCTAATGATCGGATTTTCACGAACTAAGTGTCACATCATGCAGTTCAAAAAATTTTTNCAACTGTTATATTTTACTAAAAAAATACACATTTTTGATGTTTGTATAGATTTATTGCTAATTTTTATTTACATACCTTAAATGAGGGAATACAATTTACATGGTATTTCATAGTTGCCGCAGTCAATTGGATGATTTTATAGCGCTATCACTGCTTAATAACAGTTTGGGTAATAGTTTATTCTTATTTTATTTTAAAAATTTACAAAATGTAAAATTTTTTTCTCTTTTTAGTATTTATAAAGGCCTTTGGAGTATTCAAATAACTTCATTAAGCATTTACGTTTAAACTTCAAAACTTTTTATTTTATCTAACTTATCTATGAATTATTAGCTGCTAATGATTATGAATTCATGCTTTGTTCAGTGGGAAGATAAAACTACACCTAAATAGAAAAGTACGTTATTTGGCGGCATCAATCACGTGTTAGGTTATTTGGTGTGGCGTTAAGTAGACCTGAAATATTCATTACATTTTTTATTGTAATTTGCGTGTTCTGATTAATAGATCAATGAACGATGAAAACAGTTTAATTTTTAGTTTATTATTGTAATAGTTCAAACTTTTCACCGTAAAAATGGATATCATACTAACACAGATATAATAATTGAATAAAAATACCTATGCTGTGCTGAATTTTTTTGGCGAGAAGAACTGTTAAATGACTGATACTAAATATTTTGTGATCAAATACAAAAACCAAAAAGGATCTTAAACCATTGTAACATTTACCTGTCTATTCTTTTTAAATTTGGTACCATTTTAGTGTAACAATTTAAATAGTTTTGCATTGTTAACCCTTAGGAAAATTTGCCATTAATATCGAATGAACATAAATATTTTATTTATATAAGCAACCATCAATAGAAAGGAGTTTAGGATTTAATGGCGCAAAGTGCAAGTTAGACATGCTGTGCAAATCAAAATAATTGATATTAGAAAATCGAACTAACCAATCAATAAAAAATGGAAATTTATCAAATATCTCTATCTTAACAACTATTAAATTCTTTCTCTTTACATCTTAAACATATATTTAGCATCATTATGACAGATATTTAAATAATTGAGAAACATATTTAATTTATATTAAAACATTTATTGAATAAAATTACTTCTATTATTTTAATGTCAGTTTCATGTTATGAAACTTTCTTGATTCATTGACTGTATTTCATAGCTCTTTGCTGTCAATTTCTAAACGAAACAAACACCTGAGTTGCACCAAAGTTACGTTTACATTCTCCTTCATTTCAAGCTTAAGTAACAGTTAGGTGCATAAATTTAATAAATTACTTTGCTCATGGTTCGTTAATTCCATATTAGTGTTATACAAAATGGATACTGTACGAGCAATTATCATTATAAGCCAAAGATATATTACATATATTCCTCTTTTACAAATTTAGAATACCTACTGAACTGAATAATAAATACTTAGCTGATTAAGTCGTTCAAAAATAATCAAAACATATATTTTTCTTCTAAAAAAATCTAATGCAATTAATGCATAGAAACTTTTGTAAATTCAAATGGTATAATTCAAACTATTTTCATTTTTTTTTTAAATTTGATCATTAATAAATATTGATTACTTTTTTAAGAAAAGAGATACAATAAAATATACGTTTTCCTCCTGAAAATCTACTTAAAATAAGTTATGTATTTAATTTATTTCTTAACGTTTCAAATTCAATCGTAAATATCTAATTGTTTAATTCTTCTGTTGCAAGCCATAATTTACTGCTAGAGTCAACCTAAGAAGTATAATTAAGATCGTAATGTTCCTTATTAACATTATTATGCATTGGTTATGCGTTAGCAATAAACATTATGAAATGCTAAAGCATTACTTGCATTTTTCTTTAGCAAATTTGGAATAATTATATAGAGAGAAATGATACAAAAATACTTAACTAATCCAACTATCTATGATAAGTAATCAATACATTTAAAAAAAGAATATATTTAAAGCTCAGCATCTTTTATATATATTTAAAACTCAGTAAGTGTGAGAGGTATAATTCCTTGTAACACTATTTATCCTTTTAAAAAATGCATGATTTATAAGAATTAAATACTTATTTAAAAAAAAGGAAATAAAATATACGTTTAATCTACTTATAATAAGTTATGGACCTGTCCATAGCAATTCATACTCTAATTCTTTAATTTTGTTGTTGTAAAGAATAATTTACTGCTACGGGACAATTAAAATTGTCCATAAGTTTGAGATCGTTATGTTTCACATTTTAATTTTTCTGATAACATTATGCATTAGCAATAAGCGTTATAAAAGTCTGAGTTATTACATATATTTTTTTTTGTTCAAATTAGAATGCATGTAGTAATGACTCAAAAATATTTCATCGACCAAANATTCAGAGAAAGACATCACAAAGAATACATCCAGGGTTACGGCGGGATTCGAACCCGCTACCTTCACACTTAACAGAGCGTTTGGACCGACGATACCACTCGGCCAGGGAGGCCCCATTAGCAATAAGCGTTATAAAAGTCTGAGGTATTACATATATTTTTTTTGTTCAAATTAGAATGCATGTAGTAATGACTCAAAAATATTTCATCGACCAAACTTTCTACAATAAGTAATCTTTGCATTCAAAAAAAGGATGTTTTAACACTCAGAAATTTTTGTAATTTGCAAGAGGTAGAATCCTATGTAAACTCACTTTTTAAAATAGCATCATTTATAAAAATGAACTGAATAATGCATTTAAATCTTGAAAATGTACTTAAAATAAGTAATTAACTTGTCCCTAGTATTTCATACCAAATCGCAAATCTCTAATTCTCAAAATTTACTGTTCTAACTATAATTTATTGCTGGAGCGTACTAAAAATTCCCATATGTTTGTGATAATAACGTTCTATATTTGCATTGTTCTGAGTATATTATGCATTAGCAATGAACATCATAATATGCTGAAACGTATATATATCTTTACAAATTTAGTATACCTATAGAAATGATAAAAAAAACTTTTCCGATCCAACAGCTTATAATAAGTAATCAATGCATTTAACACTATAAAGACTGAAACTTAGTATATTCTTATTTTGCCAAAAAGCAGTCAAAATGACAGGATTTTAAAAGAATAAACAATGTGTAAAGAAATCTGCTTAAAATTATTTTTTAATATTTTTCATATTATTTACAGTTATATAACAAGTTATTAGTAAATATTGACAATAAAAAAATNAATGAACATCATAATATGCTGAAACGTATATATATCTTTACAAATTTAGTATACCTATAGAAATGATAAAAATTAAAAAGCAGTCAAAATGAATTAAAAAGCAGTCAAAATGACTTCTTTAGGCAATCTAGTGTTAAAAAAGAATATATTTAGGGCTCAGAAACTTTTGTAAGCTGCAGGAGGTACAATTCTATGTAACTTTATTTTTTCAATATCATCATTTATAAAAATTAAATACTTATTTAAAAAAAGGGAATAAAGTATATATTTCCTCCTTGAAAATCTATTTAAAATAAGTTATGAACTTGTCCTTAGCATTTCATATCCCATCGTAAATCTTTAATTCTTAAATTTTGCTGTTCTAACCATAATTTACGGCTACCAACAATCAAAACTTTCTATACGTTTGCGATAAATATTTTCTATACTTACATTATCAATAGCATATTATGCATTTGCAAAAACATCATAAAATGCAGAGACGTACATACATCTTTATTTTACAAATTTAGCATACCTATGGAAACGATACAAAAAAACTTTACCAATCAAATTTAACATCTTATACTAAGAAATCAATAAATTTTAAAAAGAATATATTTAGGGCTCAGAAACTTTTGTAAGTTGCTAAGAGGTATAATGTAACTTGATTTTTTGAATATCATCATTTATAAAAATTGAATGCTTACTTAAAAAAAGGGAATAAAGTATATATTTCCTCCTTGAAAATCTATTTAAAATAAGTTATGAACTTGTCCTTAACATTTCATATCCCATCGTAAATCTCTAATTCTTAAATTTTGCTGTTCTAACCATAATTTACTGCTACGAGCAATCAAGACTTTCTATATGTTTGAGCTAGTAATATTTTTCCTAAAGCATACCACTTGACGGAATTGTGCATACATCTGCAAGTGGCACTAAGGGAGGAAGTGGAGAAGGGGTGCTCAGAAACTTAATTTAAATGTCTGAAATGACATAAATTCTCTTAGAGCCGCTACCCTGGATTAATGAAGTTTCATTTCGAGTAGGAGTGAACAATTTATCATGTACTGTGTTCTTCAGGAATAACTTCCTTAGCGTGTTCTCTTAAAACAGTTTTTTTTTCATTCCTTTTTACCTCCCCTTTACGAACGGGAATAATTTATTAGTTAAATTGAATGAAAATTACATTTCGTTGAGTTTCCCCGAATATTTACTCAGTATATTTTTGGTCGGTGTTTTAATTTTTCTTATTTCTTTCAAAGTAATTATTTCTTTCAAATCCAAGGATATTAAAGGAGGGAGGAAATAGTTTCAATACGGAATTTTTTTTTTCGGAATATATTATCTACTTGAAAAATTTCTTAATTTTGAAAATTTGTCAAAAGAATAAAAAAATTGATTCAGAGGTCTTATATAGCAAATAAAGTTGTCGAGGACGATTTTTTTTCATTTTCTACAGATTCTTAATTTTATTGTAATTTATAGTTCAGAAATTGTTTATTTGATTAAATTCAATATGAAAGCTCGGTTTGGGTGTTAATTTGGAAAAAAAACTTAATTTTAAAAAATTGAAAACGCTACTTACTGTACTTTTCCTATCCTCAATTTTTTGGAATATCCAACATCAATTTTGGTAAAGCGGTTCTTACATTGTACACTAAGTAAGAAATTTTCAAGTACCAGAATTTTGTTTAATTATTCGGATGAAACGCTACTTGTCTGAACCATTTTCTTTATTTTTCTTTTGTTTTACATCACTTAAAACGCTATTTGTGTTGTTTTTCATTAAAAGTAAGAATCAGTTCAATATAAAAAAATTTTAATTAGTAACTATTTGGTAAATTGCAGCAATTGGCCCTAAAAAGAACAAACTTCTAGATATCAATGGAACTAATACTTGAAATCGATCTCTGATTCACTTGTGAAACTTCAATGATATACTTTTCATGATGTATATTATTATTTTTCTTAACTTTACAATAAATTCCTTTTTAGGTAGTTACTTTCTTAGCATCCTGCATACATGAAAAAGAGTCCATATAAAAGAGCCTTAATTAATTGCAAACACTATTAAACAAAAAATTATAAAGTGTATATATCTANCTGTTGCATATATATATATATGTAAAAGTAGAAAAAGAATATATTTCCAGTTGAATGGTTAAATATAAACTGTAGACAAAATTTTCATCAGACTGTCTTCATGTAAAAACTCGTGCTGCTCAATAATGCAAAAATCACATTCCTTTAATGATGCAAAGCATATTTCTTCATATTAAAATAAAGCAATTTATGAAACGAATAAGGAAAGTTTCTTTACTAAACCAATCGTAAAAACTGCAAGTACGAATGTAAAATAAAAAAGAAAAAAGAAGCAAGAGTCACGCTATAACCTCATTTATAGGCTAAATCCCCTAAAAATGATGTTAAAACTAAAGAATAAAGCTCTCAATTCTCATGTATTGTTGTATGTCACGTTATAACACCATTTGACAAAACCGCAACTAAGTCCAAATATAAGAAGAGAGCCCCCTTTTCCCCCAGGTGCTTTGTTACACGGTGAACAATTTTTCGGGATTTCTCTGAAATGAAAATAAAACAGTATTTGCCAAGGAATCGGCAACATAGCTCGAAAGAATACAATAACTATAAAAGATATGAAATAAAGAAGATCAAAAGACATAAAAAGAAAACTTTTCTCTCGAGCTTTTGGATGGTTCTTGGCACATTCTTATGTTTTCGAAATCCAAAGCCAAGTTTTGGAGCAGTATTGAGATGTTTTGAAGGCACTTACTTCAGTTCTTCAGAGGGTTTATACTTGTTTTACAAATTTTTTTGGGAATGAAGTATTTAGTGTAAAGAACAGTCTTTATGTTTCAATGTTGTAGTTTTCATTCTAAAGTTTTGGTGAAATAACCTTCAGTAATCTCTCCATTCAATTAACCATAAAGTTAACGGTAAAGCACATTTTTTTTTATCTTTTTGGTTTCGAAACCGCTTTCTACCAGTTTGGTTAGAAAACCATGAATACAAAACTATATTGTTCTTTAATCCGTCTACAACTATCATGGTTTCAAAACCATAAGAAAATCATTAGGCTTAGGAGGTAGGCTTTTTGTTAGATCTTGGGCATTGGAGAGAGCAAGACACTGGAAACTCTTCAGGTTTTCAACTATTGTGGTGTCAATGCTTTGTCTCGAACCTCAGTTCTGTCTGTCATGAAATTGACAGATTTTCACTCTCAGCTAATGTGTACCCAGATGCAAGCAGTTAATAAACAGTTTTTCTCACCGTTACCGTTTGATTACCATCTTATTTACATTATTATTGACTGTTTTGTTTGAATATAGTAAAATGACATTTAAATAAGCTGTTATTTAACTATTTTTTCCCAGAAATATCTACCAGTGTTGAATGCAATAACTAAAGAAAGATTAGAATCGCACTTATAAAATTAAAAATACGCTTTTTATTTTTTACGCAAAATAAAGTCAAAAGAGTATTGCATTTTCGATAATGAATTTAAGTAATAATTTAAATTACATTAAATACATAATGTACCTAATTAGAAATGTAATCCATTAATATATTACCATTTTCGTATCAGAAATAAAGTGAAAAACTTTTTTTTAATATTTTTTTTCAATTACTCAATGCAGTTTTTTATGCATATTTATATTGGGTTGGGAACTATTAGTTTTTGCCATCATTTTAAATTTACACATTCCACATATTATCCGCATTTAGATCATTCGAAAGAGAATTATTTATTTTGCGTTAATCCATGTTTTCTTTGTTTGAGTAATATTTGGGTACCATTGCTGAAAAAAATGCTCGTGAGTGGTATTGCATCTTTATGAAAGAAAATAATTGAAAAAAATTAGAATAATAGCCTTGTCATCTGACATCGAAATATGTGTCACATGAAAGGGGAACTGGCGGATATATATATATATATATATATATCAGACAACAATATTGCAATATAATAGTTTTACAACCGATTTATTTGTGTAGTCAAAGNATATATGTATTTATATATATATATATGGATATATATATATATGGAATTTTTACTGTACTTTCCACATCGAATAATATGCTATTTTTAGAACTGTTGTAAATTCTCAACAGTAATTCTTGACAGTCGTATATATTTTTTTTTGAGTTTTGCCTGCACCTTTAAACTCTTTCTGAAAATATCGGAAAACGTCTGTAAGAAAAAAAAACATAGTTTTGTGAAAAAGAAAATCATTTGTTAACGTTTTTATACTATTCAATTTCTGTCAATTGAAGTTATTCAAACGCTTCATTTGCGAAAATTAAAGATTATTAAATATCCAATGATTTTCATTTGTATGAGATTTATTTGCATCACACTTATCAGCTGCGGCAATCTCATACTATTAAGCTAGGCAGAAGTGAATAGTCTTTTTCGATAGATCTCTATTTTAGTATTTTGTCAAAAGCGCTTTTTTCATGAATTTATATATTACGAATTTATTTGACGATTAATTATAGCCAAAACTTTAACCTTTTTAAAGAGATATCAGTTTTAGAAATTTTATCTTAAGATTTCTCACTATAACACATTTCTAATAGGTTTAACGAATTACATGTCACTTATTTGAATTCAAATTTTTTTTTAATGACTTAGTATTTACTAAAAAGATGTAATTTGTTTTTTGAAAAAAAGTTGTTCTATGGATTTGAATGATTGTTTTGAATTCTTAAAATTTTGTGCATTTGCAACGTGCCTAAGTTAGTAGCGAGTGAAGCTAGCTTGTTGCTAAAAAAAGGCAAATTTAAGATAATGAATGAAATATAATGATTCGTTATTGTAACCTGGCAATAACAATGAATTACGAAATTTGCTATGTTTATGTACAATTATTACTCTCAGTCAATGTGTGGATAATAACAACAGACATTTTTTTGAACTTTTCAAAACTAAGCAATTTTCAAAGCTATGCATCGTTTTCTACTATAAATTATTAAAATAACATTTTCCTAATGTTCATTTTGAAAAAACTGAGCACGTTGTCAGTGTCAATTCCTTGCTTCGTAAACAAGTGAACTAGCCTTACTCTGTTGCAAGTTAAGAAATAGACATTATTCCTATGCAGAGAGCCTGCTTCCATCTAAGAGTACGTCAAATGGAATTGAATTGAATTGAATGAAGGGTTTAATGGCACAAAATCCACAGAAGAACATGCCGCGCCAATCAAACTGTTTTAAAATAAATCTTAGGTTATGTATGCTACAAATTTTTCTTACTAAAAATCACACGGAATTTATAAAACTGAATACAACGAAACAGACGTATTCAGATGTGACTAAAACCAAATAAAATGCAATGATAGTAAAACATCATAAAACTGTTGCATTCAAAACGGAATAAAATCAGATAAAATTGTAAATAAGATAATACGCCAAATGGATGCGATGCTCCCAGCAGAATGTATATCAAGATCACCAACTCTTGAAACTTTTCACAGCCTCCTTTTAGATTGCTTTCTTAAATCCTGTGAAATAAGGAAAGCAACACTTACTGAATAATCAATTAACAAGTAATAAGAATAAATAAAAACGATATCTAAAAATTATAACAAATATGTGTGTCTATGTTTACATTTAAAGAAACTGATGGAAGTGTAATATACACCGAAGAGCCATTAGATTATAACCACCCTGATAATAACATGTAGGACCACCTTCAGCCCTCAAAACTGCTAACACCCGCCGTGGCATTGATTCCACAAGGTGCTGATAGATAGTCTGAGGTATCTGGTACCAAGCGCTCACTAATTGGTCCTGCAATTCTCTCACATTGCGAGGGTGCAACGTGGCAGCACGAATTTGGTTTTCCAAGTAGGACCACAAATGCTCTATTGGATTAAGGTCAGGTGAATTTGGGGGCCAAGACATGACTTGAAAGTCACTGGAATGTTCCTCGAACCAATCCATGACGATTCGACCCTTATGACATGGTGCATTATCCTGTTGGTAAACACCATCCCCCGCAGGAAAAACTGTTGCCATGAATGGGTGAACCTGGTCTGCAACTATGTTCAAGTAGCTTACAGACGTCAGGGATTGTTCTATGAGGATTATGGGTCCTAATGTGACCCATGAAAACATTGTTCCTGGGCGAGAAACCAGTAAAACCTGGGCGAGCCCATTGTTATAGATGGAGGGTTGTCATAATGTAATGGCTCTTCGGTGCATATTGTTTCTTAAAGACGATTTTCATCTACAGTGAGACAAATGTAAACATTCAATACCTCGCATTTGATTTGTTAAGGGCATGTCAGCATACGACTCTAATTTTTTAGTGGTACAATCAAACCCAATGATCTTGCACACTTAAAAATTGCTTCTTTTTCAAGAAATAATGCCCTCCTTATTTAATGAAATATGTAGGCAAGTCTAGGATTCCAGTAAGACTAAGAAACTACAACCATTTTTTAATAATTCTGTAGTATATTCATCGTAAAAGATAGTATGATTTAAATTTCTTCTTGACGTGCTTGGTTTTTAAAGCTTTTAAATTTTTTAAGCTAATCTGTATAGTTTTATAACGAAATAAAATGACATTATCTGCAGTCGCAGATAATTATATGAATCCTATACAGTAAATGTCTTTTCCTAACTTACAAGGGAGTATAGATAAAATGAATTTTTTTATGTCTATTATTACTATTGAAAACATACACATTTCTCAGCATAATTATGAGCTGCATTAAATATAATCATATGCTACGATAACAAAGCTATAAGTAACAACCCAGCCTAGATATTCTCATTAGTGACTTTTATTTGAAATTTTATGTAAACAAACAAATAAAGGCTTTTTTTTATTATTTTGCTCAGAAGTTTTCAACAATTCCTAATCCCTGAATAATACATTTAGTCATTATCATTAAAATAATATTCATTAAAGTGGAAAAGGCTTGCTTTTTAACGTTTTAATTCCATGTTTCGAATCTCAAACTATTGACGTAGGTAAAACACAAAATAATGAGATATTGTTATGAATGTTTTATTACTCTAAAATATCTCATTATAATTTTAGAGAATCTATTATTTTTGAACCCTTAAGAGAAAGGAGAATTTTTGAAAATGTTTTGATTATGTTGTTTAAGTATATGCAAGCAAAAAACGAAAATATCTCCATAAGAAATTAATTATATTTGTTTCACATCGCATCTTTTTTCGCCTTCATGTATAACGAAGAATGGCAAAAGTTGATGCTATATCAAAGCAAATTTCGGAAGGAATATAAATTTATTCAAAAATTTTAAAATATAAAAAATTAATGGTAAAATCAACAAATCTTTTTGGTAAAATCAACTGAAATATACAAATACATAAAATTAACGTTTTAAATTCATTGTACGTACTTTGAATTCAAAACAAATGTGTTAAACTGTTATGTTTAAATGTGTAAAAAAATATGCAAAAATAACTAGTTTGTATATCAGCTGTTTTCATAGAATAAAACTAACGTAAATATTAATTGATTTCATTTCATTATTTTTTTTAACATTGAAACTTTCAAGATAGACAAAATTGTAATGACGTCACGGAAGAGAGTGGGACTAAGATTGGGTAAACTCACCTAAATATGTTAATAACTTCATTCGCCTAATTATGATTAAACTTTTTATTATGAAATGATTAATGCATTTTGTTAACTCGAAACATAAGTTACTTTTATTTTTGTTGCCACTTAACTAAATATATTAAGTTAATTTCTTTTAAAATAACAACCATGCTCATGCTAAATAGCATTGTTAAGAGTGTTTTGAAATTTTTAACATTTGAGCATGATTTACTAAAACAGCAAATTATTATCCCTTAATAGAAAAACTATATTTTTTAGATTGAGAATTTTTTTTCACCACAACAGAATGTGTAAATGATTCAAACGTTCAAATGAAATGCAAATTTATTTCAGATCTTTCAGGGTAAAACCTTTTTTTTAAATGTTGGCAAAATCATTTATAAAACTGAATGCTTTTTAATGTGCACAATGACACTATAAAATGTTTTGCAAAAAACGAAGCAGTTGGCTGTCATGTGTTATTGATTATTATTACTTTTTTATTTACTGAACAGTTGCTGCATTAGGATTTTTGTTTTTTTGAAAATATCCACTGTTTTAAATCAGGGCAGCCACTTTCATAGTTTTTAAAACATTTGCAGCATGACACCAACATGTGTAATACTTATCATTTTAACACCATCTTAGGTCAAAATATTTTAAATTTCTATATTTCTTAAAGTCCTCCATAATTAATAAATTTATATAAAAATACATTAATGTAAAATTAAACGTATCAGAAAAAGAAAGAAAACGCTTATGTAGGTTAATTTTTCAAAAGACACTTTCTAATTAACAGTGCATTGAAACGCTTCGGCTAAAACATTAATCCAGCATGTATGCATTTGCACTTGTTTTGATCTTCTAAAGATGGTGGATTTTGAAGTTTGGAGTAAGATGAGGCATATCCCATTTAATGGATTTCAGCATAATAAAGTTGGAATGTAACGTATTAAAAGGGGGAAAAGTTATGCGAGCCAACAACAAGAATAAGAAATAACTCATTAATAAGAAAAACTTTTTAAAAAATTTGTCTATTTTAAAATTAAGTTTAAACTTTGTCTTTTTTAAAAGAAACTTAAGCAACCTCATTACTTTTTTTTCTTCAATTTTTTCAAAATAATTACTTTTTTCAATGTAAATAGAATACGATAAATTAGTGAAACGAATTTTTAATGTCGATTAAAATTTTCATTACGGAAAGTACTGTCAAGTGTAAACGATAACTACGGCAGAAATCTTTGTCAGTAACTTTTATAATAATCCGGGTAAATTTTGAAGTTGGTGTGAGCTGAAGAATGCCCCAATTATTTTATTTCAGCATATACAGTGTTTGGACAAATTATTAGACGTACTATCAGATTCTATGTATAATCTTAATTATCAGGTACAACTATACAGCTTTATTTTCTTACCCTGCTGAAACCACATTTGCACTTGTTTACGATCGTGTATTAATTGGTTAACATTGAAATGCAATACGTTAAAAATAAATATAAATAGGAAGTATATAAGAAATCGCCTGAATAAAAGCCCATTGCACGTATGTTTAAAAATAAAAGTATTGTATACAAGTATTGTATACTTGTGCAAAACATGCAATTATTAAAAAACCCCAGTGCAGCTAATAATTTGGTCTAATCTTTATAATATACTAATATAATACCTGATATAATAAATAATGTATATTTATATAATATATCGTCTAATTTATACAATCGTCTAATTCATACAATCATCCAATTTACATTACATATCGTATAATTTAACCAGATGATACACGAACGTAAAAAAGTGCAAACCGGTTTCAGTCATGTTAAAACAATAAAGCTGTTTAGTATCACCTGATGATAAATATTTTACATAGAATCTTATAGTGTGTTCAATAATTTGGCCAGGAATTGTATAAAATTACATAGAGAACGAAAGTGGTGTATGTCTAATTGAAATTAAATTCATTTTTTATTAGAACTTAAATCAAAATTCACATTTTAAATTTATGATTTTTTTAATGAATTTCAGTTAAGTAATGAAAATAAAATGTTAAATTAGAAACTGGATTCTTAAAATTTCTATCAACTGTTTGGAAGAACTTATTTAAATGTTTCTGATTGAATTTTTTTGTCTGCACTTCTTTTATTTACTTCATTTTCATCAACTTTCTATCAAAATCTATTTATCTTGATGTATAATCTTTTAAATTTCTCCATGATATGCTAATAAGAATTTCCAATTTTTCCTCCATTTTGTTCATTCTTGATTGAAACGCCATCCTTATTTACTTTTGTAAGAAAACTCTTCCCTGGTGATGTAAACCAACCGTCATAGGAAAGGAGAAATGTTAAACATGTTATTAATCCTCGTAACTTAGTTTTCCCCAGTAGGATTTTGATTAATTTTTAATCTAAGTGGCTGTATCTTTTAAAATATGTAAGATCTTAGGCTTTCGCATATTAAGAATTGGAGAAATTGTGGAAGGTGGGGTAGTTGTGAACGTTATTACAAATTTATCAAATAGAAACCATATTAAACATAATTTTTAAATCATTAGGTATTTTTTCAACAATATTTTTAATGTTTACTTCCTTCTAGCTTAGATCTGGAGTTAATAAGTTCTTTAGGTTTTACATAGCATACTTTGAAAGATTGGTTACTTAATGAGTACTATTATTGCAACTTAGAAATATATATCTAATATCATCATTAAATTAATTTTAATCTAAGCTTTATTGGAAAATAATTAAAATTACATTAAACATATATTAATTAAAATAATAACTTATAATGGAGCATTTGAATAGCAATTTGAGCACATTTTTCAATTTATTTGANTATATATCTAATATCATCATTAAATTAATTTTAATCTAAGCTTTATTGGAAAATAATTAAAATTACATTAAACATATATTAATTAAAATAATAACTTATAATGGAGCATTTGAAATGCAATTTGAGCACATTTTTCTATTTATTTGAAAATTATTATTTAATTTGTCTTATTTGCTAAATATTTTGAATCTTGCTTTATTATTTAATAAAAAAATGTAATTCTCATTTTTAAATGTGTATTTACATGCAGTCCTGTTAGTTCTACCAGTTACTGCCGATAGGAGTTGAGTAACTATATTCTCTATTTGAGAAATCCTTTTTTTCTCTATAAAATAGAAAGATTCAGGATTAGAAAAACTGTATTCATCATTTTAAGAAATGAGCATCAAAATTTCCAAATCTGTAAACAATTTCTAATGCATAACACTATTTTTTAATAAAAAAAACTTGGCTATCACGAAGTCGTTATTGAGTCAGTGTTATCAAGAAATTTCAATTTATTTAGGCTGATATTATATAATTGCCTTGATAAGACATGCTTGCCTATGCCTAATTCTGATTAATTTAAGTTATAGAGAACAAAAGATATTATTAAAATGTGGAAAACCAGCATCGCCTGTAATATATGATCACATTCAATTGAAATTCTGGAAATAAAATATGTTGATAAAAGAGAAAAAAGAATTTTTAAAAGTTACATTTGAACATTAAAAATATCTCCTTACAAATTTCTACCAAAGTATTCATAATGCAATTATGCATCTACGTGTGGAGTACATCAATGTTGCCAATGTGAGTTATATAACACAGAAAATTTAACTCATAAATAAAAAGTTATTCAAGATGTTCACGTTTACCCATTATCTACACTGGCCCTATAGCACGTAATCATTTAGAAATTATTCGGTTCTTTTTGACAAAATTATGCAAGTACAAATTTTCTTTCATCATGCTTTGGAAATCAGTTTACTATTACAAATTTTTTAAGATTGTGTAAAACATGTTTATTTCATCAAAAAGGTGATTTGATATAGAGAGTTCAAGCTTGTAGGGGAAGGTAGGGATGACAAGAAAGATGGAGAATTGAATAAGCAACTCATTTCCAGAAATAGTACCGTATATAACTAGGGTCACCTGCATATAATGAAAACTGTCAGAACGTATTTGAAACGTTACCTGATTTAATCTGAATAATCTTAATTTTAATATTTTTCTTGATTTTACGTTTTCTAATAATTATTGCCTATTATGCATTTAAATAAGCTAAGAAAGAGCCATTTTACGCTGTTTAATGACTTGTCAATTAACTAGTCAAGCTCGCTAAGTTGGCCGCACAATCCTTAATTTAAATTACAAAACGGAATTTTTGACAATATTTCTATAAAATTAAAATTAATTTAATTTTGTTGCATAAGTACTGTTTTAAATGCTCTCGAAATGACATTCATAACACTTCTAATGGTAAACGAAAACAATTTATAAGCCTGCGAACAGTTTTTTTTTAAAGCAAACATTAAAATTAATATTTAATTTTAAAAAAAATCAAATTACAACCCTCTTGTTTAAAAAAAATTGATTGCAGATAGAAAACTGAGTAAATAATGATTCTTAGAAAATTCCTTACATTTTTGAAACTAAGTATTACATTAATTCAAATTTACAAGAGAATACTCTACAATAAGAACAATGTCTAAAATCTTAAACCCCGACACGATTTTTCAGATGAAGACGCGTTCTGAAAACTGAGAAACTTCAATACATCTTGAAGAGATTCTTAAGCAGCGACCGATTAATCATCATTCTAAAGGTGGTTATTTAAAATTGCAAACTGAGGAATGATTTGCAAATGATACGGAGATGTATAGCGAATCCGCTAATGGTCTCTCTAGATGCATTGGATGTAAAAGTAGTGATGGAGTTTTAGAAAGAGGAACTGTGCAGTAAATTACTGTAATTATGAAGTTCTTCCTTTTCCCTTGGGATGAAATTGTTCAAAGAATAGCTGAGCAAATCATCTTATGTAAGATGAAATGGATAAAATGTTAGTTTTAATTCCATCCTATTTAAAAACTAATGGGTAATATCATTTGTCGTTTCAGATTTTGATAGTCCTGATCATTAGAGATATTGGATAATAAAACTGATTTTTTTTGTGGAAAGGAATAAAAGATCATTTTGCTAGCTGCGGAAGATGCATCAAGCGCTATAAACTGATATATGTTACTGAAAACTGGCAGAGTGTAAAGAAATCAAAAGCTAGAATCATGATATAAAATTTTATATATANAAATAAAAATTAACAATACATTTTCGGTACTTAAACTATCTGGATAACATTTATTGTAATGGAAACAAACGAAGGTCTTTTAGCGGAATTTCTTTTGATCTTTTTAAGATAATCATCACCTTAAAAGATAAAGTAAGGATATATATAATACTGGATTATTCAGGTTTTTCTTACGCCTGTTTCGTATATTTTGATATTTCTGATCCATTCGCTATTATTTTACACTTTGGGATTGGGGTGGAAAAATTTAGAAGGCAGAATAAAGCAGTATGGCATTTGTCAACGAAAACCATATGCTCATACTCATTGAAAATTAATTTTATTTTATAAATATTTGTGAAAAGAAACTCTAGTTGTAAATCAATAATTACATTTGAAAGAATTAATTGCATGCTCTTAAACATTGGATTCATTACTTATTTTGATAAGAGAATTGATGCGATGCCAATATATATATAAATATTAAAACTTTTCATTAACGCCATCATGGCTAGTGTCAAAATTGATAACGTCAGGGACGATTTTTTTTTATCAAATAGAACAATTCGATCGTGCCCATTAATGCTCAATAGAGCTTTAGGTGGATATGACAAATTTGAAAAACTGATCTAAATATTTGATAAGTACCCATTTTGAAATGTATAACTGATGAAACAAAAGGCTCAAAATATTTTTCGAAAGTACTTTTCAAAATTTTTGCAATAAGAAACTTCCTATAGCTCTAAACAGTGTATCTCTAAAATAAACAGGAGACTGTTAACAGAGACTATCAAACTTTGTAATTATATTCAAAATCTGTACATAAACTTGTTCAATATTAGGTTGTATACTCTAATGTCAGGTTGTAAATATTAATCTTAGGTCGAATATTAGATTGTTATTTATTAGATTATACAAAAGATTTCTTAATGCCTGTGAGAACTTGTAAAAATCTAGTTGTATACATCTTAATATCTAACATACCAATGAAGTTTAATGCGAAAAACCAACAACTATTTTATAGATGGACAAACCATTTAAGAAATTCAAACAGTGTACTATTCTTCAATGGTATTATCACGTGGTTCACTACATTCATAAACTATTTGAAAATTATTCTAATTAAATGTTATTTCTCTATAACTTTTCAACCAATTATCTTGAAATTTAGATTTTGATTTCCAAAATTTTTTGATGAAGTGTCGTATAAATTACGTTTATTAACACCATGTAAAAATTTTATGTGTCTTATTTATTTGAATAATAAATTCACGCGAATCTGTTTTCTTTTACATCATAAATTCGTCTAAGCGGTTTTATATGCATTTGGAAGAAGTTGCTTAGAATTTCAGCAAGTAGCTCAAATACTATATATAAAAATGAAAGTTTGCGCAATTATATTAAGTACATATGTTCGAAAATAAATATTACGCTATTTACTAATGGTATATAGATAAACTATTCTCAGATATAATGAGCAAATCTATGTGATTTTCGAAAAAAAATTGTAATAGTTAAAATATATAATAATTTTGTTATCTGCTTTGAATATCAAAAATGTAAATTTAAGGGTAAAGGATTTTATTTTTTATTACATAAAATGCTTGACTTTTCTAAAAGTTCTTCTACGAAAGAGAAAATATCACCTCATTAAATAAATATATCTAAAAGGTAGAAAAATATCAAAAATAACTTCAATCTTTGCCGTAAAATTTCCCTGTTAGCTTAAGAATAAGATGACCGACTTCTGTAATGTTATCGCACACGACTTCACATTTTTCTTAGTTTTCTTTTTCTCTTTCTTAATCATCAAAGCTCACATCGATTCTAAGATTTATTTATCCTTCCTGATTGAAACTGCTACTTTCTTCAGAAGGACGTAAAAGTCTTTTTTTTTCACCCCTTCTATCCTGAAGAAAACAGACGAATGGCTTTTGGCGGAATTCCAAGAACGATCATCACCTTAAAAGATAGAGCAAGGGCTGACCAATGATCCTTTTCTCTCACATTTGCTAAGAATAAAAGAGTTAGAGAAAGGAAAGGTAATATTTTTTGTTTAACAGGGAAAGTTTCTTGAACTAATTTTATTTTGGAACGAAAACAGTTTTCACTGATATTCTTATCGGTTTCATTATATTTCATAAAATTAAATTAAATTAATATAATTTATAAATGAAATTAATTCAGAAAATTAAATGAAATTAAACTTTTGACGGATTTTCAAGAACGATTTTCACCTTAAAAGGGCTGACCAATGATCTTTTTCTCTGTATTTTGCTAAGAATGAAAGAGTTAGAGAAAGGAAAGGTAATATTTTTTGTTCAAAAGGGAAAGTTTCTTGAACTAATTTTATTTTGGAACGAAAACAGTTTTTACTGATATTCTTATCGGTTTTATTATACTTCATAGAATGAAATTAAATTAATATTATTTATATATGAAATTAATTGCAAAAAATTAAATGAAATTAAACTTTTGACGGATTTTCAAGAACGATTTTCACCTTAAAAGGGCTGACCAATGATCTTTTTCTCTTTATTTTGATAAGGATAAAAGAGTTAGAGAAAGGAAACGTAATATTCGTTTTGACGGGGAAAGTTTTTAGAACAAATTTTATACTAGAGAGAAAAAAGTTTTCAGTTATATCACTATCGATTATATTATATTTTATGAGATGAAATTAATAAACATAATTTATAAATGAAAATAATCCATAAAAATTTAACTTCTGACAGAATTCTAAGAGCGATCATCACCTTAAAAGACAGAACAATAGCTTATCAGTGATCCCTTTCTCTCTCATTTGCTAAGATTGTAGGAGTTAGAGAAAGGGAATGCAATATTTATTTTATACCGAGAAAGTTTAGTGAATAAATTTTATTTTGGAAAAAAAAGCAATTTTCAGTAATATCTTCACCGATTTTATTATAATTCATAAAATGAAATGATCTAAATTTTATATTATTTTCATTTTTAAATTAATTCTTTAATTCCTTTTCTTTTTATATCTTTCTTCTATCCAATTCTTAACTATATATACATATTCAATTTTGAATTCGAACTCTTTCCCGTATAACTTCATAAACAAAAACAATTACCATGCTTTTAGTTAAAAAAAATATTAGTATATAAAATTAAATCAACAAAATATCAGAATTTCAGCAATGCATTTAACAAAGAATTATCATTTATAACTATTTCTACAACTGTCATATGACGTTTATTATATATGAATCACTTAAACACACCTTTGAGCATTCATGTTATTTTGTGATTTCAAACGTACCAAATAAAAATTAACAATACATTTTCGGTACTTAAACTATCTGGATAACATTTATTGTAATGGAAACAAACGAAGGTCTTTTAGCGGAATTTCTTTTGATCTTTTTAAGATAATCATCACCTTAAAAGATAAAGTAAGGATTAACCAGTGATTCTTCTTTTACATTCGCTGAGAATAAAAGATTTAGAGAAGGAAAAAGCAATATTTTTTGCTGAACCGAAGAAGTTTCTTAAAATAATTTATTATGGGAAGAAAGATTTTCTGCAATTTAAGTATATATTTCGTAATTATTTATAAAAAGAAATTATCAAAATTTTTTGTTTCTTTCAGACTATATATACCTACTGCTCAGTTTTGTAATTAATAAACAGATTGAATTTTGAATTCGAATTAAATCTTAATACTATTTCATAAATGAAAAAAATTGTCACGATACAAAATTTAAAAACAATAATAATAAAGATAGAAATATATTAATCTTCTTCTTCCCCCCCCCCTGAGCAACCAAAAAACGACATTACACCCCAAAAACTTACATATTTAAATAAACTCAAATTTCTGAATTTTAAAAGTTATTTTACTGAAAATCAACTTTTACGAAAAAGCTAATAATTAGTAATATAATAATTATTAAACACGAAGCACTTAAGCAAGCTGTTGAACATTTCTGTTACATTCTCTGATTTTCAAAGTACAAAATAAAACTAACAATAGATTTAAGAAGTTAAAACTGTCAATACAAGTTTACCCGAATGGAAACTGAACTCGCGTGATAACATTATACATTGAACTTCAAGAGAATTGAACTTCAAATTAGGAGGACTGCACCAATACACAAGTGCTTTTTCTTTTGTTTTATTCGCATCTACTCTTAGCATCACTTTATTTTTACAATTGATGTTTTCATGTTAACTGATTAAATAGTAATATGAGAATTTCAGTACTCTTCTCCTGCACTTATTTATATTTCTGAAGTATGGCAGAGATCTCTTCTTCTATTGATGCTTTCACCTGAGTCCACTTCTCATTTTAGCATCGTATATGAAACCCATGTAATGAATCATACATGAAACTTTTAGATACGTTTAAAAATTCAGATGAGTCTACTTCTTATTTGGTTATTAGGCATTAAACTTATGTAATGAATAATACACGAAACTTTTTGACCAATCGACGCATTCAGATAAGTCCACTTCTTATCAAATTAAATAGAAGTTAAGGAGTTTAATAAAATTATTTATAAAATAGTAAAAATCAAATAATTCCAGTTCATCAGATTTTTATTCTCTATTTAAAAAAGCACAGTGATTATATGGGTGTATGTATATTATACAAATCCGCAATTTTGAACCGATCCACACCAAATATTGTTCATATGCATTCCAAGACATGGCAAACCTTATTGTTTACAGTCACCTACTACATCACGAAAACAGAGTTTTTTCGTAATATTTGATAAATATTTTATAAAGTGTGTGATTTGTTAGATTACAGCTCTAATCAATCTAAAAAAAGCTATATCACAATTTCTAACGAATTATATATCTTTGGTTTCCTATGTTGAACTCTCACAAGTAAAATCGACAGGAATAATTTGTAGCATGTGGTGATGATATCACTAAATTAGCATTTTAAATGTTTATGAAGGCGCGTGTTCCTTATATCGATACTTACATTTTTAAATGTCTATTAATTTAAATAATGAAAACTCAACTAAAAACATATAATTGAAGTTACCTATAAGGCATTGAGAAAAATGCAAAATTTGAATACCACAGATGAAATTATACTATATATATATATATATATANATATTGCTTAGCACCATCAGAAGGTTTGGTTTCAAGCTCATGTATATATATATATATATATTCTTTCTGTCTTTCAAAGACTAAGAATGGTATTTAAGCCCCAGAAGCCTATCAGAAGCTAATTAATTTAATAAAAAAACGTATATTTGATGTTATTAAGAACAATAGCCAAGTAAGATTATTCTAAAGCTGCTATATAATGTTATTTTAGCTCTTGTGCTTAAACTTTTTAAAATAACCAATTCTATATTTATTTATTTACTCATTAATCAAAGTCATGAAGAAACAAATATTTTTCTGCCAAAATTATTTATTTCCTGTTCTTGATTATATCACATAAGCTTGTGTTTTGTAAAAATTTTGTTGTTGCCTGCAAAAATCTTTTTTTTTTTTTTGCATGTGCTTAAACTTTTGAGACGGAGTGTAATTGGTGTTTTCAATAGGTTCCAAATAAACCAATAAATGTACTAAATGCTGTGAAAATATGTTCTTATAGCCTGCAAAAAGGTATAAAAAGAAAATGTTGAAATGGTTTTTCTTAACTATCGACCATGAATGATCTCAATTTATAGCATTATGCCTAATGATGATGAATACAGTTTATATTTATTTTGGTGGGATGAACTTTTAAAAACATAATTTACTTAATTTGATAACATAAATATCCTGAGAAGGACAACCTGAATCAACTTTTGAATTGTTTTTTGCTTAATTAATTTTGTCTGCGTATGCCTTTCTGTTTTGCGTATAATTTTGCAGTGTTGATCAATACCGATATATGGATTACTCACATTTTTAAAACGTGAACAAAGATCGGTTGTTTTGCTAGAATACTGATAATTCATGTAATTCTAGTTTTATCATTTTTGGTAATAAAAGTGTCTTATTATTGAATTGGATGCGAAGTTTAGTTGCATAATGTCCAATATTAAACGCTAAAGAAATGGTATTAAAACAGATCTCAAAAAGTGAAAATACACACTTTAAATTTATTTTCCTGAAATGCACCAATAAAATCATATTAAATAGTGATTGCTCTAAAACAGTGGACAAAATCAGACAAATAATGACATGGTGAATGGTACAAACAATTATATACGTAGAAAAACAAAAATTTCAAGATGAATGTCAAGAGATATGAAAAATGGTAAGACGATATTGATTAAAACATAACCAAGCAATTAAAATATGATATATTGTGAGTAAAGCACTACAAGTAATTGCTTTGGGAGGAGGCTTCCCGAACAGCATGTGAAGATGAGTGATTCGAGAATGTTCTATACGTAAACTAGAGAGCTCTTCATCTAATCCTGCTCAATTGCTGTTTGAAAAATTTATAAGTTTATTCATAAGTTGGAAATCTTATTAATTAGTTAATAAATTCAATTCATAATATCAAATATCACCTTGTTACAATACAAGCTATTTCAATATATACAGATAAGATAGCTAAACTCATTGAGGTCTTAAAAACAGAAGATGATGAAATGCTCAGTACGGTCATAAAATAAAGAATTCACAATTTTGTAAAAAGTCAAATACTTAAAAGAAATTATGTTATTTTCACTTCTTATCGACCTTTATAATGTCTAAAGAATCTAGACCAAAAAAAATATAAACTTTTCCAGACCTAAAAAATTGTCTTTTTCCTTATTCCATCATGTGTATCACAAAAACACTCACTCCAACGTAAAGTGATAAAATGACAAACAAAAAAGGAAAGTCCGCCTTAAAGAGATTAAAAGCAACAAGAAACAAAATGCAAATTATTGTCCGTGCCAGGTTATGAAAGTGTCCAAACTAAGAAAGAGACATATAATGGTTTGACAGAATTATCGGGAAATCATAAAGTAACAGGTAATTTAAGACGCCCGACCCGGAAGATTGCTGGAGTTCCACTACATCTTTAACTCAAATCTTAGAGCCATAATGAATCAGCTTATTCTTAAATTTGATTTTCTATAAATATTAAAATATATAAATTCAATAAAATTAAGTGAACTGTTTGAAAATTCAAAAAAGTTATGACAGTATTGTTTAGAATTTTGAAAAAATAAGTAAAGAGAATATTTATTTTCAATACTGGATTATTAATTCTAATGTAAAATATGTAAAATTACTCTATTAACTAAAACAGAACGTTATAAAATACTCCAAAAAAATTATTCATTAAATGCATATAAATACAAAAAAGAACTATTATTGTATCAAGTTTACTATTGTTTCAATTAGTCACTTTTCGCCCTACACTTAGGTTTTTCAACTATAATTAAATTCATTTCTTATAATTTTGAAAACGGTTTTATTTCAATTAAGTAACAACAAATTTCAAGTATAAAAAATTATTATTATTTACAATATTATCAAAAAGCTTTTTTCCCAATATTTTCCCGGTGTATGTGTTATGATTGATATTATATCACTGTTTAAAAACATCATTGTAAAGAGGAGCTTGTGTTTTGGCGAGTTTATGACACTGTTGTAAGCAAAACAAACTTTTATTCCCTTTTAACAACTATTTTATAAAACTTGGTTTACTAAGAAATCCGGGTTTAAGCATCTTTTCGGATTCTTACTTTATAATATATTGTATGAAATTCGTTTATATATAAATATAAATCTCTCTCTCTATATATATAACTGTATACAGAAAACCTTTCGGTAAGAAATAGCACCTTAAATTTCCTGAACATATTATGGAAAACCAAAATTTTCGGAATATATTTACAAATATTTATCTCAAATATTTACATTTTAGGGAGGCAAACATTTTTTTTTTGGGTTGAAAAATGTTAGAAGAGCTGTTATTTGCATACCATAAAGACACGTGATAAGCCTTGCATTAAGTAGAAACACGTTTTCTTAAGATAGATTTTTTGAATGCAGGTTTTTCAGCATATAACAAAATTTATTTTCAACTATATGTTGAGCACTTAAAATGCGGTTCTCGGAATACATAAATATAAAAATGTGTTATACATTCGACCTGGTTTTCATTTCATTGAGTTTTTCTTTGATTGCATGTCAACATTGCAGGGTTGCATTACGTGGAATGGTAGTTTCGAAACTTCAGGAAAAAAAAATCAATTTTTATCCACTATTTTTCTGATTCTGAAGGGAACGAAAAATTTTCTATGTTTGAAAATAATATTCGTTTTTCAATTCTGAACTCATATTTTAAAACAACTTTTGTAAGCACGAAGCACTTAAACAAGCTGTGGAACATTTTCGTATTTTGAGTACAATTATGAGATGGCAGACTTATCGGATTTTAATGTATTTCATATTACCTAAAGTAGTACTTTAATTTCGCTAATAGTATTTTTCGAATAAAACAAGCATTTTGTTTTGATCGTATTGAAAATACTCCCTGGGTCATACAATCAGGTTTCAAATTCTTAAGATATTTTCTTTGTATTGTTTGCATTTGTCTATTTTAAATATTGTTTAATCTTAAGAAGCATGGTAAAGAGTTATTATTTCAAAACAAATAACATGTTTTTTTTATTAAGCAATAATATTGGAAATTATTATTAAAATAATAATTATTTAATAATATTAGAAACTTAAGTAACATTATGAAATCTAAAACCTTAATATAATAGTGAGGAAAATTGTGCATTTCACAACATATATTTTCATTTTTTTTTGTATTCTTCGGTAAATGGAGAGAAAAAACATATCGCTACTTAAAATTTTAAAATGTTACACAGAGAAAAATTCCAGAGTAATATTATTTGCCTATTTATTATCTTGATTGAAATTAAATTATATATATATATTATATAATCAAGTTACTAACACATAATTTACACCTAAAATTATAACATGCAAATGTATTTTTTTTATTATTTAAGTTATTTTCTCTAATAATACATTTACCAGCAGAATAATTTACTTCATTTTTCGTTTCATTATTATGCATCACTTGAAGTACATACTTATCCTTACTATCCAAGAAAATGGGCATCATTTTCTTTGAACAGTGATAAATTTTTAGTGGCTTTTTAGCCACGTAGGTTTTGCAACACCTGCTTAAATGGATATCACTTTTCAAAATTTATGCGTTGTGTTGTTTTTCTTATATTTATATGCTTAAAAAATAATCTCAATAGGCTAGTTCTATTTGAATAAAAGGCTGAAGGTCATAAAGGTTGACACGCAAGTCACACTTTTGCTACGATTCCCTAACTTGATGAATTTATATGTTTAAATTTATGTGATAAAATTTATATGTTTTTTCCAATTTTATGAACTGTGACTGAAGTCAGTTTGAGAACTGAATATGAGTGCTAAAAATTTCTTTATTAGCCAATTTTCCCCTTCTTATAAATAAAAATTTTATGAAAACATCATGGAAGCTAAGCAATGGAGATAGATATAAAATTTGTAAGTTTGGATGCCTCATGGTTGATTAATTCAACGCTTGCAAAATGATGACACCAAAAATTTTTCAGAATTTATTTAACAAGGTTTCAGCATTTTAAAAAGGAAATAAAACAATTAGTCACTGTTTATTTTTGTTTCGCTTTGTTATTTCATAATTAATTAGTTATTCAAAAATAGAAAATGCGTTTTTTGAGATAATAATAAATATTTATGGAAAATGTAACGGATTATTGCTTTCTCATATTTTGAACAATATTTTGATTAGAAAAATCTTTCATAATCATGAATATTCTACATAAAACAGTGTTCATTTCACATTCTGTGAAATTATTTTATAAATCTCATAAAATATTACCAGTTTATTAAAATAGATAGTATTTTTAAATGTACCAAAATAAATGGAGATAGCAGGCTAAACTATTTTCCCGTTTATAGAAATAATAATATGATATATTTAAAAAGACATTTCTTGTTCCAGAAAGATGAAAATTCTAAAAATAAATCTGGATCAGCTCCAAGATATTTTATTTTGCAACGATAGCATTCAAATCACTTAGAAGGGAGCACATTTTCATGAAAGAATATATTTTTTTATTTACTTCTTCTATTCTTATTTTTATAAATGATATACACGTAGAATGCCTCCGGACGTCCATTGTCAATGATAATAATCCAAAAGCTAAGGAAGAGAAATTTCTTTCCTTTTTCTTTAACTTTTTTCCATAAAATAATGGCTGGTATGAAGTAAATAGAGTTTATAGTCTGTATGATTTTTTGATGATATTGTTTCTGGATCATTTAATGTATGCCCCATTTGTGAAATATATAAAAGTTACATACTCTACAAAAATGGTCTCAAAAGTTTAAATTGAATTTTTAGACCTTAATCTGTAATATGTTGATGCATGTAATCATTTATTCAGATTTCTGAAATTTTCTTTCGTTCTAAATGCAATTGTAAATCATGAGATTTCGAATATTTGGCTTATCATATTTTTTAATGTAATCAATTTTTCTTGTTACAAAAAAAAAGAAAAAAAAACTTAACTTTCTATTGAGAATTGCTGTTTGATAGCTTTAGGTTCAATGTCCGCATTCTGTCAATAAATATTTAACCATTGCAGGCATACATATACTGCGGTTTAAAAATATTAAAAACATCTTTAAATAAGCTATATTCAAAAGCTAATTAATGGAACTTAATGTTTCGTTATTCATTGAAATATATTTAGATTTGTGAATTTAATAAAATTGAAAATTTATGTTTCGAAAGAATGTGACTATTTAAATCGAAAGAATGTCACCATACGAATATGTGCAATGTCACTACTTTGTAATTATTTCAATGCTCAATGCCAATGCTTCTATTTGACTATTCGTGCGTATTATCTTGATCTATAAATAATAACATATAATTTCATATGTAAGTATAAGAGTTTATTATAAGTATAAGAGAGTTAATAAACTAGCAAATAGTAATTATTTTTTATTCAAACAAATTTTTTTATATAAAATTATTCTTACTTCAATTTAAACTGTAATATAATCGTAAGTTAACATATTTCGTAAACAAATAATGTTTTATAAAAAAGCATGTAAACTTTAAAAAAAGAAGAAAAAAAACACGAAAAAAAAGCTGAGATATTTAAAACTAAAAAAATATCCTTAATGTAAATTTAAGATTTTCTATCAACATTTGCATCTGAATTTTCTTATTAGAAAGCATATATATATATATATACTATATATATATATAACAACAATTTCACCTTGGCCCCAGTTGGGCTTAAAATACTTCCAATAAGAATATGCACCGAGAGACCAATATTGGGATGTCTAGATTTTTTTAATATTGGTCTTAGAATGGCTTTTAATATTAGGCAATAACAAATCTGTATAAGGCTGATTTTGGTCGAAAAATGGGTAAAAAATATTAAGTCAATCCAACAGTTCTATATAGTTCCGATATTAGAAAAATATCGCCCCTTTTTATCCTTATTGAGTCAAAATTAGTAAATATTTCTCCAATGAGGGCCCAAGCTATTTTGCTGCTAGAAAAATATTAGATAATGAATTTAATTAAATTAAATCTGCCGTGAGTTGAATCTATACCAGGAATTGTGAATGAATCTATACCAGGTTCACTCACTTATACTTCACATTAATATGTACAAATTCTTTCAGATACACATATTTTGCGCTAAATTATTTCAGGCGCAGATGAATAATTATAATTTTTTTTTTGACTAAAATATAACCAATATGGTGTTTTAAGTTCAATAAAATAATTACCAATACATACTTTAATTATTTACATGTGTCAGGTGCAGAAAAATTATGAAATTAATTATTGGAAAACATCCCTTTTTCTGCTTAACAAAATTTATTTTTACTATTAGGGATATTGTCTTTATTGTTAATATTCATTGTTGTTAATAAGGATTATTATTATAAATGTAACAGAGTTACTATATAAGTACATTTTATTTCAGTAAACTTCGATCTGAAAAGTAACAAAATTAAATTATATTAAATTAAAAATTTATCTATCAAATATTTTCATTTTCGTCTTATTTATCAACACTTGACGAACTTTTTCTGGTATCATCACAAGTGAAAAACTAACTATATATAATCATAAAATTAAAATGTCTCGTTTATATTTCATATTAAACTTCCATCGCCAAATTAAATTCGTGCAAATTTAAAAACTCTTTTTGTGTTCTTTTTCATTTTAAATGCCTCAAAAATACAATAAAAATAAAACTTTGTCAAAGTAAAATACATCTGCTTCTTACAACCATTTAACTTCCTTTTTATATCTGCCTGATACAATTTTTCAAAAGTAAAGTTTTCAAATGAAGTAAGGTTTGTCGACTTATAAAAAATATCTATATTTTTAGCTCTTATCCTCTTGAGAAACGTTGAAAGCGTGCCCGAAAGGCCATTACTTTGTCCCATAACATGCAATGGCAAAGTCATGGTACAACCTTCCAGACCCAAGGGGTAAGCTACAGAAACACAGAACGTTAGTGGTCAAAGATTAGAGAAGATAGTACGTGCGTAGAAACTAAGATAACTTCTTCAGATGATAAGGAATGGACTAAAAGGTTTAATCTTTACCTCCTGGGTATATTTCTTTCCTCTTTTCTAGGCCCCTTGAGATACAGATTATGGCCTTCGATGCTCGCCCTATCTCAGGTGTATAGAATTCACTGCTGTTGGCGATCGTCCCATTCTTCTTTTCTACTTGGCGCCTTTCTAAGTAATACTATAGGTTTTTGCCCACCCGACAACGGCTTAGAATTACAATCGCTCTATATAGAAGCAAGTATCAAGAATATAGAGTTGGTTTTAAATGCATTTTTTTTTCACTAACGATCTTGTTTAGAAAAAATATAAACTAAATTGCATTAGTTAGGGTAGGTAATGTTCTAAGGATGGTACTAGTGTAATGAATTTTTGATTCAATTCTCTAACAAGAAATACTTAAAAATGTGTTTCTGAAAATGGTTCAAATGCAAAAAGGGTATAATTAAATATAATTGCTTCAATGTTTTTGTGTATTCCAACAAGCAAAATTATCGTCAACCACGTCAACAGATCCAATATTACATCTTTGATCGCTTTTTTTTTTAATTTTTAATTTTTTTTATTTTATTTATTTACTATCTTTTTAATGAATAAGAAAAAACCCTTTTATGTATTCACAATTAGTACTAAACTATTTTAGGTTGGAAAACCTATTTAATGAATATTATATCAAATAATTATATAACTTTTTATTGCGAAATATTTAATATCTTTATTATAAATTATCAAAATATCATATTAAATATCATTAAAAATACTTTATTTGATATTGCAAGGGAGAACTCAGATATGCTAAAATATAAATTAATTTTTTTTAAAAAATAATGCATTTATTAAATGCAACCGTTTTAGAATATGAGTTTTTTATTATATTCAAAATCAATTAACATATAAAACTATTGTTAATTACCAATTTCTTATTTTTGCATTTAGATTTGGTTTAAATTAAAATTTATGATTTCGATCACCCTTTCCCCAATCATTTAAAAGTAAAGTTCTATTAAAAAACGGAAATAAGAGACATGCATGTTTTAATTTAAATACAAAATATTTAACAGATTGAATAATAAACTAAAATTTATTATTGACTGCAGTCTTATGCCTAATCTTAACTTAAATGTTATTATATGCTTTTTCTTTTCTAAATCAATTTTTTTTCAGTTGAATTAATTTAAATTGCATAAAATATTGTTACGTTGTAAAGTATTTTTAAACTTTTGAAATCAGAATAATTATTCTCCCATAAAGGAGAGAAAATATTTTAGCCTTTATTCAATTCTTTGTACTGAAGATCTCGTATATATTTTTATATTTCCTGTTCAAGAAAGTCATCTCAATAAACTTTTTGAAATTTTATTTCACCAGAAAATAATAACAGTTTTCATACTAGTTAAAAAAATTAACATAAATTTACATTAACTATTACACCACTCAAAAGATTTGGCTTTTAACAGTAGGGTCATGAATAATTCCTTGCCGTTACTCAAACATATTCTCCAGTTATTTATAATATGCTACTGAAAATTATATTTTCATGAATTTAATATTTTCAAGCTATTGTTGTATACTATTCAAACTTTGTATAGAGAAGTTAAGAAATTAAATATAAATGCCAGAAAATATAAGGAATTCGCTAAATATTATTTATTTATAGTTTGTTTAGCTTTAATGTTATAGATGTTTAATATTTGCTATAATGTAAAAATTTATTGGACAAATCAAATTTTTACCTCACCTCTTATTAGCTGTAATAAGTATTAAAACAATGTCTAAAACAAATATTTAGAAAAGCATGTTTTAAACTTTATGAAGCATGATTGATTCAACTAACAGTTTAGTGAAGCAATATCCTTATTACGACGTAGAACAATTCTATACATAAGAGTAATTCTATACATGGAATAATTCTACACATTCTATACATACATTTAAGACATATTTCAAGACTTGTTCTTTTCTTCTCATTCAAAGATAGTCAACACTTTTCCTCTGAAAAATTAAAAAATATATGTATAAACTTATACATTTACGTGGGAATACTTTAGACTTCAATAAGATTGAGAATAATAGATTCTCTTAAGGATAACAGATTATCTTTTAATGAATATTCTCCTATAGAAGATGAAGAATAGATCAATAAATGCATGATAAGTAAACGTTAAAAAATTCTGGTATTACTATTATTAAATAAAAAATATATGTGCACTTATTTACACTGAGACAAAAAGTGTGGACAAAACTTCCAGAATATGGTAATATTTACAGTGTTTCTGGCTCTATGGGAACACCAAAAACCTCGGTAATTTTTACCAAAGAGCTTTGGAAATGTTTTTGGTCAAATTAGTAATACAATATAATTTAATAATAAGTCATAAAATTTGATAAGTTTGGTAAAATGTGGTAATTTCATCATGATACTTCAGAGCATGGCATAAAAACTATTCAGTTAAATTGACTTTTCAGGTTTGAATGTTTTAAAAAGGATTATAATTTTGAGAATTTCCCATTAATGGTTATCATATGAACGAAAAATTCAAAATGAATGGATTAAATTACAAATTGCAGTATATTTTGATTTTACTTACCACAATTATGTTTTTTTTTATTAGAAAAAAAAACAGAACTGTCATTACTATGCAGTGCGGTAATTCTGTCAGACTTTTTACTAAGAAGTTCGAAGCCAAAACCTTTTCAAAAGTGCATTGCTACTGAAGCAGAAAAAAAAAACATGCCTCAGTTACAATTTTTAAAAAACAATGTAGTCTGAATAAAGGCATAACTATTTTGGAAATAAATTTTCTAATTCATTCATCAGTGTAGTGTATAAATTATGTGTAATTTTGCAAAATTAACTAAAGCTTTAAAAAAACTCATTTTTGCATGCATCAACATTACTGTATAGATTTTTAAGACCCAATTTAAATACCTACGACTTTATTAAAAATAAGACTAGCTTCTACTTGTAAGAGACAATATTTTTTTTTTCTTAAAAAGTTAAGTTTGTTTACTCAGCATTCATTTACACACTCAATTTGATGACAGTAATTCGCTAAAGGTACATTGCCGCAGTTTAACCAACAGTACTTTCTGGAGGACACGACTCATTCTCCGTAATCCAATCAACTTTTCACTTCAAGATTTTAAAAGATTCGGGCTTGTCGAACATCTGTTATACTTTAATCTTACTTTTTTTTCTCCTACCTGCTCTTCTTTCTCTTCTCTGTTAAGTGCTTCCTGGAAGAGAAACGTAAAAGCTCTACCCGCTAACTGAAATTAACAGTTAACTAACTACTTGAGCAAACAAAAGTAATTACGCTGACGAAGGCTGCAGTTGTGTTAACAATGTGCATCAATCACAGCAAAAGAGGACCACCTTCTCCTGTTTTTACCCTTCTTCTTTTTCTTCAAGACACATTTTCTCGGAGCTGATTTTTTTTCTTCTGTCCTTCTTCGGAAAGCTCAATGCTACGTTTCCCTCCCCTATAACGAATAGATTAAACAAAACATTTGTCATTACTCAGGCAAACAGAAGAGAAACAAATGTGAAGAAAGTGGAGATTTTTTTTGCAGGAGGCATCGGCCGGTTGTTTGTCTTAGTTTATTTCTTTACGTTTTCTTCTTTTCTTAGTTTGTTTGCATTCCAAAGTTTTCCAAAAGAGGAGTAAAACAAAGATTATTCCGAAGCTAAAACCTGGAGGTTTGATTCTGATTTATGTGCGGTGGCAATAATGAGCTAGCAGGTGAAAAATTTTGCTCACGTGATGTTAAGGAATGAGAACGCTTTGTTTTTAATTGTGGAAAAATCAATGTGTTGCGTAAATGAATTTGTCGTTTCATGAGTTTAAAAAAAGTAAAATAAATTAAATGAATTCAAATTTTTGAAGATATATTGGATAGTGTTAAAAATAAAAAGTATGTATTGAATCGGTATTAACATTCTATTATTATTAATTTACTATTAAAAGACGCTGAATCTTCTAAGAGATGTAGTATATCAAATTTTTTTTAAATACAAAAATGAATGCGCATGTTATAATCCTAAATTCCATGTAATTTGCGACATATTCATATAAAATGTTCCAATTTAAGTACAATAGTATTAAATCATTTCGAGAATGGTAAAAAATATTCATCGTTGAACCATAACATCATTAAAATGCTTCACAACCTTAATACAGTGTTAAATCAAACCATTTTTTGTGAAAGTAGAACCATAAGATAAAGTATGAAAAATTTTACTGATTTGCAAATGGTTATATTTGGACATGGTCTAACAGGGAGCCATATTATACTAAAAGGGCACAACGCATTTACAAGATTTTAAGGTTCAATATGCTTCCAAAATATAAGTTTATTATGACATTCTATCCCGACAATCATTAACGTTCTTAAAATTCTAATGACGCTTACCCTTATCACTCATTGTAAAAATGCTGATTTAAATTTTGGTATTAAGTACAGGCTCTCAAGATGTCGGTACTTTTTACAGAAAAATAAAGTTTTAGAGTAAAAGTTTACGAAACAAAAAATCTGATATTCCATACTTTTTATGAGCATTTAACTTCCAAAATTAATTCCATTTCAGAAGCATCTTCAGTTTCCCGAATTCCGGAATATATATATCGCATCTTTTTTTTAATCACAAGTCTTTTATATTATATCGTATTCTGCTTCGATGAAGAGATAAAAACACAAAATTCTTAAACACTTCTGATATTTGAAGACAGATATTTGAATTAAGAAAAAATCATATCGAATATAAATTTAATTTTTAAATTCAGTTGCTTTTATATTCCCTTTACACTAAGATTAGCATTTTCTTCACAAGCATTTATAAGAATTCTTAAAATGTTAATTATTATATATCTTACCATCTTTCAAGCAAATCTTTTTAATGGTGCTATCTAAAACTATACCTTCGTTCAGTAACAGATTTCAAAAGTTCTGATTTCGTTATCACGCAACCTCACAAACATTACCCAATGGCGTATCATATTAGCATGCATTATTGAAATAGAAATTGTGCACTTCACGATCCAAATATTAAATGGAATTGAGGTTACGAATAGATCCAACTTAAGCGGCAATCCAAATTAATGCAACCCTATCTTGAATTACATTTTAGCTTAATGTAACACACATAGAACTTTATGCTTATTGACAAAAACATAAATTGTTTTCATACAAAAATATAAAGAGATTTGATTTATGGAACCTTTTATGTTAACTGTTCATAAATTCTCAAAATTTCTGATTATGTGAATATCATATATTTTAGAATAATTTCAGAGTCAATGGTAAATCTTTCATTTTATAATAGTGTTAATAGTATGAACTTTTTATGTATAGTGTATGATAGATCAGTGTTTATAATTGTAATCGATTATAGAACTGTTTTTTTTTTCATCGCTGTGTTAGTTCAAGTAAAAACTCGGTGAAGTTTGTTGTTACCTATTAATTTTTAAGTCTTCGTAAACTGTAAAAATGTAAGATAAATATTTCTTCTCCAACTTTATCTATATAAATTCTTAGTAAATTTTATTTCTTATTTTGACCTCTAATTTTCCTTTCTTAATAAAGATATATCAATAAGAAACGCAACTCTAATCAATCTTTCATAATAAAGCAAATTATATGCTCAATCATTTTTTTATTAATGGCCACAAAAATTTTATTTTATTATGAAACAAATATTTAATTTTGATTTTTACTGTCTTTGAACTTTAAGACTTGTTATGGCCATTAGATTGAATTCATTACTGTGTTTTGACCCACTGACTACATTATAAATCCTCACACAACTTTTCAAAATTACCATTTTAGTGTTGTAAGCAAATAACTAAGTGTCCAGATAGATTAAAAATCCATCAATTTCTAGAGTCTTAATGACTTTATATGTTGAACATTTTTTTTTAATTAAAGACTGCAAAAAAGTAACTTGCTTTTATTGTAAAAGAAATAGTTATTTTTAAATAAATTCGACTTTATTATGTTTTCCTGTAACTGAACTTAAACAGTATTTTTGTAGGTATTTGAATCAATTCATCAAAATGTTTTAATTCAATGACTGAATTTAAAATCCTTACATTTTTTTACAAGATTACTATTTCAATTTTGTAACTAATGACTAACTAATAGGACAGTTGTCCATATAGACTAAAGAAACAATCAATTTCACCGGAAGCAATAATCCTTTCTCTTTCTGTTTTCCGTACTTAATGACCAGGTTACTTTGCTAAAATTTCAGTCATCGATTTCATCAACTCATTTCAAGACAGAATCATTTGTTTTTGAAGCGCATCTACTCGGTGCGGATTTCATTTGCTGACAAGAAAAGAGAATTATAGTTCGGTCTTTCCGGATCGCATTCCACTCAAGTTATTCATGATTGCAAATTCCCCGATGCCTCTATCAATTCTTTCATTTATTCGTTTCCGCATAGACATTAAGCAAAGCTGTAATTCCGTCCAAGTCATGGTTTGTTTCACTTCATCCGTCTTTTTAAGTCTCTTGAATTATACATTTGGCGATTAATTATTAACTTTGATTAAACTTGTTCAGCCAGGATCTTGGAGTCGAGCCAAAAAATTCGAGACCTTGGCGTTACCACTTTCAATTTTGGTATATCTTATTCCTTTGAAATTCTATCCCCTGACATCTGCTATTTGGCAAACTATCAGAAGATAATTTCAGCTACCCAAACGATGTTTTTAATAATTTAGAACATGTGGAATAATTAGATCATGTTTAGCAATTTTCTTTTTTGAATTCTTAGTGTTGACACTTGCATTTCAATTCACTTTAACGTTTGTAAGATGTGTAGTAATTATTCATTTTCAGGCGGGAAAACCATCATATTAACCTGCCATCTATTATTGTTTACTCTCATTTTAATGATGAATATAATGAAACTAATTTTGTTGGAATTATTTGATAAATTACGAACTTGCGTTAAATATTTACTTATTCAGAAAATGAGTTTAGAACTTAGTAAATTTAGGGAAGTATTTTAAAACAAAATGTTTTTCCTTTAATTGAAGCTTAATTAAATAGGTAATCACTTTTTTAAACACGTTGATTTTTTATTAAACTATTATTTTGAATGATAAATTTACTAATCTTAGTAAAAAGCTTAAATCATTAATAAATCAAACTCCTTCTTAAATAATTGTCGTATATTTTATCTAATTAGATCATTACGTTTCCTCTTAGAGAATTTGCATAAAAGCAGGTAAGAAATTTTTCAATAAATATTACATGATAAATAGAATTTCACTCATTATCTTAATGAAATAATTTATTACAGTTCAAAGCATAAAGTTTCCATTTACTTATCTAAAATGTGTCCCAGAAGTATTAGAAAATGTTTACAAATACTTAGTAAAAGAGTTAAAATGTTTGCTTTTCTACAAACACTATTAGAACTTTTTTTTCTAACTTTTCAGAACGTAACTTTACGTAGTTTTTATGAATTACACACTCTCAGAAAACTCTATGAAGCTTAGAGCCATAATAGTGGCTCATCGAACTACAATACGGTGAAATAATGGTTTTATTGTATAAAAAAAATAATAATAATCATTCTTTTATCACAAAATTATTGATATTTTATTAAAAACAATTTATGCACTTATGCAACTAATTGATTTTACATAAGGAAACATGACTTAATAGTTTAAGAAAAATAAATTATTGAAGTACATTATCAAGCAATGCAGTTCCTTAACAAATAACGTAATGTTTGCTTAAATTTGTTTTTGTTTTCTTAGAATTAAAATACAAAGCACATTTCTTTTTAAACAAAGGTTGTGTCGTTTCAATGCAACTTTACTCTTAACTAAACGTTTCAACTTTATTCTCAGTGACTCATTCAATATCCTTACTTCATATTCACAGTTTCACTGATCTCTAATATGTATCTTAATTGCAAATTCAATACTTCAAACTTGAAATATTAATTTTTACGAAATTAATATAAATGACTCGTTCAAGTTTTCTATTTTCAAAGTTGCAATCTCTGATTTTTTAAATTGTTGATTAGAGCTTGAAGCATAAATTGATCAATAAAAATTTATTATAAGTGACTCGATTATACCCTATCCTTTCTTAGTTACCATCAATGATCCAGACAAGGTACTTAATCGCTGATTCAACAATATACTCGATTTTTTTTCATGATGTATAATTTTGATTTTTGTTCAGTATGATTTTGATTTTTTCATACAGTAATAGTATAAATGCTCTTAAGTCTTATATTTATATAGATAGAAGTCTGCAATATAGTGAGTAATAATCTGAAAATTCTTAAAAATCTGTAAAACATAAGCTCTTAAAAAAGACATTATAAGTCCTGTATTTATTAAATTTTTTAGAATTTTTTTTGACGTCAGGTTTTAACAAAATCGCTGCGTTGTATGTTTGTAGTTTTTCAAAGCAGATTTGCGTATTAGAAAAATCTAATCGTCTTACCCTTGTGACATTGTATCGATAAATAAAAATAAATTTGCATTAAAATGCACTTTTGAAAATGTAATCCGCATTATTTATTTTACATTTTATAAATTCAACAATACTTATGTCATTAGAAATGACTTATTTTAAACATCACAAATGTATTCCTAGATGAATAAAACATAACATCGAGAAAAAGTCGCTTACTTGAAATAGAAAAGTAAACTATTTATAAAAGCCTTCTGCATTTATTTCTCGGGAAATTAAAACTTTTTTTTCTGTACCTTCTGAGCTCATAATTCTTCTAAATTCCTTTTAGAGAGCACTCTTAGCCAAGAGATTTTACCATCTGCTGAAGAAAAACTCACAAAAGCAAAGGGAGATCAAAAAACAAAACTACTTCGCTCCATTTGGCATCTTCTTATGCATCACGAAGCCCTTACTCTAGGGAGAAGATCCTTACATCCCAAGTTGAACCATTTTTTGGTACTCCGACTTCGCATGATTATGACTCCTCACCGCTCTTTGTTTCTTTCAACGCTGATCCTATTGTATCCGAACTATAGGGCACTCTTTTGTGTTCCAAAATGTGCCAAACTGAGCATGATGGATAAAAGGGGTCTCCGCAAGGATTCAAAAAAGAACGAGGTTTGGCGTAAAATCTCCGTTGCCTTTCTATCTCCTTTTTTTTCATCCATTTCTTTCTTTCCGTTTCTTAGAATTAATGGGTCATGAGAACTTAAGCCTAAACGGTAGTTGTCCCTTCTACCCTGAAGTAAAGGTTCGTTAGGTTTCTACAATCCTGGTCTTTGTTTGGACATAATGGGATCGCATAGGGTACGGATTGAGAATCATTTGTGGATGTAGCTTTGTCTTCGAGCTAGCGTTGCAGTTTCGTATCATCGGTTCATTGACCAATGCTTATCATTGAGAATATGAATAAAAATTATGGGTGATTGATCCGTCAATGCAAATTTTATGCAAAACTTCTAGTGTTTGCTGCGTTAAAATGGAAACATTAAGTTATAAAAGATTAAATAATATGAATACTATTTTATTATCAATTAAAACAAATGATCCCATTGTCGTAAACTTTACCTCCAGTGTGACTAATGCGACAAAAAGGGAAAATTCTTTCTTTTCTTTCGGGGGGGATATTATTTTACAGCTCTAAATTTCAAGTAGGGTCTTGGAATACCAAAGGAAACCTAAATAAATATTTCAAAGATCATTTTTACTTTCTTGTGGTTATACAACTTACAGTGAGGTAGCATAGTATGATGTTTGTATGGAGTTTCATATCTAAATAATGCTTAGTAAAATCGAAATGATTTTGGCAATGCAATAAGCAAAATATTCAAAGCACTGGAAGGAAACATGCATATTTTCCTTTCAGCAAAAAAAAGTATATAGCTGTATTGTGCTTTCGTCTAGTTTTCTTCCAAAAATTACAAAAGTATCCACCTGGAGACAATACTAAAGAGAAATCCAATGTAAAATTGACAATTTCGAAAAAAAAATTAAGGAACTCTCAACTATTGAAGGACACTTCCAAAAAATTTACATACCGTTTAATTAAGAATGAATGTTGATTATTGTTTAATTCTAGCATATGAAAAAAGTTGGTTTTTGATAAAATAGTTATTTAACCAATTTACCAGATACGTATAAAACTAAATTTGGAGCTCAGTTGTATATAATTAGCCTTTTTAAGCAAAATCCAGCTAGAAATAAAAATGAAAATTGAAATAAAAATAACAATAGTAATGTCAGAAAGACACATTCATTTAGTTCAAGTCAATTACCTCTCATCTAGAGAGAAAACAGTTTGGATAATTTAATGGATAAGTAATGGATAACTTCTTAATAAATAATTTTTTAATCGAGAAAGTGGGAGAAAGAAAAAAGAGTGTATTTAAAAAAATTACATTATTTTAAAATGAAAATACATTTAATTTATTTCAACAACGTATGATGCGATTAAGTTTTTGGTAGTTATATGTTATGGTATAGTTATGGTATGGTATGATATTAAGTTATGGTAGAAAATACAGTAAAAATAAATGACTGGCTTTGAACAATGCGTGGTTTAAAACCAGAAAGCTTGTTTCAGAATTGACGCAGAAAGACCACCACATCACGCCGGTGGAACAGTTTTAAAAACAGATGAATAATCGTAGAAAATCGATGAAAGTTTTTTTAAATGAAAAAAAACATGCATTTTCTACTTCTCCTTCTATATTGTGCTTGTATTTTCTACTTTTAGAAAATACATTTTACATCAATATACACTAGAGAACTTTCTTGATTCTAACATTGCATGTAATGAAACTTTAACTAACCGAATGAAAGCTCAACTGTATTTAAATGAACTAATTAAGAAAAAAATGAAAAAGAAAACTAAAGTGTAATTTTTTTTCTTTCAGGTATCATGGGTACGGCAGCGAGACCTCCACATTCTCACTGTTGGGAAATATACATACACAAGCGACCAAAGATTTACTTCAATCCATTTGGATAACTCAGAAATTTGGACGTTGGAAATTAAATACACCCAAAAAAGAGACGCGGGTGTTTATGAGTGCCAAGTGAGCACAGAGCCCAAAATGAGTCTCAGTATACGACTCAATGTTGTTGGTAAGTTCACTTTGTATTAATATGTACAAAAAATAAACAGCCGTAAGTTATTAGTAGCATTGTTTATTTTAATATAAAATGACAACTCACCAATTGCTATTTGGTCATAAAAAAGGCATTAACTATAGTGTTAACTTTGGTGACGTAAGGAATAATCAGAAGTAGAAAAAGTTATTTTGATATCTGGCACAAAATTCTAGAAAGGTCATACCACGCATAGTACTTGGATAACGTGAAATTATGGTTAACATTGAAAAATATCTGGTGTTTCCTTAAGATAGTCGAAAAGATTTTGAAGCGGAGTGTTACTGTGATGCCACAATCGGCATTACATATTTATTTTCTATCTTTTAAAATATCTTTCATTACTTAAGCTTTTTTTTATTAATAGAATTACATTTAAAATAAATCAAAGACTTAATGTTTTAAAAACGAACATAAAATATTTATTTCTTCTCTGCTAGATCAATGTAACGGATACTTTTTTTTATTTCATTACTAATGCAGACATATTAATTCACTGTCGCCTCTAAACGAAAACAAAAATCTATTTATAACTTTTTATTCTAATCTCTAACCGCAAAAATGTTTCAGTTGCATGGTTGTAATAATTCTCATAAATTTGATGGCGACTCGTGATCGCCAAGGTATTATTTTAAACCCAATATTGATATGCTGATTGGCTTTGTTTTGGCTATGCTATATTTTAATAAATGGCCAATTTTGGATCTCCTACCCATGCTTCTGTGTCCGTTGGGAACAAATTACACGTACTTTTTAATTTGTCTTTTGATTAGGCAGGTTGTGGGGGATTTGTCTCCCATGGCCTGTCCTTAAAAATATTATTATGCAAAATTGATTCAACTGAAGTTCTTATGGATTATATTTATATTTGGTACCTCGAGCTCTGCAAATATATAAAATAAAAGCTTTTTATTAATTCTGATCCGGTTCAACTGTATTATGTTCACCATCTTCTGTTTTCATTACTATCTTCAACTGGCCCACTATACCAAATACAAACTCCAACCTCACCTGATACCTAGAATCCTCTTTCTCCATGGTTACTAAGTTCAGTAGATAAATGAACAAAATAACAAAATAACAATTAAAGTAGTAGCAGAATTTTGCTTACTGAAGGGATAGAATATTCTCTTCACTGTTGAGTCTTGCTTTAGCCTGACCACTGAACCCCTGTGTACTTTCTTAAAGAACGAACCAGGGAACCGCTACATTTCCCCTAATGTCCAAGAAGTCCTCTATTATGGCTGCCGAGGTTTACTAGTCTGGCAGGCATATATTGCTGGATTCCGGTGCACCACTCGATGTAATTGAAAAAGGTACTGTGATTGGTGTTGGGCATAGGAATAAGGTTTCAGAGCTCTGTGTTTGCCCTTCCAGGCTTAAAGTGGGTCTTGATTTCATTTTACTGAATAACAAAGTGACACAACAGAGAACACTTCTGGTCCACCATTTTCTGAAAAATGAATACATTCTCTGGAAGGATTAGACAGCGAGATCTCCAGACTTCAACTCCATAGTATGTCTGGGATCCTTTGGGGAGAGCAATTGTAACATGTAACCACCGACAACCATCCATTTTCTGAAAGCAGCGATACTGAACGAGTGGAAAAATCTGCATCAACTGCCTCATTTCTAGTATGAAATCACTGTGTAATACGTACGGAGGACTATACTCCCTATTAAAACTCTTTTTGTTCAAATCTCTAACCACTCTTTGACCTTATCCGACTCTAATGGAAGTTGCGAACGATCACGAGGGTATGGTATAACTTTTGAATAGTAATTATTTTGTATTATATTGACCAATATTCAAACCAAATTTTATTAAAATCAGTCAAGTAGTTCAAGAGATACTCAACAAAACATATTTTTTTCTTAATTTTGAACACCAGTGTAGTGTACCTTTATTGATATATTAGATACCCTTTACAAAAGCTCCTATGACTTCAATACCAAGAGTAACTATTATCAAAGTTAATTGAACATCAGTGTCTTCAATAAGAGTTTAGAGATTTTCGTACAGCCCCCCCCCCCTCCTGTCCTAAACGAAACAAATAAGTAGCAAAACTTTTATTTGCGGACCGCACAAAGAAAACAAATAAAAGAATTTGAAAGGTATAAATTTAATAAATACATTAAGCAAAGCAATACTATCATGCGTGTGTACTGCATGTGAATGTTTAAGCACTACTCACTATGGATCCCAAAAAGAACCATTTTGAGTACCACAGAAAAAAATTAGTTTACTCAGTATTTATTCTCAGAATACCAGTAGTACTTATTACAGCAATCAACTCTCATCAGTGGCGGCTATAATACTTCTATAGTATTTTTACGGTCCCCAAGACAAAGAAGTACTAATAAAATTTCTACATCATACAAAACAATTATTTCTTTTTGGAAAACTAAACATATTGACACACTGAAATCTAAAGTATTTTCTTAATCTCACAAATTCATAAAATGGTTATTCTCTTAAATGCAATTCGTTTTGCATTTCTTTTTCAAAACTCCTAAATAAACAGTATGGCTACCTACCCATCTTCCATTTAAATTTATTTCTAAATATAAACATTTTCGAACGCAACTTGTTAAATATCACAAGTTTCAAACAGCCTGAGCGAAGCATTTCAGTTTTGCCTTAAGCAATATGGAGCCATTCAACTATTTCGCGTTGTCTCAGTTTTATGCCGCTTCTTATCCGCGAGGTATAAATCATATCTGGGATAAGTGTTTATGTGAGGTCGAGACAGTTCTGAAATTTCCGCTTCTGCAAAACGCTTAAAATCACAAACGTAAGCAAGGAGGTCAAAATTCTGGGAATCGATTTTAATATAACCCAACATATACTCCTAGGTTTCTCAAAATTTGTTTAGAAAAGTTTTGAAAATATTTACTTTCGGAAGAGCTCTAGGGAAAATTAAAAATTTGACAAAACTTAAATTCGTTAACAGCATGACTTTATTGACATATAAAGTTTATTGATTTTGTATCTCTAACAAGCAATAAGTTCAGCATATCCTATTACTTCATGGACTTGTCAAAACCCAAATTTTGTGGCGAAAATTAAGAATAACAGTCAGAGAAGAGCAAAGACAGTCATGAATATCATAATAATCATATACGGAATTTAAGCGAAACTGAACGAGACTTTTCACCAAACCAAAGGGTCACCGGTGGCTCTACACACTATTTAAAGCCTTTAGAATTTGTTATGTTTGTCGTGCGAATATTGCATAAGCTGTTACTGGCTGAGGAAGATAACTTGGCAACATATTTTAAAATATCTACTGTAATAATATGAATTTCTTCACAACGAAAATTATTTTGTATCATTCTCAATCGCAAAGAAATGTGATAGTAGAAATATATTTTATATTTTCTTGGGTGTTCAACATACAAAACGTGGAACTATAAAATTTCAATTATTTAGAAACAAACAACGTTTACATTTTCTTTACCATATAACAAATTGAATGCATGGAAAATGACCAAAAGGACCGGATGCGTCAAACCAAATTCGATACATATCAGAAGCTAAATACCATTTTAATACTTTTCTTAGAGTTAATTTATCACATGAAATAATTTAAATTCAAGCACCAAGTATAAAAGTTAATAAAAGGAAATAAATTTTATTTTACAATAAAACTGTCATTTGCTATGTAAAATACCAGTAACTAGTTGCAAGTGTAAGCAAAAGTAAGCTATGATGATGGATATCATCCAAACAATCTTTCAGAGATAAAAGAGAACTACCAGAAATTGTGAATCATATAATAGACACACGTTTCACAAGAGTGGAAAGTGCTCAATTTCTATTATCTTAGGCCATTTTTTTTTGTAAAAAAATATTCCAAAAATGTTGATTAACAAAATATTTCATTGAAATAAGCATATGGAAAAAATGCTGTCATCACAGTTGACCCATGTAGAAAAAAAAAATTCAGTTTTAACTAGCAACTAAAAGCACTCTCTCAGTTTCTTAAAATTTCACTCAAGCTTTAAATGAATACATTTATGGAGAAAAAAATAAAACATTGGGCAAATAGTATATTTTTTTCCTTTTGAGCAAAAGAAATTTTTTTCTACTCGAAAAATGAACTTTAATTGGCATTGGTCAAATAGGCTCGATGTTCTCGATGAGTTTTTGGTATCTTCAGGTCCTTATCACTACAGTACTCCGCCAAATTATGATTTTAGGTACCTTTTTTGTTGAAATTTTACGCTATTGAAAGAAGTTTTTAAAATTTGAAACTAATATAAATTTAATGGGTGAGGGTAAGGCTTTATAGGTGATTGTAAATTGCAAAGGAGTCGTGCCTTGCCACTCGATGCGAGGTCTCATGCAAAGTAGTCTCACACAATGAGGTCTCTCACAATTTGCAAAATTATTGGAGCAGAGGTGGAAAGTGGCGTCGCATCACCAATACACTACCTACCTTGGACCGTCTGATTTTCATTTATATCAAAATTTTAAAAAAAATAAGTGGTAAAATTTTTAAGTGTAAATGGTGACTGCACTCGATAGGTTTTTTTCCCTGATAAGGATCTTAAGTTCTATGAAATCTAGATCATAAAGTTACCAGAAATAGTGCAAAATGTCATGAAACAAAATGGAAGATATTTAAAAAAATAACTTTTATTTTAAGAATAAAAAAAATTGACTTTTATTTTCACAAAATATTTAATTTTATTTCTCGCAGATTCAATAGTTCAAGAAATTCAAATACATCAAAAAATGCCTCTTGCATATCAATTTAAATCAAATTTACACAAGATTTTTTAGCTATAGAAAAACAAATAAAATATGAGATTCGTTGACACTCAGCGCGGAATATTTTAAACTTATTTATCATTAAAAAAGTACATACATTTTACAGAACGAAATTATTTTAAATAGACGCAATTGAGAATTATTTTTTATAGTTATTTAAATCAGGTTATTCACTTTAAAACAAAACAGAAGCTACTCGAAAATTTTTGAATTAAACTTTCAAATTTACATCTTTTTAAAATATGCTTTTCCATGAAGAAAATGAAAAGAGGAAAAAAAATAGCAAATATTTATTCACATCGTATTTTAAATCCTCAATGGAAATTAAATGTATACACTAAGAATTAGTTTTAAAGAAATCTATAAAATAATGACAGAATCGAATGGAAGTTATAAAACAACATTTAACCTTCTTTTCTATTCATATTTAATTATCGTGTGATAAAAGATTTTTTGCTGCATTTATGAAAAGAAATTTGTTAGAAAGAGTTTGAATAAATTTACTTTAGCATTCGGATGAGTTAATTGTAGAATAGAAAATATTTAATTTTTATTAAATAATGTGTTTCGGATAGCTTTTTTAATTTTTTTTTTTTTTTTTGATTTTTTTCCTTTTCTTCAGTGCTCAAGATTTGACCAAGACAAAAGCATGATTTGTCTTTATTATGAGTTAATAAGTACGAAATAGGAATTATTATATATATATTTTTAAAAATTGATCAAAAGCGTCTTCTAAAATCATAATAATTTTACTCTTGAAACAATTAATAAAATTTTTTTACACACATTAATGTACTTTTGATAAATATATCAAATTCATTAAAATTTATATGCAGTTTAGTGTAATTTAAAATTAATTCATTGCTGAGACGTGAAAAAGTGTTAACGTGTATGACAATTACTTCATAAGGGAAGTCATGTTGAAAATTTTAATTAAAATATGGAATGATCGAATATTTCAGATGTTTTTTAAACATTAAACGAAAAATTTTCACCTAGTCAGGTGTAATCTGGTGTGCATAATTCTAAGAGAGGTTTTTTGTAAATAGGAAAAAAAACTATTTTTCTGCATTTGTATTCAGTACAAATATATTCCGTGTTTAGATATATATATATTTTTTTTAAGTAGTATATAAGTTACTTGTGTTCATAAAGTGCAGAAATAAATGTCCCTAATAAGAAAGAAAATATGGTAATTCTAAGTAGGTTTCCATTTAACTGCAGAGAATAACAGAAAAATATATTATTATCAATTTAAAAATAGAAAATTGTGTATACTAACTGGAAAGAATTTCAGTACAAAATTAATGCGATTTTAACACTCATAAGATCATGATCTAATAAGCATTGTTTAATCAACCCTGTATAAATCTACAAATACAAATATTGCAATAAAAATAATTTTAAAATTATAGGAATAAAATGGGAGGGAAGTAATAAAATTGTTTTGGCATGCAGTATACTTACAGTATTGTAAATTTTATATCATTATTGCACATTTTACAGTATTGTAAATTTTATATCATCACTAGTAGAACGTTACAGTTGAACCAGTGTACCAGTAAACATAATAATTTTTATTGACCCCCCGAGTGGTCTAAAACTAGTTAAAATGAAAAATTCCTTATTCATATAGTCAGTTATTAATGCCATACGTTTTCGGCCGTTGGATGATAGATATGTGCTAACTGCTGTTCTTAGTGTTAACCCGGAAGCTCTAAGCACTGATTGGAAACACAGTGAATGCAAATTCAAATGAAATGAAATACAAAAAAAAAACATATTAACACCGTGTCATTCTAATTAATAATTCTATAGCCCCAAATAACTAAATTGCTTCAATATAATTTCAATTTAATGACATTAAATAAGTTCAGTTTTTGTCTTTGAGTCAATAACTTATTCATTAAAGCATAAGAAACAACACATCATTGTTGAAATTGCAACAATTATATCAAAGTTAATTAAAATTAGCGATGTCTTAAAGTTACTATGACTTCCTATAGCAGGCTTATGAGCGTTGTGATCCTTACAAAACCTGAGAAGAACTTAATAAGTAGCAAAAGTGAAATAGTTTTCAGAATTCTTTCTTTATTTTTAATGTTTTGAAAAGAATTTGTTTTTTATTTCTATGATTTCTGTAAATATTAATAAAAAGTTATAGTTAATTAAAAACTGGCGTAACCATTTTATGATTCCTTATAAAAAAAAATTACAACTTCTCAAAGGAATAGAAACTCCTGTACGAAATCCAATTGTACGAATTGCAATAAGAATGTGTCATCAAGTAGAAGAGTAATTTTTTAACCCTCAAATGGTTAATAAATAAACAAAATAATGGTGATTTATACACGTTAAATCTGTCGAGTCGCTATGTCCTCCATGCTCCCATAACAAATCAATACCTCTGGGGGTACTGAATTAGAGATTGATCGTTCTCTAATTCAGGTCAAAATTACGATCTGTGGATGAATGAATGCGTGTATAAATGGATCCGTCCTATAAACAGGCATGACGTATGAGTGTGGCAGTAGTTGAGTTCTTGGCCATAGATGGTGCCACTGGAAAACAAAAACAATCGCACCCCTCTGCCTTAACAGGCAGCGTATATACGCTTGCTTTCGATTTATAAAAATAATTTTTGATTTTAACTTTACAATCAAACGTGAAAAATATAATTAACCATTTTAACATTAAAACTTTATATTAAATTATTCATAACCATCACCATTAAAAGGAGCATAATTTTTTTTATTAAATAGCCCAAAGCAAGTCGTTTTATAAGTAGAATTTTATTAAAATTATTTTAAAATCTGATATTTCAAAATGTTTGTTTGTTAAAATTATTTATAACCTCCTAAAAATAAATCAGAATAACTAACCTATTATTCTGTTTTATTTGCCTATTATCTGTTTTATTTTAAGACATTTGCAGCTAAATCAGTCATTTACGTTCAAGTGAGAGGGGATTTATGAAAGAAAAATCATTTATTTTTGTGACCTTTAAGAAACTAAGTAGAATAACAAATCATACGTAATGCATTTTATCCATCAAATAAAGGATAGAACAAGTAATATTATACGAGCAAAATTATTGAAAGGAATTGTTCCTTCTTTCTTTTAACCTTAACAAAACAAAATTTTATAATTTTGATTATGCTTTTTGGAATAACCTATTGCTTTTACTTGAAAAACTGCCAGATGAAAACGAGCACTTAGAAAGCATTAATGATTTAATTACATTAAATAATGCAGACTTTTTTTCAATTATTCTTAACAACCTCGTGCTTGAAAAGTCTCAAGATGTTTTATACTTCCCTAACTTTTCATGTTAGTTCTCTTTCAGAGTTAAATATGTAAACAATGATAATTTATATTGATTAAAAAATCACTTATACTGAGCTTCTACATTAAGAACATTTCAACGGAAAGATTCGCGATAATTTTTTTAAAAATTCTCCATTTTCCGTTACTTGATAATTAGAGCTAAATTTAACTTTTTTTATTTACCTACCAATTAGTTAACATTGCATTCCTTGTTAAGTTTAAGATATAATAGTGATGTTACTATAAAAATACACATTTGTATCCAACGGGTTTAAATATATTATTTCTTTTTAAGTTGAATGAATAATGTTTCTCAAAAAGTTTTTATACTTTCTTTGATAATTCGAAGCCATTATGTAAACTAATAATGCTTACTAAATTCAAAAGTACCTTCATAAAAATAAAATATTATGAATAATTATTTATTTTTTCATATAAAGTTCACTATAAATTGCACTTAGCTTTAATTTTTATTGATTTTAACATCTTAGCATCTGAAAAAAGGCTATAGCTAAACAACCATGTGTCCTCCAATTACTTTAATTGAAATCTATCTCTTTATATCAAGTTTTATCAGTTTCAGATATCATATAAACTATGAATATTTAATTTACTATACACACTAGATTAAAAGCAAAATCAAAAGTAACACGATAAAACTAAATACATTTCAAAGAAAAACTTATTATTTCATTCAATATTCACAAAAATAAATCTATAGTCTTTTTCATGCTTCCTGTATCAACCTAGCAACTAAAAACAGCTAACTATAAACAACCAATTAGGAAGCATAAATGTTTCAATTTCCTTGAATGAAACCGATTTCTTTCAATTACTATAAACAACTTCGTGCGTAGGAAAACGAGCTGTTTTAAGCAGCTTTGAAACAACATTATTCTTTTCATATTCGTTTTCCTTTTAAGAGTTAAATATCTAAACAAAACTAATTCATAACTATTAACGAAATAAACGAAACTCTTTTTTTTCTCCATTAAGAATATTTCAATGAGTCGTGAACATTTTTACGAATTCCCCACAGCACGCCACTTCATAATTAGAGCTAAAGTCTCCCTCTCTTACTCTGACATAAAGCAATTAATCTCACATTCCTTTATTTCTTTTAAGAACTGTACTGATGTTCACATAAAAATATTCATTTGTATTCGTGTTTGTCGTGAAAATTGTAATAAGTCATTCCCCTTAAGTTAAAAATAGGAATGAATGACCAATGTTTCACAAAGTTGAAATATCAGTAAGAAGAGCATGTCTGGCTTCAAAACATTGTTTAGTCATTTTTCTTTCAAAAAACCTAAATTGTCATTCCGACAAAAGGCTTTTAAAAATAAAATTCATCTTAAAGCTACTTGAGTCAATTCTTTTAAATATATCTGAATGAATTATGATGAGAATAAAATTCTTTCTTACTCCGCAAAATATAAATGCAGTGAGTTTGAAAATGATATAAATGATTCTGTATTATGCTTTTTCATACATAAAGATATAGAGCTTATTTTTCTATTTTTTTTTTAAATTTGCTAAGTTGATTAAATTAAATTTTTAATAAAATGATGATGCTTTGATGAGGGATTTAATATTAATATTATTTGTATTATTTCATTGATGAGAATTTTTTCGGATTTCTGGTAAACCTCAATTTTAAAATAAAAATGTTTGCAAAATGCATGCAGTGCTTTATTAAATCAAACATAAAAATATAAAGATAATGATAACTTAAAAGATGCGTATAATTATCAAACGTAGCATAAAATTTTAATGAATTTTTAAACATTCCTGCAAAAAACGTTCAATTAATTTGACATTTTACTACTACAAGTGAAATTGACTGCAATACTGCTATAAATTAACTCCTTTAAAAAATACTTTAAATATTATAGTTCAAGCAGAATATAAATATACATTACTTAAAAAATAAGAAAGTAGTAATGAATAGATACGTAGTAAAATCTTTGTTTCACTTTCACTACCGCTTTTCAAAAGTACAAGAGCCGAGGTAACACTGTATTTTGAATATTTACATAAATTATAACAGTTATGGTCATTCTATATCTTTTTAATTAAGCGCACACTCTCAGAAAAAATGGTTCATTTGTGAAACATAACGGAGAAAAAAATTCGGGTAAATTTGCAGTATTGAAAGTTAATGACATAAGCAGGTAAAAAATATATATAATTCTGTCCATAAAAGCAAAATATACTCACATTTTGCCGGAAACTCGGGTTTTCATAATTATTATTTTTATTACCTCATATTTAGTTGGAAAAGACAAAATTGAAAAGCAAATTTAACCGAATAAATGGTTTTTATGCGTGATCTAAAGTATCGTGATAAAGCTACCAAATTTTACCACATTTACCATATTTTAACACAGGTAACAGAATAATACTTTTTTTTTAATTTTTCCATAATCCCTTCCAAAGTACTTTGATAAAAATTACTGCGCTATTTAACGCTTCTATAGAGCTAGGAAGAGTAAAATTTATCATATTCTGGTAGTTTTGACTATATATTTTTTCTTAGTTTAATTAGTTAGCTTTTAATTTCTGGTGCAAGAACAAAAACAATTACACCATGCTGAGAATGTGGTTAATAATATTAGATCATGATTTCAATACATTGAACCATAATAAAAATAAAATTCATTGTGTCCTTAATAAAGTATGAAATTGAAGCATATCTTCGTTAAGATTGAATAAGATAAGATTAAGATAATTAGAGAATAAGATTAGATTAAGATAAGATTAGTTAAGATTTAAAAAGATTGATAAGATTGAATAAGATTCGTGTAGTCAAATTTTAGAAGTATTATAAGGTATTTTAACTCCTCACCTTATAAGAGTTTCTGCTAATTTAAACACTATGTTTTGACACAATCTTTAATTTATAAGAATGAACTGAAAACATCTTTTTGTGAAAGTTTTAAAGAGGTGTTTTTCCTTAACTTAAAATTTAAATAGATGATGCTTTTAACTAAAAGGGCCCAAATCTTCCTTAAATTTACATGTTTTACCATTTAAGTTATGCAATAAATTAACGTAATATGAATTAACTTCGATTCTATTTTCTTTTTTTAGAGCATAAAATGTTGCAATGAATAGTTTTCATCAAGTTTCGTGACTAGTTTCATCAGTGTGTCATTTACATGCTGATGAGCTGCAGTTCAGAATTTATCTGTCAACACTTAAAACAGGAAATGCAGCAGCTTTCCTGTTTTCCCTGGCTTTGTTCTAAAGTAAACAAGACATTTTGTTTACTTAATGTAAGGAAAACTAATTAAATTATCTCATTACCTTAGCAAGCCCGGAACAATCTCTCATCTCCCAACTAGTAATCTGTAAAGACATTATATTTGATGGATTATGCGAGTTTCATAATGTAAAAAAAAGAAAGAAACTAGTTATTTATTTAAAATTGGATTTGTGGTATGAATGGTGGTTAACCATTTTGTTCAAAAAGAAAAGTTTTGACGTATCTTATTGGATTAAATAAACTGCTTTAAACTTTTATTATTATTGAAGCTTAATGTTGAAATGTTAATTCAATTAGTTTATGATAGAATGAAAGATAAAGTTGATAAGCCACACAATGTTAGAATAAATATCAATGAAATTATATTTTTCTAGGTTACATTTAAAAGCAACTGAAGTTTTTAAATTTAATCAAACCTATGTAGTTATAAGTTAGTTAATTGTTTAACTTATTCTAATTTCTCAAGGAAAGAAGAAACGATAATCAACATAAGCATTTATGTATACACTGCATTTTATTTGCTTTTATTTCTCAAAAAGAGCTAAGAATTTTTAAATTTTCAACTCCTAAATATTTTTATAAAAAACTTAATTGTAGAAATAGTAAAAATAAATAACACTAAAGAAAAAAAAGGATTTTTTCTTTAGTGTGAAAGAAAAGGAATTTTTTTTTGATAGATATTATCACAATTCTGCTTTTTTTTGCTTTGAATGACAAATTAATTAAGGGTATTAAAATATTTTTATAAAATTTTCAAATTTAAATTGCTTATATTAAATAACGGATAAATTATCATGATCCTCTTATTTATATCTTTGGTTTTTAATAGCTGCTTAAGCATATAAATTTTTAAAACATAAAAAAAAATATTTTTTTAAAGCAAATACTAGCCTCACATTTAAGTCACAAAGACTTTTGCAGCAAGTGTATATTAAAAACACTACTGTATTTTAATCAGCAAAAAGTATTCAAATATTCATTATTTTCGCCTTTTTTTAAAAAAATAAGGACTAATTAAATTTTTCTACGAAAAAACTTATTTATCAAATATAAGTAAGTACGTATTTATCAAATACATAATATATAGATAATAGTTTATGATTACTGAAGTCTAAAAATTTAACTTAATACTAAAATCATAAAAGAAGGACATATTGCACCAAACTAAACTGAGATTCAAAATTTTGAGACAAAAGCAATAAAAAAATGGATAAGTTTCATAAAAAAATCATATCACTTATTTTCGTGATTATAGTCCCTTTTTTATTCACTTCATATAGTACTGAAATTTATATTCATAAACTATTAACTTTTACATAGCAGAAATTTTCTAAGCAAACAGAAAATTCCAAATGCTCCGAACTAAACTGAGAGTCAAAAATCTACGACACAGGCTATCGAAATATTGAATAAGTTACATATAAAAGTATCATATCAAGTATTTTCAAGATTCTCTTTTATATCAATTTTACAGTGTTGAACTTATTAATTAGCTCGTTAATTACCTGAATTTCCGTAATTCCTGATTCTCCATAACAGAATTTTTCTAGCTTAGAGAATAAATTTTTTTTTTGTATTTTCTCTGGTCTATATCATGAAAAAATCCATCTCTTACTGTTATATTCCATCGACTTTTTTCTCTTTTTACTTCAACTATTAACTCACTCACTATTTGAATTATCAATTTAAATGGGAAAAGAGTTTGGGGATAAAATTATAACAAATTATAACTTTTTTTTAAATGAAATATCTTGTTTAATACTGTTACTAAATACTGATATTAGTATCAGGGTGACTCCACTGTTATATCTACCACATGATGCAGAAAATAGGTTGAAAAAGCTTCCTTAAAAGAACGAAGCAAGTGCAGGCGAAAAAAGTACAGGAAATTTTCCGTTTATTTAGATATTTTTCCATGTTTTTATAGAAATTCCGTGTCATTACAGAAACTACATTCCTTTAAAATATCACATAATGATTACACCAGGCAGCAAATTTTTCTTCCATTCATACAAATACTTGATCTTGCATAATTTAGGTGAGAGAATTTCAAATATGAGATTATTTTTGCACCCTACGTTTTTTTTTTAAATTACATTTTTAGTCTAGTTTTTGTTGAAAAGTTTTAGTAAAATAGCGCTATATTAAATAGGGGATCTTATAAAGTTTGAGACAAACTTCCAAGGAAGTTGAGACACATCATCATAATTAAAATTGCATAGTCGGGAATTGCATCGCACGCTGTTAAAGACGCTTTTCTATTATTACCTGTTCAGAAACAGTAGAGGAAACAGTTAATAACATATAACAATTTCGAATTTATGCGTTTGAACAACCAAAAATTTTATTTCTTAAAGATTAACTGGAAAATAAAGATAGCACTAGGAAAAAAACCTAATTTCGGAATTTAAATCCATACATCCCAATTACACATGATCAAGTATTTGAATAAACGCAGCAAAACATTTGTTCCCCAATGCAATTTGCATTTCTGTATATCAAAATAAACAACAATCCATTCAAATTATATTACTATTTCATTCTGAAATTCCTAAAAGCAATGCCGTAAAATGGGATAATTTTGTGCCATGTAAGTTGGATATATGCCTCCACATTTTTTGAATTTGTACCTCATACAGATAGTTGTAGTTATCATGAAAAGCTTTTCAAGAACATGTTAAGCTTTTGAAAAAAATGTACAAGAGTAAAAGAATTCTTTTTAAACTATTAAAAACTTGACAATAAGAATAAAAATTAAAATTTTAAAGGAAATGTAAACTCTACTTTAGTTGTTATTCGGATGCAATTGCGAACATTTTAATACGGAGCTTCTCGCAAGAAGATATCATTTACTATACAAAAACAAAAAATTAATTCCAGCTAAAGCAATTAAAACTTGAATTTGAGCAAAGCATTATGAACTCTAACTTTTTTGAGTTTAGATGGAGCAAATAATCTCAAAATAAAATCTGAAGTAAATAGAACGTTTGCTGCACTTACTCCGTTCCAGTGCTGCGCTGGTTGCTTGGTACGGTACACAGCATTTTGCCACCGATCTATTTCCGTCTATGAAAGTATTTTCAATGCTCGTATAAAAAAAATGGTTTTCACATTTCAAAATTGACGTTAAATATCTATTTCATTAATGAAAAATTCCGTCCTATCCTCCTATTCTTCTCAATTGATGACGCCATGCTTGTTTGCAATTGGATACTTTTAAATATGGTAATGTCTAATTCAGGGGTCGTCAAACTTTTTCGATCATCGACCCCTATATAATTTTTCGAAATCTCCATCGACCCCCACAAAAGTAATTTTCTGTTAATTAAAATAAAACTCTATTAGACACTGTGTTTGTACATTTATTTCATGATTTTAAACATTTATTAAAGTAATAGTACATTGTGTAACAATAGTTTTATGAAAAATATATTAATATTGAAATTTAAATACCTTATTAATTAAATAATAAGTAATTATGCATAAGTAGATATAATAAGTAAAGTAACTAAAGATTTACTGCTTCTTGATCAATGAGATGGGTGTGCCTGGTGTTTTTTTGCAAGGTTCGCTAGATTGGGTTCAAAATTGGTCAATTTTAATTTTCGTCAAAATTGGTCAATTTTGTAATTTTCGTAAAAAAATACAAAGTGTGCTATTGTTTTGTCGCGGGCTGTACTTATCCATATTATTAATGCTTACCTTCTTTTTTGGGCATTGATAGTTAAAATTGATATCTAAACCAAACGAATGGTTTTATCGAAACAATAATTATTCAAAACTATAAAAGTTTTAATAATGACACTGCAAATATTCAACACAGTTTGCAAAGATAGCTGAAACTGCGTTTGTCCAAATGCTCGTCACACGTGACATTTGGACAAACGCACATATGCATATGACTTATAAACTGCGTTGTGTTCGTGTCACTGTGCGGTGGTACGTAAATACTTGTTTCACCCCAATAAATATACGTTTATTAATTTATGTTTTATAAAGAAACTGATATTGAGTCAATTATAAAAAAAAAATCACAAATTTTACATTCTTAATTAGGTATGTGTAATTTGCGTATTGAGAACTGTTTTTTGTACGACCCACAATCGACCCTTCCGATTCGGATAGACCCCCATTCGCCCCCTCTGTCTCAGATCTAACCCCCCGCTTTTGTTAAATAGACCCCTGGGGGTCTATATAGACCACTTTGGCGAGCTCTGGTCTAATTACACGGCTGTGCATAGATCGTTAACATTACAGTTTAAGACTCGGGTTTATTACCACGAGGAATTAATTTTTGTTTTAGATTTAATTGGATACCTGCAAGAGACATCACACGTATGCGCCGAACCTGATTTGCTGACCTGCACGTGACGTCGCTTGCAGGTACCCAATTGTAATCGCCATCAGAGGTAATCAAAACGTCGTAAGATGCAGACCATCTGAAAGGTCAAAGTGCTTACTTGCTCTTAGTTAAAAACCGAAAAATTACGTTAATGTAAATTGAGCTTTGTGGTTCATGTTATATTACCATTTCTTATTAAATAAAAAAATTCATTTGTAAGTAATATGGAAATTTTCAATAGTAATTCGTCGTAATCCTACCTGAGAATTCAGGGCTTCTATCACAGTGTATTTTGCAAGAGAAGAAAAAAGTGTTTGAATTTGAAAACTTAAAAAAAATAAATTTGACTTGATTCATCAACAAATAAAGTGCATTTATTACCAAATATATCAAAAACTTAAAAAAAAGTATATATATGATTCAAGTAAAAAAAAAATTTTCTACTTTTGTTTAAAAGAGGAAATTTTTACACAAAAAAAAAACTTTACTTAAAACAATTTAGAAAAAAAATTTTTTTAGAAACATTATTCCTATTTTTTTCTGATATGTTACTTTTTTACAAAACCCATGTAGCAATGTTTCTGACTTTATCCTTGCAATTTTTTTTAAATCAAAACCTAATTATTAATAATGTAAAGAAATACATATTTACATATTAGTAATTAAATTAATATGATAATTATTAATAGGTAGAAAAAATTTTTAGATTTAAAATAGCCCTTTGAGTTGAAAACTACATTTATTTTAAACAAAACTCAATGAAAAACGAGTATGGTATTAAGTTATGTCATTAAGTAAACATGGTATAATTTATTCAATGATACATCTTTAATGTTTTTTTGTAAAATGTATTTTATTCATAACTGAGGAAAAACATTCTAACATTTTGATTTATTACAAATCATTCTAGTTTTCGCTTGTCAAACATTAATAAAGGAAAAGAAAGCCATAAATTTATTTCAAAAATCAGCAAGCGATTCACTTTAGTCTTTCGTCAAATTTAATTCAATGACTTCTCTTTCATTTTCATTTACTTGAATTGAAAGATTAGAAGAGCGTTCTGACATCAATTGAATGATTACAGACAAAATCAACCAGCGCGTTCTCTTACACTTTTTCACCGCGAAATCTGACATGACTACACAGGAGAAACTAATCGATAAATTTAGTTTCGATCGAATGGCTGAAAACTAAAAAGATAAAAATATAGTAAAGGAGAAAGAAAGAAAATACACAAAAGAGTTCGACAGCGGATATTCATAGAGGTTCTTATATGTGTGGGGAGAGTCACGCCCTGATTTATAACGGTATTATTCATAGAGTTTCTCAAAAAAGAATTTTTCTTCCAAACGTCACCAGACGGCGCTGCCTCTGCCATTCGAATATCAAATCTTTTTCTGTTTTCACACCTCTGGAGAAATATAGCAAAATGCGTAGTGCGCGTAAGATATAGTCAAGAGGTGTAAAAAAGTGTGGTGTCAGGAAGAGAACCCAGGACGGTGTGAAATAACAAGAAATCTCGTAAAAAGGCAAAAATGTAGACTTTTGAGTTCTCTCTTGGAATTTTTTTTCTTTTATTTACTTTTTATTTCATTTTAGAATAGAACAAGGTTTACCTTATAGAAGAGAAAATGCCAGATTAAGATATTGAGTTTAACACCTATCCTATAAATTAGGTTTAAGAAACAAATATTTGAAAAATTTTGAAATTTGAATTTAAAGTAGTAAATATTTAATTTCCGCTTTTTGATAAGAAATAGTTCAATTTATCTTTCAGAGAATTCTATAATATAGAATTTTCAATAGTAAATATAGAGTGTATATATAGCTATATATAATTATATATAGTTTTATTCATAGAATAGAACAAGGTATGCCTTATAAAAGAGAAAATATTAGCAAAAGATAGTGACTGTTACACTTAGCCCAGAATCTAGGTTTGTAGTGTGAAGGAATATCGGCTAACTCAAATTAATTATAAATTAGGACAAAAGTGACTAAAAGTACACTTTATTTTAGAAAATTTTTAATTAATAGCCACAAATACAGACATAAATTATATTTGAACAAAAGTAAAATAAAGAATTAAAATTTAAGAAAACTCGGGGATAGGGGAAAAGTCATGTTTAAGGTTCCATGTCTGAACTTGAACTGAGTCTCGGAGGTGAGGACATAGGTGGCACCACACGGCATCGCTTGGTTGCTACAGGTTTTAGAAACAAATATTTGAAAATTTCAAAATTTTCAAACAGAACTATCGTGTTTTGCATCTATCCATAACAAATAGTTTAATTTATCTATTACGGAGCTTTATTTTATGGAATTTTATTATAATATATATAGAGTACAGATATAGTTCCACAAAAATACATCGAGAGTTTTTTTTATAGAATAGTACAAGTTATACAGAATAGAAGTGAAAATACCAGTGTAGATATTGAATGTAGCATTTAACTTAGCATTAACTGGGTTTTAAATCTCGTGTTGTTCTTTTATCTGTTTAAAAAAGCTAGATTTATCAATAAGAGAGTTTTGTATATGTGTGAGAAAGCTGCAAACTCCTTCTATAAAAATAATTGTAGAGCAAAACAGAATGAAAAATCTTAATTTTAAGAAAGACGAAAACCTTGGATTTTTAAACTAGGATTGGGAATTTTTGTTTTTTTTTTCAAAATTTTATATGCACTTTTTTAAAAATTGATAAAATATCAAGGAGTAGTAAAATTTCTTAAAAATATGTTCAAATTTAAATCATTAAATTACGAAGTCTATCAAGTGATACTTTCTAAGTAAATATATAGGTCATTCTAATAAATGTGGAGTAGAAATTGACTATAGAATACATTGAAAGTTCCTGTAAAAAAATAAACCTCTAAATATAAGCCTATATATTTAAAGCTTAAGAATGCATAACATTTCTTGAAAAACATCGCAATTAACGAAAACAAAGATCATTAATGCGTTTTTTTAGTAGAAATTTTGAAGAAAAAAATTTTACAAATACTACATGAACATTAAAAACGATAAAATATTATTCCTTACTTCTAGGAATAGTTGGGGTCATTTTTTGTAACTTTGAATAAGTTTTTAAAATATATTAAAAAATTTTTTATTTTTAAGAATTGCATGTTTATATATTCCTTCGTTATGAGATAGTTTTTATTTGGCACACAATGAAACAATATGGAATAAAATATATAATTCTATAAACATAATGCATTATTTCTCAACATACGATAGATACTGTGCCAGAGTGTAGTAATAGTTTTTCTATTTGTGCAAAACAAAACGTGGCAACTTTACATAAATTAACGAAATATTTTACATTACGAATAAAAACTCAATCTTTTTGTGGCATAATGTATAAGTACACATTATTGGGGTACATTATTGACGAGGATAAACATTATTGGGAGAAAAATACAGAAATTCATAATTTTTAGTCTGTATAATTATTCTTTACTCTACAGTTAACTCTACACACAGTAGTGAGTAATTTAGTTACGTCATTTTTACTTTATTTTAAGTATTCAAAATAGACACATTAAGTTGTAGAAATTTCAATGCAAATTACATTTTCTCTTAAGACACTCTATTACTCATAACCACACAATTGTTTTCAAAAAAATTTGCGACTTATTTTCGAATTTTTATTAAGAATACCTTAAATTTTGCTTAATTTTTACTATGCTACTGTGCCATACTATGTGAAACTTGAGACTGATTTTCTTAAATCTTTTGTGACTTAATTAAGTGGTATTTTACAAGTCTCTTATTTTTACAGCTTACGCTTTATATTGAACTAAAAACAAAACAAAATAAATTGTTTGCATAAAAGGAAATCTTAGTTGGGAAAGTTATAAGCGTATTGTGCAAAAAGGAACGTAAACGAATTAATTATACATTATAATGCATTCTAAATTAATATACTAATGCGTACCCACGTTGATTTAGGGGCAATATGCATCCGAGAATTGTTAGAACTGTAAGAAAATTCATCTGACCGGAAAAAAATGTTTTCGCATTGATGAAATGTTTTTTTTCCTCCAAAAATCAAGTAGTAGCTGACACAAAAAAATTTTCATTTAGTTTAAAATTAAGTAACCACTTTTTTAGTGTGAGCTTTTTTTAAGTCATGGCATATAAAATTTACACTTTAATGGATTTTAACCATCTTAATTAGAACCCAGAGAATAATTAATTAAATTTTTTAGAATTTTATGCAGCGTTAATTTGAATAATAAGTGAGCTTTTTAAATGTTTTAGGAAATTATATCGAATCACTCATTGAAAACGCTTAGAATTCAATTTTTTCAATTAAAATTTTTTAATCAGAATTTATATGTACACTAATTATCTCATTCCTTTTATATTTTTTCTCTATTTTGAAAAAAATTTTTTATTAAAAAGAATTATTCAAACCTAAATTGAAGAAAATAATCACTTACTAGCGAGCAAAAGAAAATCTCATGTTTCAAAAACTATAAAATGCATATTTTAAATTTCCCTGAAATGCTTTTTCTCTCTCCTTACTTGTATTTCATTTTAAAAATGAAATGCATTCCATAAGAGGGTAATTCAAAACTGTAAAAGAAAACCGGAACGTTATTTCCACCTTGAAAAGGGAGATATGTGAAACAAATGTCAGTAAAAAATTCGTATCCTGAAGCCAGCAATATTTTTTCCTGCATATTGATGTTATTCTATAAGCAGAAAAATAGAAAATTTTATTTCTATAAAATATATGCATTTTTAAATGCACTTCAGGAATAAAAAAAACCACAGAGAATAACTTTTCTTCCATGCTGCACATGAATACCAGTTCATAAAATACCCGCATATATAGAATAGAATACTCTCTATTCGTTTGAAACATATAAATTTTGAAAATTTTAGTTTTTAAGTTTGTGACAATGGTATCACCCCTCTACCGAAAAATTGTTCGATTATTTATAGAAATATATTTAATGACTGAATCTAAAGTTTTTTCGCACAAAACTACGAAGCGGCTTTGCATTACGAAACTCTAAAGAATTATAGAAAAATACATTTAAAAAGCATTGCTAAATTATTCATAACAATATAATTATTGATTAAATGCGAAGTTTTTTGGAAAAGATAAAGGAAGTGGATTTGTTATGCGAAACTCAAAAGAATTATTAAAACAATCATGTTAAATATATTTTTAAAATAACCCGATATCATATGTTAAAATAACCCAGACTTTATAAATAAAGTTTATCAAGGAAGTTGTAAATGTTATAACCTATAGAAGGCTATTATTCAAATATTTAGTTAGAGTAATGAAGCTTTTTCATCGTTTTATCACTAATAATCTTAAAGTAGGCTTAATGTCCGACAGTGAACTTTGCAGCCCTTCTTCTATATCTAGTATAGTTATGAATTTGATTCTGATGTATATATATTGATTTGGTGTATATATATATGTCAACAATCACATAGTCGTTTTGGTGAATGTCCGAAATATTTGTTATATCCCATTTTATATTAATTTATTCGTTGATATTATTATATTTATTGATGAACTAAAAAA
>NC_092206.1:34488050-34539801 GCF_043381705.1 Parasteatoda tepidariorum | reverse complement strand
GCTTAAGTTTTTATCTTAGGGAAAGTAGCAAAGGAATTTCCCTCTATTTTGTTATATTTGAGGGGAAAAGGGAAGTCCCAAGGATTACTATTGGTTTAAGAACTAGCTCGAGTGATTCCCACGTAGTTTAAAAGGGAAGAATGTTTTTATTTAAATTTATGCATACTTTGGCTAAAAATAGATTTAGAAACAGGATGTGGCTTTTAAAAGTGTGAGAAAGCAGTTCGACTTGAATAATTAATTAGTAATAAAGTAGGAGTTGTTTTATAGCAAAGAAACTAACATAAAAAGAATAATAGAAGCTTTTTATGTTACATATATATATATATATTAAGGTTGCAAATTAGTGTCTTGTTAATGTTTTCTGTTGTAGTACACTGATCTTCTTTAGCTTTTGAAAAATATCATTATCATTATTCTGTGAATTATTAAGACAATCGAAACGTTTCATTCAAAATTTTAGAAACAACCAATAAATAACGTGAATAACGAATAGAATACGTATTGTACACCCTTAATGAAACATGTTAAGTAATAATCAACTGTCTGTTCAATAGTAACGATTGTTACACAATTCCATTATTACACAATTCCATTACAAAAAAACTTCAACTTCTGTTTGAACCTACTAGACACACACACCTTGTCTATGTCCTTTACTTAATACCTATGAGAATACTGTTTTTTGAGGTCATAAAAGATGTAAAATCAGCATGGACATTGATCTAGACTAGTCTGACTGAGTCTCTGAATTTTCCATTTAAATTTCTGATAAAGATTCTTTATTGCTTTTCTTGGATGTGATCTGGCATTGTCATACAGCAAGATCATTGGACGTGAAAGCTTATCGGAACATTTGTCTTGATTGTTCTTTAAACGTTGTCACCTTTTCCAAATACCTTTGGTCATTAATTTTAAGTTTATTGATCCACAAAAATAATAGAGCCAGATTTCCGTCTTTATTTGCCTCTTTATTAAACATCATAAATTAGAAGAAAAATGGACTGACAACTGTTCAGTTATCATCCTTTTATCATCTACTGTATCACAATTATTACAATCTTGCTAGTTAATTAAGAGTGCTTTTTTTTCACACCAGCAACAACATTTCAGTCCGTCTCCATTTTTCTGAATTACAAAGTTTGGTTTGATAGCTTCAGACTTGCTATTGATTGAAATTTCAGTAAATGTGATTTTACAATGTTGATCAGAATCTGAAGGGTTGTATTTAATTTATGAAATGGTTATCATAGTAGAGTTATACTTTTTAAGCATTTAATCTCTCTCTCTCTCTCTCTACTTTAACTTGCTTTTACTTTAGAAAAAAAAAGAATGAGAAAAAAGAAGGGGAATTTAGAATTTCTATTCTAAATTGCCCTTAAATTCACAAGTAAAAATGGTTATTTCAGCTTTCAGCACGCAAAATTGTAACTCCCTAGTTGCATTTTTTTAGTGGTCTATAAATTGACCAGAAGGGTTATTTTTTTCTCAACAAGTTCAACAGCTGAAAATTCTCGAACTAATTTTGGAATCTTAAATTTTCTATTTCGACGTACTCCCTGCACTTTTTACTATATTTTTTATTCATTTTAGTTTTTGACAGCAGAATAAAATGTAACATAAAGCAAAAAGAGGTGAGGAAAAAATTCTTGAAATTGCGATAACATTCGAGTGCGTTGGAATTTCGAAAAAGTATGGTCTTTTCTGGATATCAAGTTCCTGCTCGTTATTTGCATTGCCGAGGCTTATAGAGCGGCTCGCATGATATTTTCCCCTTCAAGTTTAACAGTTAATAATTCTTGAACGAATTATTGAATGTTATTTTTTTATTTGATTGTATCATGTGTGCTTTTTTTTCACGCCTTCGTAATTTCAAGTTTCAGAATCATATAGTCTTCTCTGTGCAAAACGGAAAATAACTAAGTTTCACACACAAAACAGAGGCAACGTCGATGCCCTCGATTATTTAATATAGAGATATTATAAATAGCTGCGCTAATAACGCATTAAACAATTGCAAAATATATAAAAACTTTAATGGTTTTCAGCAAATACCAAGTTTTTTTTCTAAATCATATTTATCTATTCTAGTTTACTAATAACAAACTATTTTTTATGACAATAAATAATATAGTTGATTAAGCGTTCTTACATTATTTTTATAACTGGAATAAACATTTGCCACTTTGTCAGGAGTTAATAACATTATTACTACTTTCATATTTTAAAGTGTTTACATTTGCTGTTCTTGTTGCTTATCACCTTTGGCTTCGGCAAACTAAATCAAGCCCAGGAGACCATATTGCACAATTAAATAAAAAAAATTACAGCCCCCTCATTCAACAGCTTCCTCTTAAAAGCACCTATATACTAGATATGAGAGGGAGAAGCTATGGCAGAACAGCGATACGATGGCAGAACCGCGGTAGTGATCTTCAAATTTTCGTTAAAAATTTGATTTTTAATGTGACCAGTCTAATTATGGATAGAGTGGTCTGCTCATGTCTTGCACAGGAGCATTGCAATGATTGCCCAGGGGACACAGCGGCAAATCTGGTAGTTCAAGTGGTGTTCACATTAGTGAGTTTACATTTGTGTTGATAATCGACTTTTAAAGTAGTTTATAATTTTAAAAATAACAATAAACATATTAATTTATAAAAAAAATAGATTTAAAATAGATTTCATCTTTCCTAATGGAGTGAATTTTTCTGTTAAAACTAATTAATTTAAAGGATAATACAATGTGGAATAATTTAGTTAATTCCAATGTTTTGAATATCTTTTATTCAAAATTAACTTTATATAAAGTACAATCTAAAACGAATAATAGATTTTTATACACAATGGTTTATATACCGCTTTAAATGCTAATAAATGATTGTTAAATTAATTATTTTAAGATATATTACATTGGAGTGAATTGTAAACTGAATTCATCTAAACTATTCTTACACACATTTAATACTCATTACTTAGTTATTGGAATTCTTTATTCAAACAAATCCTTGAATAATTAGAACATTTTATCGTCATTTGGGATTCTTGCTCATTCGTAATCTTTGCATAAAATAAACACTCGCTCATAAAAATTGAAAACCTTTGCAAAGCTTATCATTTCATCTGTTCAGACTTGCACAACTCGTTAATGCATAATCCCTCTTTAAGAATAAAATCTCAACGATATTCAACATTAACGAAGAACATTATTCATTAAAATGCATTACCGGATTATAGATGAATAAAGCTTGTTTGGTTTGATATTCTGTTATTTTTAATGTGTGAGATAGAATTTGTTTAAAAAAAATCCGTTATTTGGTTAGAAAATGTTTGAAAGAAATTAAGGCTTCCTCTTTTTTTAACAATTGGTTTCAGAGTACTTTTTTTTCCTTTTCACTTTTAATATTAAACGTTAAAAGAGAGTTATTTTATGTTACTAAGTACATCAGTTGATAAAAATTAAATTGTATGTATTGCTTCGTCAATTAAATATTTCATTTTAAATTAAAAGCTTTAAATTAATAGAATAATATTTTTAAAGTATTTTCAATTTAAATAATTTAATTTTATATTTCAAAAGTTTAAATTAAATTATTTAAATTAATTTACAAAAAAAAACCTCAGTTTTCAAAAGCTGAGCTTTTTTTTTTAGTGACAATGAAAAATCTTAAATTTAAACTAAGTGTGTTTATCAAAGTAAAATTCGAACTGAATTTAGAGCATGCAATAAGGAAAGATTTATTTGCTTACAAGAGAAAATGACGTCACACAAAAAACTAAAAAACTTCATCTATTTCGGTGATCTACTAGGCAACATGACTTGCGGTCAGTCCATAGAGTAGGTAAAATATTCAAATTTAAAACTGAGATTATAATAATGCATTTTTGAATGAAATAATTAGACATTTTAAATCCATGTTCTTACAATTTTCAAATATTTAAATAACTTAGTAGCAATATTACATAAGCTCATAAGCGTTTATGTGTCTGAAAATTGACTACATGAATCTGAAAGGAACTATAAAAAATCATCACGTACAAGAGAACATTTTTTTAAAAATTCTTTTGCCCTGTTAATAGTACCATAAAATTAATAACCATGTTCTTTCCTTTGCCCCACAAAATTTAAACACATTTTTTAATAGAAAGCTTTCATTGCGATCTGTGATTTTTGATATAGACAATCTTTAATTTGTCTTATGCAGCATCTATTTTCTTAGAAACACTTCCTATGAAAGTTTAATAGTTCATACGGAGTTTAAAAAAATGGCAGTCAGTCAATCGACTTGAAAAAGTTCCATCTGCATTCTTTTTTTCATCTACATTGAGTAATTCTATTATTCTTTTCACGATATTCCAAATAATATCAACTTTATTTTGTATATTGTACAGTACAATGTAAGTGTGTATGTAGTAGTAAATATATTCTAGTTTCTATAGGTAAGTGCAATATCATTAAAACATTTTTACGCTTGAATCTTAATTTGATAAAATACACAACATGATTCTTTCTCTAATCAATGAATTTCATTATTCTGTTTATTCATGGACTAAATTTTAATTAATTTCTTTTGTATTTCAGTTTCGCGTGCATACATCCCAGAGGGTCCTAATCTCTACATACAGAGCGGGTCAACAATCAACTTGACCTGCATAATAACAGAAAGTACATCTCCTCCTGTCTTTGTCTTTTGGTACCATGATGATCGCATGATTAACTATGACTCATCAAGGGGAGGAATCCGCGTGACAACCGAGAATGGACCAACAACCGTGTCACGCCTACGTATCCAAAATGCCAGACCAACTGATTCTGGAAATTACTCTTGCCAACCATCCTATGCTGACCCTGCCAACATCACGGTCCACGTTCTTAATGGTACTTTTTTTATTTACTTAATGATAGCGTTTTCCAAACGCTTAATTGGAAATAATCAATTATTGAAGTTGTGGAATTAATGCCATTAATTTTCTTTCAATAATAGGTTCGCAAAATTGTTCTTTTCGGTAGAAGCTTTTAGGAGTTTTTTTTATAAAAAAAAATCATTTGCAACTGTACTGAGAGCGAAATAAGTTCTATATATTCATACAAGTCTATGATGTTATAAAACACAGACCATTAGTGTAATTGATCTCATTCCTAAACTGTAACATTTGTTTATATTAGCTCCATATTTTCGTTTAGTTTGATGCCTTAATGATTAGTAAAATATTATTATCAAAACTACTGACATTTTAACACATGCAATAAAACATTGCAATTGTTTACATTACTTCCATATCTTTAGTTCGTAGCATTAAAGCTTAGTAAAAATAGTTTAAAATAATGATTCTTTAAGGCCTACATAAAACCAAAACAGTCGTTTAAATTAGTGCCATATTTTTAGTTTGTCTCCTTAAAATTTTATCAAATATCTTTTAAACTACTGACTTTTAATTACTCAAGAAGATAGTAATGATGCTTTAGAAATCTGACTGAAGATGATCCAATTCAAGACATATGAAAAGAGTTTGAACAAAAATAAGTTTTTGAAAAAAGTAAGTACTTTATTGTAAAAAAAAAATAAGGACATGCTCTCAAGGCTTGGAACTTGAAGTGGGAAAGAAACTACCTTCTAATTTCACACAGAATAATAAGAAATAGATTTCTTCGTTTTTTTTTTTTTTTTTTTTTTTTTTTTTCTAGAGCTTTAAGGAAAAATGATATTTATATTTACTTTTCTTCATTATTAGGGTAAACTAACCAGTGAAAGAACACTTAAGCTTGTCTTGCCTTTTAAAAAATCATATTAATTTCAAAATTCGTAATTTTAGTTAAATGATAGTGTCAACATATTTGTTATTAATTGCAAATTATGTAAAACAAAAGTTGCAGAGAACTTACATAATATTGTTTTAAAGCTTTAGAGGTTCAAATAACAAGTAGTAAGAAGACCAAGTGAAGAAACAGCTCTTACCAGTGAATGAACACCCAGTAAAGGAACACTTAATTTTGGTTATTTTTTAATGCTCTTTATGGATTTATAAAACAGACAAATATTTAAAAACAAGCCTATTCTTAAAATTATGACATATAAACACTTGGAAAATTTTAACTTTTTTTGTAATCATGAATTGAAAGTTAAAGTGTCAACATATTAACTCAAACTGTTCATTCTCTGCGAAATCTAAGCCCAGTAAAGGAAAATGCCTGTTCCCTCACTGGTTAGAAGTTGTTTTTCGTATTTTTAACATACTTTTGATGCGGAACATCACTAAAGGTACAAGAAAATTAAAGTTTATCTTTTATTTTCATTAACTTAAAAAAAAACAATAAAGGAACTCCTTCACTGGTTTTTCATCGTTTTGTGATCCAGTGAATAAACACCTTCTCATCTCAGTACTTTATTATGCTTTGATGCTTAAGAAAAGAAAAACGTAACTTCAATAACTNGAAGTTGTTTTTTTGTATTTTTAACATACTTTTGATGCGGAACATCACTAAAGGTACAAGAAAATTAAAGTTTATCTTTTATTTTCATTAACTTAAAAAAAAAACCAATAAAGGAGCACTTGCTCCTTCACTGGTTTTTCATCGTTTCGTGGTCCAGTGAATAAACACCCCCTCATTTCAGTACTTTATTATGCTTTGATGCTTAAAAAAAAATAAAACGTAACTTCAATAACTATATTTTGAATTCTCCTTTTCACAGTGAAAAAAATAAAACTATTGCATGCAATTAATTCCACTTCAAACATATAAATACAAACACTCGCCTTATAATTTTTTCAAAGAAACAAGGTGTTGCAGAGATAATAACAAATTCAAAAATTTTTCCAGAGAAGTCTATTTGACCAAGTAATCCGAAAATTGCTAGATGACTTCCTATTGTTTGGCAGTAAGCTATTGTTACCAATCAATCTAAAGATCTAATCCTGTTTTAGCAGAGGGGGTGTGATTGTTCCTGTTTTTCAGTGGCTCCCACTATGGCCAGGAAATCGACTTCTGCCACGCCATTCACACAACCGCAACCCGTTTATAGTTCGGGTCACATTCACACAGAAAGGAGAAAGGACAGAAAACACAGAGAGAAAGAAACATCCATGCCTTGCCCAGGATTCGAACCCAGGACCTTTCTGATGCAAAGACAGTACCCTACCCCCTACATAGGCTAGTCGGCAATTCCTATTTTTAATCAATATATATGAAATGTTCCTTAACTGGGTAGTGTTCTCTCACTGATTGGTTTACCCTACTTTAACTAAAAACTAATTTTTCTACTTACTTTTTGAGAATCTTATTTTAACTGCTTTATTTTAAACAAACCTTCAAATTTCCCAAGTGAATTCATAAAAGTTTACAATTTTTTACACCCAATTTTTACAATATTTACCCACTGACGATTCTGCATGTAAAAAGTTGTATTTTAACCTGCCATCTTATCCACATTTTATATTTTATTTTATAACCGTCATTGAACACCCTGTCCAATTTCGGGTTTACAACTACTAATATTCAACTTCATAGCCTTGTAATTTTGAATCCAGAAGACAAGGGAACTCTTGGACCAAGTATTGGGAGAAATATAACTCCGTGGAGGACTGTTTTACTGGAACTAGCTCACATTTGCGTTACATAAGGAGGAAAAATACGAAATCTCCCTAAGTTAGCTTGACTCTAACCTATGATCCGTGTACCACTGAGGATATTTTACGTCAGCACTGTGATCGACGCTAGCCAGGAGCTGAATTCACTTCGCAGGATTCGAACTCGGTTCACCTAATTGGAATTCAAAAGCTCTATCCCCTGAGCCACCACGACGCTTTTCTCTATATTGAAAAACCGTTCATTACGTGTTATAAGGGGTATATATTGAGGAGTTACATTCTCCTAATTTTGTCCAGTTACTAAACTGTCTGTGGGTTAATGAAAAGAAATGAAAATAAACAATCAATTTTATTTATTTGAAAGGGATAAGGAATGATTGAAAATGAATGTATTAAATAAAGAGAAGTATAAAATTAGGACACATCAATACCTGCAATGGCATGGTAATAAATATCTAAAAAACTATAATGTATGTTCAAAATAGTTATGATGTGACAATGCTTAAAGATTTTTCATTTCTTTTCGTTTTGCTCATGAATAGATAACATAATTATACTGAAATTTCACGCTTATTTAGTAAAAAAAAATTTTATTGTCTATTGAGATATGTATGACATGTAGGATTAAGTCACGGACGGGATATTTGTGTATTGAATAAACCTAATAGAGTTTATGCTAATATTTAAGGTGCTTGAAAAAAAAAGATTAAAAATAGATTTTTGATACCTGGCTGTCGTAACATTGAATAGTAATTAGGTAAACACTTTAATTTAAATAAGAAGTTAACATTTATCAGAAGAATTAAAGGTTAAAATATTTACACCCAATATTTACCCACTGACGATTCTGCATGTAAAAAGTTGATACGTTGGTATATATATATATATATATATATATATATATATACTGTTTTGTATCGGGATACCCACTCACTTTACTAAAAAATTTACGCCTTCTTCATATTTAGTTTGTTTTAAAGTGAATTAAAATAAATTGAGTGTAAGGTTTGATGTCGTAAGTTCTAAAACGGACATGACGAATAAAAAAGAAAATAATAATGTTTTTAGAAACAGTTTATAATATAAAGTATCATAGGTTTGTCTTATTAATTGCAAAAAATAAAGACAAGTAGAAACATTCAAGTTATATTTCGTTTCGAGAGTAGACGTATTTGTGCATCTTAGCAAAACAAATTAATCTATAATCTTTTTTTTTTCAACATTTTCATTACCTATGAAAAAAAAACTAATTCCGATCTTTAGAAATAAGCAGTAATTTGATAAATATAACCGCAACAAAACATTTAGATATAACTTTTTGATGAACTTTACAAAATATAAATCAGTTTATTGAATTTGTGATGCAACCTTATAAATATAATATAGAATAGACTAAAGGGGCAAAATATTATTTAAAATGAAACATGAATTCCGAAATCATAAACCAGTCTATCTAATTTAATAAGATATGAGGAACTTTTTCAGAAAAATAATAACTTTCGATTTTAAAATTAATTAAATTGAAAAATGCTTAAAACATTTTAAAATGATAAACTTAACATTTCATAAAGTCAAATTCATTTCCTCCTCCACACTTTTCTAGCTTTATTATTGGATTTCTATTAAAATAATATTTTTATATTTCATTTTTGACATATTTGAAATTTCATCGTTTTTATAAAAGAAAATTATTTGATAAAAACGCTTGTAGAAATTAGGTTTCAAGAGTCAAAAATTTTCTCGAGTAACTTAATTACTTCTGATAAACTCGTTTTAAATGTCAAAAATGTTAAAAAAAATGACCATAGTAAATTTTTTAAAAAAGAAAATTTAGCTCTAGCAGATGAAAACAATAACATTATAAATAAACCTATGAGTCATTACATTATAACCACCCTGCTAATAACATAGAGGACCACCTTTAGCCCTCAAAACTGACCGCCGTGGCATTGATTCCACAAGGTGCTGATAGGTAGTCTGAGTTATCTGGTACCGAGCGCTCACCAACTGGTCCTGCAATTCCCTCACATTGCGAGGGGGTAGCGTGGCAGCACGAATTTGGTTCTCCAAGTAAGACCACAAATGCTCTATTGGATTAAGGTCAGATGAATTTGGGGGCCAAAACAATGACTTGAAAGTCGCTGGAATGTTCCTCAAACCAATCCATGACGATTCGACCCATATGACATGGTGCAATATCCTGTTGGTAAACAACAACCCCCGCAGGAAAAACTGTTGCCATGAATGGGTGAACCTGGTCTGCAACTATGTTCAAGTAGCTTACAGACGTCAGGGACTGTTCTATGAGGATTATGGGTCCTAATGTGCCCCATGAAAACATTGCTCCTGGGCGAGAAACCTTGAAAACCTGAGCGAGCCCATTGTTATAGATGGAGGGTGGTTATAATGTAATGGCTCTTCGGTGAATTTCATAATATCTTTCAACACAAATATCTTTATTAGGTCCGAGTAAATAATAGAAGGGAGATGCCGAGACAGCAGATCCTCTCACATCTTAGATTCTCTTCAAAACTAGTCGTTAAATTTCGACTAATTGTAACTATTGTAACTAATTGTAACTATTGTAAATAAATCGTAACTATTTTTTTAATAATTAAAAATAATGAAAGAGTGATACTTTACTATATTTATAATCAACTGGGAACTGGATGAAGTTAAGAAAAAGAGTACAAAATGAAAAAATAAGATTTTTTTAATTTTCGAAATTAATAATTTCACCTCGACATCATCATTAACAATCAGTTGTAAAAATTTCCTATTTTTATGTAAATAATCGTAATTCGTAACTCCTGCCGTTACGAAATTTTACTCGCGTAGTCGCCAATCGTGAAAATTATCGAAGATAAATAAGTAAACTGTCTAAGATTCTAGTTGCGTTTGGAGACACAACAAGAGTTTCAAGAAAATGGAATAAAAATTTTTTTAAAGAAAACACTGTTTATATCCTATCCCTTTATGCAGCAAAAGTTGCTACATAGAGAGATGTGAGGTTTTAAACGTATGATACATTTCAACTTCCATACGCATTTTATAGTTATGTAAGACTTGAATAGTAAAACTATACTCCAATAACAAAATAATTAGTATTATAATATATACTTCTGTTATATAAGCCAATTACTAATCATATATATCTATATGTATATCATACGATTTAAAAGTTTTTTGAAGTATGCCCTTTTATTTCGTTTCAAATACTAATTTAAAACTTTAACGGAATTAATACAAATAATAAAATTATTATGTAAATTCTACTTCTAGAACTTGTCTAAAGATCAAGTAAATAAAACAAAATTTTTCCCTCAAATTATTATTGGTAAACGTGTTTATAAAACTAAAAAATAATGTTTTAATATATTCCAACATAAAGTTTCCATTGAGTTCAGTACTAAGTTATTTTTAAAACTATTTATCCTTCATAAGAAAAATATAATGTCATTAATATCCAAAACAATGAAACAATTTTAATCCTATTAACATGCAAATTTTTCCTATTAACATTAGCATAATCCTATTAACATAGGATCATTAATATTTATATCAAAATATAAAATACCAGGAATAGTTAATGATGATTGCACCGAATAAAATGGTGTCAATATATATTTTATTATTATTTTAATATAATAATCAAATAATATATATGGATAAATCATTTGAGACATTTTGTTTTAATGATTTTTTTTTCAATTTAGACTTGACTGAAGAATAGGAGTTAAAAGTTTTGGGTTATCTTAAAGTTTCTTCAAGAAGTTTTTATGATCGTATACGGTATCAGAAATGTTACTTCCTGTTTTCTGGAAAATGTATTTACATCTTTTATATAATGATAGTCGTTTCTTAAAATACTAACAGAAAGAAAGTGCTATACTCCACTTAAAAAAATTCGACTAAATAAATACTGTGCAATGGACAAATATCGTTGGTATAAATAAGGTTGAATAGCATTCGAGTTGAGTGTAAAGTGTAGAATAATGTTTTTCCTTTCAAGTACAGCAACAGAATTTTTTTTCCTAAAAGGGAAATCCATTTCCTAATATAGAAATAAGCCACGATGGCAAAGTGGTTAGACACTGAGCTTACATTTTGAAAGACGAAAGTTTCATTTTAAGTGGTGGCTAACAGCTCATACAGCCTTCGGACAATTGGCCGATCAACTTTTCAGGGAAATAAAAGAACCCAGGTTGTAATACTTACCACATTGTCACCAAACCTTCTGTTTCAAAGCGTTAAGCTAGTTGTTGCTGAAGTGCTCACCTTTTTTTAACAAAAAAATACATAAAACAATAAGCAATCTCTCTACATATCAAATCTACGTATATCTCCGTGGTAAACGGATTCCCTAGACTTTGCGGTAACCGTGGGTGGGATTTTCGTAGTTTTCCTCAACTTGTAGCACAAATGCGGGTTAGTTTTATCAAAGATTCCTTCACAAAGGCGTTTGCCTTTTCCTAATTCTTGATCCAAGATTTCTCCTATTTTCTGGGTCGGGTTGAAAATTACAAGACTAAGGAATTAAACATTAAAAGTTGTTAACTCAGAATTTCATCGGCTATTAAACGCTGGTAATGCAAAATTTATATAAAATAACGGGATCATTGATTTTCACAAGCTATGCAACTTTAACAAAAATGGAACATATTTCTTGAAGAAACAGTCTCTCGATAGATACTTGTAACTTGAAAAATAATGATGCACAAAATATACTGATTAAGACTTGCTTAAAACACTAAGAGGTAACAAATATGAAATATTAATAAATTATTAATAAAAATATTCTAAAATTGGGTATAGCAAAGATATTTTTGTATTAATGGTAAATATGCATAATTTTATAAGCCTAATAAAACGTTAAGAATATTAGTTGAAGTTAGTGAAATCAAACTTTCCACTGCGTACAACATTTATTAGAAACTATATGAAATATGCGTACAGGGATAGATTTTCGAGCTCATAATTTGGGGAAATTCAAGCTTTTTTTAAACACTAAAAATAAAGTTTAAGTTTCATAAATTTCAAAACAAAAGTTTCTTACTGCTTTCGTATCAGAGAAGGATTTTCTTTAATGTAAACTGCACTAATGTGAAGTCAGAACGCTTGAAGTTTCTAAAAGCTCCTTCCGTAGAAATTTTCAATGATATTCCCTGCAAAATGCCAGGTATTTATTCCGAAATCACTGTTGTATTGTTTAGATATATATATGAGAATTTTAATAAGCTGCTTTTAGATCACGGGTTTATTATAACATACAAATTGACCAAAAAATAGGGGATCAGTAGTATATCTTGAAAAAGATGCTTTATCAAGATCAAAAATTTAAAATCAAATTTTTAAAATATTTTAAAAGGTGCATCCTATGATATCAAATTCAACCCCCTACGTGTAGTGAGGGAGTCAAATTCAAAATATTTAATAGGAACATTTTCTTTTATTTCAGTTTTTGGATTTCCCAGAAGAAGAAATTACCCTTACGTGACATACAGGGTCTTGCACTTTGATTCGTTATGGATGCTGCAATCTCAAGATTAAAATGGAATATTAATTGTTTGAAATGGCAATATTTCAAGGAATGCACATGTCAGAGCAAAAAGTAGAAACAAATGTGTATCATATTTTGAAATACCTATTTAATAACAGTCACACAGGCCTGAATTTTGAAATTGTGGTCACGTTTGATGACATTATCTCTATTTTTATATCATTTCAGTTTTGCTATTGCAGCACCATCTATGAATGAAAAGGCAAAATCATATGGGTCTAATTAGGAAATTTTATTTTATTTTATTATTATTTTTTATAAATTCAAAATCTGAAAAATAGGGGTTCCTATTTAATTGTATAAAAGATATGAAGTCAGCTCTTTTTAATTTAAAAATATTCAGTATTTTTGTTGTTAGGTTTTTACTCTACGAATGCACACTCCGGTTTATAAATATATATTACGGTTATCGTAAATAATTTTATAACATTTCTATTGGAATAAGTGTACACTGTTAGAACTTTTGGGATGCATTGATCCATAAGATAGTGAAAATTTGTTGCAACCTTAATATAATAAATTGAACCATATATATGATGCATGTAAATAATTTTTTAATATGATTACGTGATAACTATAGTTCAACTTAAACGGACGCATAGTATAAGTTAACACCTTAAAGTTGCAGCAAATTTGCTTGTAATTATGGATAGTAGTACCAATAATATTCAACGTAGAATCAATTTGACTACACTGTATTGTTACACTGTAAAAAATTTACAGCGGTTAAAACTTTTATACATGTATTATCTTTAGTATACCTTCAAATATTTATTCCTTATAAAACTTGATTTAATAAGGAAACTCATGAATTCAACTTCTATAAAAATCATTTTACTGAGAGTGGATTGATACCAATTTTAGTTAGTAGTTTGCCGAATATTCATTTAACATATACTGAGTTAAATTAACTTTAGTTGTACATGCAATCATGTGATTAAATTGTTTTAAATATTAATTTCAGAAGAGTTCAATTTAAAATCTAATAAGGTTTTACTTTTTAATTTTAGGAGAAAAACCCGCAGCCATGCAACACGGCCGCTCCAACAATGTAGCTTCCTGTCCAAACACTTTACAGATTCTTCTAGCTGTTTTCTTATGCTCCAGAATTCAACGAGCCTTGTTGGTGTCTCTAAGATAACCTATCAGAGATTTCAAAAATTCATGAAATGTCACCAGATCTTTACATCTTAAGCACGAGCGCAATATGGAACCCTGCTTAGGGGCACGTCTGGAACACTTAAAACTCCACCTACATGCGCTGTGTAAAAGATATTAATAAAGTATCATTCCAGAACATCCGAAATGGATACCAAAAACCGTGATGTTGTGTTTGTGTATGTGTTGCGAAAATCATATCGGGCACCAATTGTCTCCCATTTATTTTGCACCGAATGAATCTCCCCGAGTTGAAACTGATGCAAGTTGTTCAAGATGGTTAACGATAATCACCAGGGTTTAGGTGCAAATTTTGAACCTTGTCTGATATGTGTATTTAAAACTAACCAGATGACCCCATTGCTGTATGGATTGTGTTTCCCCAAGTCCTGAATATTTTACCTTCAAGCAAAGGTTTCTTGTTTATGAAATTATATGCGCGAGTTTAAATATTGCTTGGAGTGACTGAGGCATTACCACATGTCTATCGTATTTTAAAAATAAAATATTGTACATTCCATTAGACAAGACATTTACACCCATTTGTATACTTCAGAGACTGGATTTTATGTGACAATTATATATAAGTATTTAGATGGACCAATGAGAATGAATATAAGAATAGATTTCATTAAAACGTGAATTAATCCAATGGTATTTGACACAGACTGTTATTTTTGTTATAAAAAAGGAAAAAAATAAGATATAGATTTTCTGTCGAATCCAATCATGTACAAAAACAGTCTATAAAAATAGTACATAGATTAAATTGTAATATACAAGCACTGTATAAAGAAACTTCCGTACTGACAATTCAGAAGTACAATATCAGATGAGCACGAATGTATAATTATATAGTGTAAAGCGTATATTAATGTTATTTTTTTCCCAAGTCCTGCAACAGAATGTTTTTTTTTCCTAAAAAGGAAATCCGTTTCTTAGTATAGAACTAAGCCACGATTGGAAAGTGGTTAGACACTGAGCTTTCATTTTGAAGAACGAAAGTCTCGTTTTCAGTGGTGGCTCACAGCTCATACAGCTTTTGGTCGATGGACCCATCAATTTTTCTGGGAAGTAAAAGAACCCAGGTTGTAATACTTACCAAATTGTTGTCAAACATTCTGTCTCAAAGTCAAAACTTCCATGTATTCATTAGCCAAAAGCAAGTTGTTTCTGAAGTGCTCAACTTTTTCAACACAAAATTGCATGAAATAATAAGCAATCTATCTGCGTATATCTCAGTGGTAAACGTATTCCCTTGCCGTTGAGGTAACCGTGGGTGATTTTCGTAGTTTTCTTCAACTTGTAGCACAAATGCGGGTTAGTTTTATCGAAGATTCCTTCACAAAGGTGTTTGCCTTTTCCAAACTCTTGATCCACAATTGATTTCTCTTATTTTATGGGTTGGGTTCAAAGTTACAAAGCTTAGGAATTGAACATTAAAAGTTGTTAACTCAGAATTTCGCCAGCTATTAAACGCCGGTAATAAAAAATATGTATAAAAAATTGATCTATGTAAATATAAATTTCCAAAAAATATTCAACTTTTAAAAAAATGTAACATATTTCTCGAAGACATACATATTTCTCGTTTTTCGATTGATACTTGTAACTTGAAAAATAATAACTGCACAAAATATACTAATTAAGAATTACTTAAAACACTAAGAGGTACAAAATATGAAATGTTAATAAATTATTAATAAAAGTATCCTAAAATTGGGTGTATCAAAGTTTTTTATTAATGGTAAATNTTTAAAACTATTTATCCTTCACAAGTAGAAACATTCAAGTTATATTTCGTTTCGAGAGTAGACGTATTTGTGCATCCTAACAAAATAAATTAACCTATAATATTTTTTTTTTAACATTTTAATTACCTATGGAAGAAAAATTTATGCTGATCTTTAGAAAAAAAGCAGTAATTTGATAAACACAACCACAACAAAACATCTAGATATAGCTTTTTGATTAACTTTACAAAATATAAATCAGTTTGGGGCAAAAAATTATTTAAAATGAAACATGAATTCCGAAATCATAAACCAGTCTATCTAATTTAATAAGATATGAGGAACTTTTTCAGAAAAATAATAACTTTTGATTTTAAAACTAATTGAATTGAAAAATGCTTAAAACATTTTAAAATGATAAACTTAACATTTCATGAGATCAAATTCATTTCTTCCTCCACACTTTTCTAGCTTTATTAATGGATAATAATATTTTTACATTTCATTTTTAATATAATTGAAATTTCATCATTTTTTTTAAAAATATTTATTTGATAAAAACGCATGTAGGAAATAGTTTTCGAGAGTCAAAAATTTTCTCGAGTAATTTAATTACTTCTACCGAACTCGTTTTAAGAATAAATGTCTAAATTGTTAAAAAATGACTATAGTATATTTTTTAAAAAAGAAAATTTAGCTTTAGCAGATGAAAACAATAACACTATAAATATTTCATAATATATTTTAACACAAATATCTAATATTTAGCTCAAATTTTAACACAAATATTAGATCAGGACAAATAATAGAAGGGGGATGCTGGGACAGCAGATCCTCTCACATCTCAGGTTCTCCCCAAAATTAGTTGTTAAATTTCAATTAATTGTATCTAAATTGTAACTATTTTTTAATAATTAAATAGAATGAAAGAGTGATACTTTACTATATTTATAATCTACTGGGAACTGGATAAAGTTAGGAAAAAGAGTAGAAAATGAAAAATAAGATTTTTTTTTAATTTTCGAGAAGAATAATTTCACTTTTCATTATCAGTTCATCATTAACAATCAGTTCTAAAAATTTCCTCTTCTTATATAAATAATCGTAATTCGTAACTCCGGCAGCTACGAAATTTTACTCACATGAAAATTGCCAACCATGAAAATTGTCACAGATAAATAAATCAACTGTCTAAGATTCTAGCTGCATTTGGAGACACAGCAACAGTTTCGAAAAAATTTCATAAAACAATTTTTTAAAAAATTTAAAAATCACTGTTTATATCATATATCTTTATGTAGCAAAAGTTCTACTTCCCTACGCATTTTATAGTTATGGAAGACTTGAATAGTAAAACTATATTAAAATTACAAAATAACTAATATTATAATATATACTTATGTTATATAAGCCAATTACTAATAAAATATATCTATATGTATATTATTCGATTCAAAAGTTATTTGAAGTGTCTGCCTTTATTTCGTTTTAAATACTCATTTAAAACATTCTTTAATAAAAATAATTTATTATATAAATTCCACTTCTAGAACTTGTCTAATTATCAAGTAAGTAAAGAAAAAAATTTCCTTCAAATCATTATTGGTAAACGTGTTTATGAAACTAAACATCATGTTTCAAAATATTCCAACACAAAGTTTCCATTGATTTCAGTACTAAGTTATATTTACAACGATTTATCCTTCATAAGAAAAATATAATTCGAAACACCGAAACAATTTTTATCCTATTAACATAGGATCATTAGTATTTATATCAAAATATAAAATACCAGAAATAGTTTCTGATGATTGCACCGATAAAAATAGCGTTAATATATCTTTGATTATTATTTTAATATAATAATAAAATTATATATATATATATANAGTGATAACTTCAAGGAAAAAAACAAATAAACTTAAAGTTTCCTTTTAGTTATTGTTTCAACAGCCTGCAAATACACACACACACATATATAAATATATATATATATATAAATATATATATATATACATATATATATGAAAAAAAATTCAAATTAGCTTACATGAGGTCATAAAATACAGACGTTTTGCTTTAAGTACTTTTTTTTAATTTAGACTTGACTTAAAAATGAGATTTAAAATGTTTGGCTTATCTTAAAGTTTCTCTAAGAAGTTTTTATGATCGTATGTGTTATTTGCTGTGTTATTTGCTGTACGAAATGTTATTTGCTGTACGATCATGCAAAAATGTTATTTGCTGTACGATCAATGATGCTGCATGTTGTTTGCTGTTTTCTCAAAAATTTATTTACCTCTTTTATACAATGATAGTCGCTTCTCAAAATAAGAACAATAAAAAAGTGCGCATGTAATGCATTTAAAAAAAATTCGACTAAATAAATACTGTGCTATGCACAAATATCATTGGAGTAAATAAGGTTGAACAGCATTCGAGTTAGTGTAAAGCGTATATTAATGTTATTTTTTTCCCAAGTCCTGCAACAGAATGTTTTTTTTTCCTAAAAAGGAAATCCGTTTCTTAGTATAGAACTAAGCCACGATTGGAAAGTGGTTAGACACTGAGCTTTCATTTTGAAGAACGAAAGTCTCGTTTTCAGTGGTGGCTCACAGCTCATACAGCTTTTGGTCGATGGACCCATCAATTTTTCTGGGAAGTAAAAGAACCCAGGTTGTAATACTTACCAAATTGTTGTCAAACATTCTGTCTCAAAGTCAAAACTTCCATGTATTCATTAGCCAAAAGCAAGTTGTTTCTGAAGTGCTCAACTTTTTCAACACAAAATTGCATGAAATAATAAGCAATCTATCTGCGTATATCTCAGTGGTAAACGTATTCCCTTGCCGTTGAGGTAACCGTGGGTGATTTTCGTAGTTTTCTTCAACTTGTAGCACAAATGCGGGTTAGTTTTATCGAAGATTCCTTCACAAAGGTGTTTGCCTTTTCCAAACTCTTGATCCACAATTGATTTCTCTTATTTTATGGGTTGGGTTCAAAGTTACAAAGCTTAGGAATTGAACATTAAAAGTTGTTAACTCAGAATTTCGCCAGCTATTAAACGCCGGTAATAAAAAATATGTATAAAAAATTGATCTATGTAAATATAAATTTCCAAAAAATATTCAACTTTTAAAAAAATGTAACATATTTCTCGAAGACATACATATTTCTCGTTTTTCGATTGATACTTGTAACTTGAAAAATAATAACTGCACAAAATATACTAATTAAGAATTACTTAAAACACTAAGAGGTACAAAATATGAAATGTTAATAAATTATTAATAAAAGTATCCTAAAATTGGGTGTATCAAAGTTTTTTATTAATGGTAAATATGCATAATTTTATAAGCCTAATTAAAAAGTTTAGAACATCAATTTAAGTTAGTGAAATCAAACTTTCCATTGCTTACAGCACTTATTAGAAACTAAATTAATATGCGTGCAGAGATAGATGTTCGAGCTCATTAATTTGGGGAAATTCAAGCTTTTTTTAAACGAGGAAAATAAATTGTAAGGTTCATAAATTTCAAAACAAAAGTTTCAATCATATTTACAATCATGCTTTCGTATCAGAGAATGGTTTTATTTAATGTAAACTGCACAAAAGTCATGTCAGAACCCCCGAAGTTTTTAAAAGCTCCTTCTGTAGAATTCTTCAGTGACATTCATTACAGAATGCCAGTCATTTATTCCAAAAGCACTGTTGAGGTGTTGATATATATATATATATATATATATATATATACTCCTGCATACATTTTGATAAATTTAAAAGGTTCATCCAACGATACCAGATTCAACCCATTACGTGTAGTGTGGGAGTCAAATTCAAAATATTTAATAGGAATTTTTTTTTAATTTCAATTTTTGGATTTTCCAGAAAAAAGTACCCTTATATGACATGCAGTCACTAGCATTTTGGTTTGGGATGGATGTTGCAATCTCGAAATGAAAATGGAACATTAATTGCTTGAAATGGCGATATATCAAGGAATGCACATGTCGGAGCAAAAAGAAGAAACAGGGGTGTATCATATTTTGAAACACCTATTTAATAACAATCACACGGACCTCAATTTAGAAATTGGGGTCAAGTTTGATGACATTATCTCTATTTTTATATCATTTTAGTTTTGCTATAACAGCACCATCTGTGAATGAAAAGACAAAATCATATTGGTCTAATTGGGAATTCTTATTCTATTTTATTCTTTTTTTTTTAAATTCAAAATCTGCAAAATAGAGGTTCCTATTTAATATATAGATGATGTGAAGTCACTATTTGAAACATTTAACGCTTATTTTAAAAATATCCAGTATTTTTGTTAATAGGTGTTTACTCTACGAATGCACACTTCAGTTTATAAATATATATTATGGTTATCATAAATAATTTTATAAAATTTCTATCAGAATAAGTGTATACTGTTAGAAACTTTGTAATGCATTGATCCATAAGATAGTGAAAATTTGTTGCAATCTTAATATAATAAATTGAACTATATGATCATGCATATAAATCATTTTTAATATGATTGCGTGATAACTATAGTTCAACTTAAACGGACGCATAGTATAAATTAACACCTTAAAGTTGCATCAAATTTGCTCGTAATTATGGATAGTAGTACCGACAATAGTCAACGTAGAATCAATTTGACTGCACTGTATTGTTACACTGTAAAAAATTTACAGCGGTTAACACTTTTTTATCTGCATTATATTTAGTATACCTTTAATTATTCATTTTTTATAAAACGTGATTTGATAAGGAAACTCATGAATTCAACTTCCATAAAAATCATTTTACTGAGAGTGGATTGATACCAATTTTAGTTAGTAGTTTACCGAATATTCATTAAACATGTACTGAGTTAAATTAACTTTAGTTGTACATATAATCGCGCGATTAAATTGCTTTAAATATTAATTTCAGAAGAGTTTAGTTTAAATTCTAATAAGGTTTTACTTTTTTAATTTTAGGAGAAAAACCCGCAGCCATGCAACACGGCCGCTCCAACAATGTAGCTTCCTGTCCAAACACTTTACAGATTCTTCTAGCTGTTTTCTTATGCTCCAGAATTCAACGAGCCTTGTTGGTGTCTCTAAGATAACCTATCAGAGATTTCAAAAATTCATGAAATGTCACCAGATCTTTACATCTTAAGCACGAGCGCAATATGGAACCCTGCTTAGGGGCACGTCTGGAACACTTAAAACTCCACCTACATGCGCTGTGTAAAAGATATTAATAAAGTATCATTCCAGAACATCCGAAATGGATACCAAAAACCGTGATGTTGTGTTTGTGTATGTGTTCTGCGAAAATCATATCGGGCACCAATTGTCTCCCATTTATTTTGCACCGAATGAATCTCCCCGAGTTGAAACTGATGCAAGTTGTTCAAGATGGTTAACGATAATCACCAGGGTTTAGGTGCAAATTTTGAACCTTGTCTGATATGTGTATTTAAAACTAACCAGATGACCCCATTGCTGTATGGATTGTGTTTCCCCAAGTCCTGAATATTTTACCTTCAAGCAAAGGTTTCTTGTTTATGAAATTATATGCGCGAGTTTAAATATTGCTTGGAGTGACTGAGGCATTACCACATGTCTATCGTATTTTAAAAATAAAATATTGTACATTCCATTAGACAAGACATTTACACCCATTTGTATACTTCAGAGACTGGATTTTATGTGACAATTATATATAAGTATTTAGATGGACCAATGAGAATGAATATAAGAATAGATTTCATTAAAACGTGAATTAATCCAATGGTATTTGACACAGACTGTTATTTTTGTTATAAAAAAGGAAAAAAATAAGATATAGATTTTCTGTCGAATCCAATCATGTACAAAAACAGTCTATAAAAATAGTACATAGATTAAATTGTAATATACAAGCACTGTATAAAGAAACTTCCGTACTGACAATTCAGAAGTACAATATCAGATGAGCACGAATGTATAATTATATCACTTCATTTCTATTAAAAAAAAAAACGATGTTTTTAATTTTTTCTTACTCTTTGCGACTTTTCATGAAAAATTCTTCAATACACTGTGCAATATAATCTTGACATCTGTAAATTAATATTATTTATCTCTTTGTATTCTTTATAAGAGAAAAAAACAACAAATTCTACTTGAATTATTTTTTCAATTTTAGTGGGTATTTTTTTTAAANAAAAAAAACGATGTTTTTAATTTTTTCTTACTCTTTGCGACTTTTCATGAAAAATTCTTCAATACACTGTGCAATATAATCTTGACATCTGTAAATTAATATTATTTATCTCTTTGTATTCTTTATAAGTGAAAAAAACAAACAAATTCTACATGAAAGATTTTTTTCAATTTTAGTGGGTATTTTTTTTAATCATTCAAATTGTGACAAGTTAACATTTAGCATTTATGACAAAATGTTCATTATTATAATAATTTTACCAAATACCATTTAATAGATATTCTATCAAACAAAGCTTATTTATTTGCAAATAATATGTACTTTAAATGTACCGTTAGAATTTTTTTATATTATCTTTATAATTTTTTTCTGATTTTTGAGCATATAGTGCTCAATGTGTATAAAAGATTCAAATATACGTTCATGTAATATATGTGACACATTTTGTGAGTTCTAACAAATTTTATACTATGAAATAAAATCATAAAATCTATTATATAAATCAGAAAATTAATAGAAAATATATTTTGAATTAAAATGAAATGGTGATAGTGGTGAAAAGATTAATATTTTACATTACTTTAAAAGCCTCGTTTTGCACGGGGAACACGTAAGACTACATTACAAAAATATGCTAACGCATGGTACAAAGTTGCTGGAAATTAAAAGAGAAGTAGCAAACATACTTATATAAATCAAAGAGATGTATATTATTTGGTTTATACCACGAAGGATACTCAATATTTAAAAATATATAGGTCATCCTGCCTGTTATTTTTGTCAATTCTGATGAAATTACAGGCATATGTCACTGTAGAAAATACAGATGAAAGATTGTGATAATGCTATCGAGCTGAATTGTTGAAGTAATGGTCTTAAGGGTGTGGAATATATGTATGGTAAAATATTTTGATTTCTTCTTGTATGTGTACCTCATTCCAAATACTTTAATTTCAAGTCAACTATGATTTAACACTATTTTATCTCATGCCTAAAACCTGTATTTTATATTATAAAAATAAATTTCAAGGCATTATTATGTATACATATTTCTTACTTTGTTCTGTTTCGTTAAACAGTTTTGTGAATTACATTGTATTGTTATAAAAAGTGTGTAAAAGAACTAATAAATAAAAAAATAGAGAAAATAAGGCTCTTTTGTTTTTTTTGTACTGGTGTATTGTAAACTAATTCTTACCTCTAGCAAATAAATATTTATTTTACATGAAGAATCAATAACTCTATGTTCGCCTCCTATTGCTTGATAAATCAGGGAACAAATTTCTCCATTCCTAATCGCTTGAGGCCGGTGCCTCTTTTGTTCCCTCGCCAGAATTCTAAAACATAGTTGTCTAGTGCAGCAGTTCCCTAACAGAGTCCGCCAGAATCCTAAGATTCTGTACAAGGGTCGCAGGGGAAAATTAGGACTCTTTTAGCACCGTTTAATATTTAGATTATCTATAAAAATGTAGAAGAAAAATTTTTTTTGGATAACAATCCATTGAATAAAGTGTAAGAAAGATATGCTTTATAAAAATTTTATAAGTATTTTTCAGTTGAGCTACAAACTTTTCAGTTCAAAATAAAATAACTTTATTCAAAAATATCGAAATATGTTTCCCCAATAACCAGTCGACGTTTATCACAGTTTAGTTTTCATTTCAACGCAAACCTTAATGCAATAATGTAATATTTTATGTATTTTAAGATTATAAATTATTTTATTAAACCCCTTCAGATATGTAAATTATACAGTCTGACATAAAGCCAAATTTTGACACTAATATTAATAAAGTTTCCTTTATTATTAAATGCTTTCAAAATAATTAGCAGTCTTGTTTACAATCATATGTTAAAGATCATTTGATGTCATCTAATGTCGTAATCATGTGTCATAATCATAATGTCGTAATTATGCTCATTAAAATCATATGAAACAAGATCATAATCTTTAATCTAACTACGAAGTTTTTGCTGATTTTTCCCATTTACTACTAACACACAGGTGGATATCAGGTAAAAAAATTTAACGTTGTATGTTAATCAAATGAATTTATGTGAATTGGATACCTGCAAGTGATTTCACGCATGGGTAATTCGTGGCATTTGTTTACACCATGATTCAGAAGCCAATCAGGTTGAACACTAACACGTGACGTTTGCTTACAGGTATCCAAACAAATCTGGTCTGAAAATTGATTCAGCATGATATTAAACCAAGAATAATAGCTACATCCGTTAACACGTCTTGCACAACTATGTGATTATGCATAATCATGTGATCTCAGTAGTCATCTTCTCGAATTGCAGGTACTCATTTGTCAGTAAATAAGAATTTTTAATAATTTAATCCTTAAAACTGGTACTTGCTACTTATGTTTACGGTTTTTTTTTTTAAATTTCTTCGTTACTGCAGCGCGTTAGATTTGTTTATAATAGAGAGCTTTTGCGTTATGTTACAGTTTCCCGCTAACGGAAACGCTAATTAAGATTCACGGCACATGTGAAAAAATAATGTATTCCTTTAAATACAGCTTTTGCATTAAGTTTGGCAAAACGATAACCTTGACGCTAATTCTCAAAAGCCACACATTTTGATCTGTGTGGTGATGTGATTACGCTGTGTGACGTTTGTTTTCATTTCCGAGATTTTTTTTCTTCTTCTTTGTTTCCATTTTTTTAATTTTCATTACACTTCTTAAAGTATCAATAATTTGCTTGGTATACAATGGTATAAAAGAAGGATTAATAGAGGAAGCGTCTTTTCTGAAATTATCACAGTTTCGACAAGAAATAAACTCAGATGAACAAACCAGGTCAGAGTGCATTTTCTGTGATATGAAAGAATATTATACTTCTACTGCAGTTCATTTTTTTCTTACTTTAGTATTTTGCAATTCATGTAATAAATTATAAATATTAGAATTACGAGTAAGAAATTTGTATAAAGGATTTGCTTTTTAACATGCATTGAACCCTGTTCTGTGGTTAGTGAAAAATATTTGGGGAACTCACCTTTTTACAGTGTTGTCATGTCATTGTTTGGCTAAAACAAATACCAGTTTAAGTTACTTGACCAGCTTTAATTCCAAAAAAAAAAGACATGTACTCTTCTTTTTTTTTAAAAAAAAAAAGGGGGATTTGCTACTAATTTGCATTATTTTTATCCGCATTATTATTATTTGATGCATCATTCATCAAAACAGCTCTTAATAAAATAATTGTATTAAATGAGTGAGTACGCAATTCTTCATTAGCACTTAAAAGTAATGTGACTATTTATTTACTAAGCACAGTATTTTGATAGCAAGAAGGTAAAAAAAAACCTGTCTTCTGTTCTCAGAAGCTTCAGAGGTAGTTTACAACTGCAGTGAAAATTTATTTCTAGTAGCATTGACTTTATTTTTATGTAAATTGCGCAGAATAAAAAAAACGGATCACCAATAATAACTTTTTATCAAATGATCAGATTTTCACTCATTCTTAATGATACGAAGGTGTAACCTCAAATATGCTAATTAATAAGTGCAGACGATATTTTAAGTTACGAAATAAGGTAAAAAAAACTTATTTTTTCTGAGTTGAAATACCTTTTTTGCCACGGCATTTGGATTTCTGACCCCCAAATTATAGGGGGTAGTCGCAATCTGGGAAATATGTTAGTTCAGACCCCTTAATGTTTATTTTATTTTTTGCGTACCCGAGAAATTTTTCAGCCAATTGAAAAGTTTTTGAATGTAGCTATAAAATTCGCTTGTCCAAAGATAATTCCAAGCAAAAAATAAATTTTAATAAATATTTATTATTTCGTATTATTTTATTAAACGATAGTTGAAACAAATTTGAACTCAAAGTTAGACAATTTTCTAGATCATTTTAAAGTATGTCACTGAGAAATTAAATTTTAAAAAAGCCATATATTTAAAATCCGATATCTCAGGAACTATTTTAACTTAAAATAACGTATTTTTCTTATTTCAACATATTTTTCTTAAAATACAAATTTAATTAATTGTTACTATTGACAAAAAATTTATATTACAATTAAATAAAAAATTTATTTATCATTTAGTTTGATTTTCTGGTAAGAAAATATTGATACAGAATTAATATCAAAAAAAAATTATTCAACGAAAATTCCTTTGTTAGACAAAAGAATGTACTCGATATATTTTTAATTACAAAATTACCAATTTTTTATCTCCTCAATGTTATAAAATGTAGCAAATTTCTATTATCTAGTTTGTTTACGAAGTTATCTTTAAGGAAAATTATCACGCTTCACGTCTGCCCAGAAATTTAACCATCGATATCATTAAAAATTGTATATTTTTTTTAGTTCAATCATCTATTTACTTCTATATTGATATAAAATCGGAATTATTTCTCTGAAAACATGTAAAATCTGTTTTTTAAAAATTCATTCTTATATATTTGCTTAAAAAATGTTGAAGATAAAATCTAATATCAGGAAATTAATTAATAGTTGCTAACTTAGAGTTGTTTATGAAAATAAAATTTCAAGCAAATATAAAATAAAATTCTATAAACTTAATAATTTAGTTTTAATACATTGCTCTTTTAAAATAGTTTAATATTTGAAATAAAACAGTTTTCCCAATTATATTTGAAGAACTTATCAAAATATAGTTACATTTTTGTATCAAATTATTGATTGATATAACTTCCACTAGGGTACTAGTACAATCCGGTTGGCTGCAGGTATTTGGGTGGTACTTGAGTTTCCTCTTTATTCATGCAATATACATTTAAGCAGTATACTGTCTACAAATAAATCCTAATGTTTTTATCCAATAAAACTTCTTTTTCAACAGCTTTTAAATGTGTCTCATTATTAAATTGCCCTAAACATTACAAAAGTAATACTGATAATTATTTATTCATTTATTATAAAAGTAAGAGAACTAAATTTTAATAAGAAGAATTTTTTGCAATGAAATTTATTGCATTGATAATCTTAATAACGAAGTAAACGGTGGAATTATGAATAATTTTAAATGCAATTTTGAAAAAAAACCCCTCTTTTTTAAAATAAGCTTCATTTTATTAAAAACAAAATTAAAATAAAATTTGAAATACGTCCACTCATCGACTCAAAAAACAGTCATACTTAAACAAATCCTTTAAAATTACTTAGATTTAAGTTAAAAAATACTTACAAAAGCTGTTACGTTTTTTAATAGGATATTGTAATATTGATCACTTTTATCTTCTTTACTAGATTAAAAAATAGCTAGTTTAAATTATAAGAATTTTTTTCTTTGTTTATAGCCATTTTTCTTTCGTCAGCATATTAATCAAATAATTGTTAATGTCTGATTTTTTTTCTAAAGACATTAATAACATAATTAAATGTCAAATTCTTAGAAGCGCTTTTAATTTTTTAGAAGAACTAAATACATCCAAGTCTTGTGAGTTATATATCATTAAGAAAATTAAGTGCTTTCTAAAAAATACTTCTAAGACACTTTAATTGAAGTATAAAGAAATGCAGCATAAATATTACTTTTTTTCGCGTTTGCCTAAATTTTTCTAAGATATAATTCTCAGAATTGATATTAAGGAAAACAAGATCTTTTGAGTAAATAATATTTTTTTTAACAGTGAGAAATAACACCGAGTGTTAAGGCAACAAAAGACAGACTCTCATGAAAAGGGGGTAACTATAATGATTTAAGTTACAATATATTTAAATTAAAATGTTTGATAATACTTGAAAGGAGCTGATAAGTAGATGTCTCACTCGAAAAAATTTTATTTATCATTATGTCGTATCAGATTAATTTTCAAATATTTGATTGTCAAAATAAATAATTAGTGAATACGTAACTTAGTAATAGTGAAGCAATTTGAACTTTTTAAACATAAAAACTAAATTTCCCTTTCTGCTCGTTTAATAAAATTATAAGTAAAAATATATTCTTAGTAAAAATAACTAAAATTTTGTCAAAAAATAAAATGGTAATTTGGCATCAAAAGCTTTAAAAACTTGATCGAAGTACCAAGATCACTTTGGTTTTTTAACATTATTTTTGAGAGCAAGTAATACTTTAAATAGTTATGATTACTTTTAAAATGCTGAGAAAAAAGAATACAGACCTTTAATTTTTAGATTTCACCGGCTAAAGATGCCTAGTCAATCATTCCATGTTAAGATCATGAAGAAGTTTTTGCTTCGATTTTTTTTTCGCCATGCTTTGTCTCTGCCAATTTACAGACTGTTACCCGCATATCGTAACTTTCATACCAAGTGAAATAAAAAAAAAATTAATGGCAAATAAAACTTTAAACTTTTCACTTTTTTTTGTTTTAAACCTTTCTTTTGGTTACGTAAGCCAAATTAGTTTTTTTTTCATTTTTAAAATGTGTTTTGGAGTATCTTAATCGGTTTTAATTTCGTTCTAATATTTCATAGATAAACAGAGTAATTTTACTAGGTATAGCCTGTTTATAAATACAAAGAGTCCGCTATGTTTATCTGATGTTAAATTTTGATTTTTATGTTTACCCGGGTAAAAAATCTGTAATAAAAATACTAGTTCGAATTTCGGCTGCCGGATGAAAAATATTGAGTGTAATGAACAATACCCAATTTGGAAAAACAAAACTTTACTGAATTACGGCGTAGCCTAAGTATACATTTTATTTTTGCTAATTACATGTTCAAGATGCGTTATAGCTTGTTAAAATGTAGCACGTAGTTTCTTCATCTATACAGCAATCTGACTAGAGTATTCTTGTCAGTTTATCTTGTCAGTATTTTTATAACTGTTTCATGTTATTCTAATAAAACAATTCTAATACAACAACTGTTCATATATTCTTCTGCAATGACATGGTGGCGGCACCTAAAAACTGCACCAAGATGTATAAATATTTTATTGTACGCTAAAATCACCTTTTATTATTTGAAATTTGAAGCAATATCTTCCGTGGTCCATATAACGCATGTACCGAATTTGACATCCGATATTCGTCAGCCAAGACAGATTCTATTTAATTCTTAACAAGGTAACATACATAATTACATACGATATATTTTTTTAATTTATTTCTACACCACCGATCTTGAAGTTTAATTTACTTTTTAGAGTACTTAGATAAAAGGAAAATAATTAATAAAGTATTGCTTCATAGGCATTAATATAATTCAAAGGATTTCGTATATTATCTGAAAAATTAAATTTGTATTATTCGCAAATGTAGACGTACTCTGTTTGGTGAATGCCATTTCAGATTTGTTCTCCAATATTAAAGATCACAAGAGTTAAGAATGCCCGAACTGCGATTCAATTATTTATTTTTCTTGCAGTAAATATAATGCTTTCATTTTGATAAACTTAATAAAGTTGTCATGTATAAGGTATCCAATGAAAGATGGAAGATTATGGTCAAAACTGCTAAAAATTATGTTTGTTAAACATTTAAATCGTCATCCACAGTCAGTTAAAATAGTTACAATACTTTAGTTACAATTACAATTCGACGGGTTAGACTTTCAGCAAATGCATATGTATAACTTGGATTGTAAATGACCATTATGAAACCTGTTTTATTAAACCTGAGTTTTGCAGTCATCGGATATCATTTTACATTTACCAAGGAAAGATGTGTAATTTGCATAAAATTATGTATTCCAATTCCTTTTTCCAGCCCTGTTGTACTGGTTTTCAAAGAATTCAATTAAATCACCTTTAGATAAAAATTAAGAAAATTTATATAAGAGCTGCCTAATTTAATAGTTAATATAAGTATTACAATTAACCACACTTACATTATCGAATATTAATATAGAACTTAAAAGAAAATAAAAAATAGTCTTTAGTCTCTTTTCAGTAAAGGACAAATTGTTTTTAGTAAATTTTAGCTTTATGAAATTATTTAGTAATACAAATAAACTATAAATAACTTACAAATAACCTATTATAATAATACTATAAAATGTTAGTAAATACTGCAATAGAATTCAATAATTTTTTTAACCAATAAAATGTAACCGTTTTTAACTATTAACTAATACTATTAACTTTTTCTATTATAGAGTCAGGTAGTTTAGATTTCTTATAAAATTTCTTTTAATTTGATGATCATCACCAAAATGATATTAAAGAAATTAAAAAATAAATAAAAATAATTAAATTAATTAGCGCAGAACCAATTAGATCCTAACCAGTTTTGCTGAAAGTAATTGGAGTTGTAATGGTTTTATATGAAAAAAGGCTGAAAATAATTTTAATATCTCCAGTAATAAAGATTCGAGGGAAGAAAGAATATATTTTGGTTTAAAGACCACTTAAAAAATCATCTCACAAAAAACTAATATCTTGAATGAAAGCAAAAATTTTATGTTATAATTAATATTTTTTTAGAAAGTAACTAAGATAACTACTGTAATGTGTAATAGTTTAAATAGATTTGATGAAAATATTATAAAATATTCCTTTAATCAAACTATATTAATTTATACTTTTTTCAAATGGAAATTGGTTTAATAAAAGCCTTAAAATAGTGAAAACTAAATATAATTTTCATACTTAATCAATTTTTCATTTTATGTTAATTCGCACTATTGAAAAAAGTCGGTCATACCTTTAAAATATAAGTCAATAACTATTAACTATAAACTAGGGCAGTCCCGTTTTCAACTTGCTACGCTCACCAACCCTAGGAACTGTTTCAGCAATTCCTCTCCAGTCACTTGGCAATTCCATCGCAGTTCATCCACTCTTTGGATATTTCTATGTTTTAAAATTGAGTTGAATGTAGAGTTTAATGGAAAAACGGTCAACAAAAGGACGTGCTGCGCCAAACGAACAGTTTTGAAAACAAATCAAAAGTAAAATGCTTACGTCAAATTTCCGTATCGAAAATAAAATAGGACAAAACAGTTGTATACAATATAAAATAAAAATTGAGGACAGAAACGCATAAATGTTAGGATGAGGAGCGTCACGCAGTAAATCCTTCAAAGTTAAAATAGAACTATCAAAAAAGACAATGTTAATTAAAATACAAACAATTAATTAAAATGTGATGAATTGTGAGTAAAACTTTACAACTTTGGTGCGGTTCTCCAAACAAATGATGGTAAGTGAAATGAATGCAGCTAATTTGAAGAAGGGTTAGTTAACATCTGCATGCTGTAGTCGAAATGCAGGTGAGGAGTTAAAATTTGATTTAACAGCGTGTGATTTGTTTAAAATTTTAAAATCTGACTGTCGTTGCCATAGAGATGAGACAAATTGTTGAACATACAACTTTATGTCTGAATGTCTGAAAAAAGCACAGATATAATTTAAACAGTAATGGCAGATTGAGCAGAAGTATCAGCTACGTCGTTCCCTGATATATTAACGCGACTCGCTATCCAACAAAAACAAAATGTCAAATCCGTTATTGTGGCGAATGATCAGCAAACTGTTTGTGCAGCATAAATTTGAATTAGTTCTTCTGCAATTTTTTCTTACTGGCGTGAAATTCACAAAACATTAGAGTATTAACAATACTTCTGTATAGAGTGGGAAGAAATCAGTCAAATGACTACTGCTCCAGCAGTGAAGACAGAGCTTTATTAATACAGCCTGCGGAACCGTTACTTACGGAAGTCACTCTGAAAATCTTAGTGTTAATATGAAGTTGTTTGTTTCAATATAATCAAATTAAAGCTTAACCCCATCCCTCCCCCGTCAGGGGGCATCCGGAGAATACTGTAGACTCTAAGTGCACGCACGAGACCTCTCAGTAAAAATAGAGGATTCAAAAAGGTAGGCTTGGCAGTGATTCATGGCAACACCAGAAGGTTGTTTCGATATAATAAAAAAGTCGAGAGTTTACCATCCGGTCCATTTTACCAAGACATATGGTTATCGTTATAGTGCTACAGTGAAATGAATTTTCAGGTCTTAACCAGATTTTAAAATTTGTATCAAAATTAATTCACGTTAAATAGAAAGATATATTTGTTCCTTTCAGATTCTATTTAATAAAAAAGACATTTATAAAAGACGTCCAGTCTAAGTTGAGGATCATGAAATGCATGATACCATTAAGAACAAGGCTTATTATACCCACTAAATAGTGCTTTCTGCAATTCAACGAAATTAAAATCACTGTTTTGGTGGAAAAGACGAGGCATATGAGAGTTGATGTTATTCCATTCGACGCTCTGCTTATGAAGTTAAAATGCTCGACTATAATTCTCTGAACTAGAGACAGCAGTTAGTTCTCAGCAAGAGTCCTGCAAACGTTGAGAGGCGAAAAGTTAATGATATCCTTTTTCTCAAAGACCGAAACATAAAAGTCTTTGTATATGGTGTCAGCTGTTTCGACAATTGACCAAACTTGTCTAGGAGATGTCAAAGATGGGGTGGATGAAATGTAACGGTACCTAGTGTCTCTATGACTTCTGCGTCTGAGCTTTCGTAATATAGCTTTATCCTGTTTAAAGACAATAAGTCTTCCTTTGGCTGCTCGGAGGATTTCAGATGTTACATTATTAACAGCAGCATCTATAGTATTATGTATTACATTTCTTCAGTGATCTGAGCAAGTTGAATGAAGAAGAGTCTCAATTAGCCCAATGATATGTGAAAGTTAATGGTCTTGGACTCATGAGAACAGAAGCAGGATATGAAACTCAAAGGGAAAGTAATCACTGTTATAAAAATCATTATTTACAAAAAAATCTTATGATAGGTAAGGGAGCTGGTAAACTTAATATTATAACAATTTACTCAAGTTATAGAATTCAAGTATAAGAATAAGTTTTTTCACCTTGAATAAACGAAAAGAGATTATGATCAAGGATGAGCTGTTCAAATTTTAAGTGCCCGATTAATTGAAGCTGATTTAACACACAAATCACACTATGACCGTTAATATCTTCGAAGAAAAGAAAAGACGAAGGTAACATAACTATCAATGAATTTAAATCTGTGTAAGATATTGAAGCAAGGGAAGTTAGATAAATAGAACCTTCAGACAGTAGAATGTTAATTTGAACTTGAACAGCAACAACCTGCTATGAGCATAAGATTAAAAGGTGAATTGCTGACAAAATAACTGTATACGAAACAGTTACACAGTCATGAGGTCGACTTCTATCGTCGAAATTATGCCCTGATTAGGAATAGTCAAGTAATTTAAAATTATCTGAGGACGTAAAATTACAGTTACGCGTGATAAAACATATGGAAATTATGATTTGGATGAAGGTGATTTCTCGAGAAAAGATGTTTTTAATATTATTTCTCCATGTTAATTATAATTTCTAAAACTCAATAGATGGCGCTCTGCGCAGTAATGTAAAATCATTAGTTTCTAATCAGTTTCCTCCATGACACTGTACTATTATCATCATCCTTCTTGTTATTAAATATATTTTATGTTAAAAGGCGTTTGTTATGATTGAAACCCCGAGATCTGAGATCATATCACCGTATTTAATAGATGTCTTCTTCATCAAAAAGAAACAATGATAAGTTAAAATCGTATATTCCATCTTCTGCAGAGCAGCAGATTGGGATGTAAATTATTCTGGTTATGAGTCTTTCGAATAAGACATGGTTTTTCTTGGGCAGGTGTTTCATGTCTAGGGAATGCTTCAGAGAATTTATCAAGGTTTCTCAGCTTTCAAAGTTTTGTTGTTGAAAAAGTTGTAGATCGATGGGATGTTGAGACAACAACAAAATTTAAAAGTGGGGTTTTGGCGTAGGTGGCATAGCTATTTTTTTTATAACCGTCAAATTGCTATTGAACAGCCTACCCTATTTTTGGGTTTACGATTACTAATGTTCAACTTCGCAGCTTTGTAATTTTTAACCCAATCTAGAAGACAAGGGAACTCCTGAATCAAGTAGTGGGAGAAATTTGCCTTCATGGAGGACTATTTGATGGAACTAACCCGCATTTGTGTTACATGGAGAGGAAGATCACGAGAGCCTCCCACGGTTAGCCTGACAGTAAAAGGGACTCTAACCTATAATCCGTCTACCACTGAGTATATTTCGCGTCAGCACTGTGGTCAGTGCAAGCCGGATTCGGATTCGTATCAACCAGCCATCACTTGATTCAAACCCGGTTCATTGGAAGGCGAATGCTCTATCCCCTGAGCCATCGCGGCTCTACCTGTTTATTTTATTTTATATTTTTATAACCGAACCGTCGTTGAACTGCCGATCCAATTTTGGGTTCACGGCTACTCATGTTCAACCCCATAACCTTGAAATTTTGAACCTTTTTCAGAAGACAAGCAGACTCCTGGATCAGTACCCCCAGAGGTATGATTTGTTATGGGAACATAGAGGACTTTGTGACTCAACAGGTTTATCTGTAAACTAAGATGTTAAATACACGCTGCCATTGCCGTTGTTAACGTAAGCGTTATTAAATAGATTAGAAATCTAGCGGAGCACGAACTGCTCCGTTAGATCTTCAATTGAAAACCGAAGCTACACTATTTATTATATTTTTACATGACGAATCAGAAAACCAACATCTACCACTCTGCAAACGCACCTAGTATCAAATTTAACTACTATGATCCAGACAATACTAGATATGAAGTATTCATTGGGACATCTAAACTACAAAATGAACAAGAATTAAAAACAAGGTGAACGTATGTTGCATACTACAACATACAGATTTTCATATTCTTTTGTACAGATATAATCATCAGATAAATTCAAATAGAGCTCTGGCCCATTCTCTTGACAAAATTGCTGGGTAAAACATGGCATTTATCAGAACATCAAAGATTTTTTCTAACTCCCTACTCGGCCTACTAAATGTGTACATTATAGTTAACAAATAATTTCTGACCATCGCAATACAAAACTATCCCTACCCCCAATATTAATCTGAACTGAATTAAAACGCACCAGGATAACGAAGACAGCTAGAAAGCTGATGGATTTACTTACCTGAGCAGCGAAAAAGCGAACATTAACCTTTTCATAAAACCGATCAAGAAAACAATATAAGAAATTATCATTAAAAAAGCAAAAGAAGATTGGGAAACAAGATGCAGCAGCTTAACGATAAGGGTCGGCATACATTCTAGATCATAAAATCAATAGATTCAAGAAAGAAAATCGTGGTATTAATAATTTTTTTTAGAAATGGTGAGGTCCAAGCGTCGAATCAAAATAGAGTGTTCAGTAATATTCAAACTTGTACTAACTGTGGAACAGTGGAGGATTTTGATGAAATGCATACTTCCCGATTTGCAATCAAATCAGGACCTAACCTGCAATTACTTAATTAAATTTTGGAAACTCTAACACATTTCACGAGGAAGAGGAAGCTGTCAAATCATGGAGCTCATGCTCAAAAAAATTTAAAAAACGCTTTCACCATCGCTATAAATAATCGAGTAGAATGCAACTTACTTCACCAAGGTAACCGGAAAATTGACTCACCAAGAGCAAAACAGTTTTTCTAAAGACTGATTGAAGAATTTGAAGAAGCATGGATTTTCGGTCTCTTCTCTTCAGTTGACTAATTAAGTACTGAGCACTCAAGAACTAAATTGTCAAGACTCTAGATTTGTATAGACTAATAAAGGCAATATACATATAAACACGGATATATTTAATAAATAGTAGAATTTGTAAAGGATTTTTTTTTCATTTGTGATTCAAATTTGATTACTTTACATTTGTCATTTTTAAACTTTATACTTATTTCGAAAATATATTGTAACTATTGTTTCTTATAGATAACATAGCTGACTGTATGCAATTAAGTTTGTAACTAAATTTGCATTCTCCGATTGCAATGTTTCCAGAGTGTCAAGGTGTTTATAGGAGCTGGACAAATAATGGGAACACTTTCTCACTAACTATTTTTCACATTTCCCAAGAAATACTTGATGAATTATTAAAAAATAACTTCAGAAGTGCTTAGGTCATGCAATTTCTCATACTTATCAATAACGCTGAAACCCTTTAGAGGTTTGAGGGACCGGTAACAAATTTCAAACGAAAAAGAAAGTATTTTAATAACCTATGCCAAAACGTAGGGAGATAAGCTTGTACCTTAAGTCAATTATGTTGGTTTTTATATGCAATAACTGCACAAAATGTTATAAATTTAGCCTAAATATTCGTGGAAATATGGTTACTCAAAAAAAAAAGTTTTTTTCTTACGTTTCTTACTATGACTTATACTAATTAATAATAAAAATATTTTAAAATTTGAAGAAAAAATTCGTTACGAATTGTGCAAGATAAAGGTATTTCCAACTATCCTTTCACACTACGCATGAGCAAATTGTTTTTCGTCTTTTAAGCTTTGTCTTAAAAAAAATTTAAAGAAAAAGAAATTATATATATATATATATATATATATACCTTGATTAAGTGGATACGACGATATTCTAAATAGCAAATTTAGTTCTTTCTGTATTTATCAGATCTTGCTCAGAGGGTGTAAAAAGGCTCTCGAATAATGTAAGGAGATTAATTTTTTTAAACTTAATTAAGTAATATTTCATTAGAAATAATCAAAATGTTTAGAGAATTTAAGAATGAAAAATTTATTTCATTTAAAACACACAAATAAATACTCTCAATTCTAGATATTGAAACAAAGAACTCATTTCACCAAACATTTTAATTAGACTAATTGAGACAGAATTAATTAGGCAGTCCGATTTCGTTTCAAATATACTAACTTGTGTTAGCTTATTTTTATTTACGTTGTTATGTAAGAGATTCAAAAAATGCTTTTAGTGTCTCTAATAACTTTGATAATAATTTATTACATCTTATTATACTTGCAAAAACTGAAGCAAAATAATGAAACTAGAAACTAATTATTTCTTAAAATGAAATCAGAAATATTATTTAATGAAAAAAGAAAGTTAGGATTTAAAAATGTCTCGTCTTTTTTGTGGTTTCTAAAAGTATATTTATTCAAGTAATTTTTCTTTCAACTATGATGAGATTCTACTTATTTGCCTGTTCATTTTGCCGAGAGGATCGTCATTTTTTAGTACATAATATGCTGATGTTCAATTTTCAGAGAATTTTTATATTGTGTCTGAAACTTCTTAACTGGTGGACGAATTTAAATTAATTTCGGTATAAAGATAGGTTGATTTAATACAAGAAAAATAATATTTCAATAGATTTAAGGCACTCCCATATTCATGAGCAACGACCATCGGAAGAAATAAAGCGGGGTTTACAATTCATACGAAAAAATAAGTTAATTAGGGTATAGACCTCCCCTATTTAATATTAATGATGTACAAGCCCTGCACAGTGGTTTCATGAAACAAATCAAATTTCTAAGATATTATTCCGGCAAATGGTCTCACTCGTTCAAAAAAAATGTTTTGTTCATGAATTTTTGTTGCGAGTTACATTTATCCTCCTTAAATCATCACAAGCAAACTTTATTAGTTTTTGGTTTATAGACCTAGCTGCCCATTCCATACGGAAAATATATTTTACTTTTCAAGAATGCTCTCACTAATTGAGCACTAAGTGGTACAAGTGATTATATATAAAATAAAATGTGGGAAATTAATATATTTATGAAAAGATAAGTATTGGATACTTACACGTCATGCCTCCAAGTTTTACCAGACACGGTACCATGTTCAAAGACATTTAGGGTTATGCGAGCATCCAATATGAGCACTATGATGCACATTCTCGCTAATTGAGCACTATGTGGTACGCGTTATCATTCATAAAATAAAATGCGGGATATTTATATAATTATGAAAAGGTAAATATAGGATTCCTACACGTTATGCCTCCACGTTATACGAGTCACGTTTCTTGTTCAAAGACATTTAGGGTTCTGCAAACATTATTTAAAATATTTATTTTATGAAAATATCCACACCTACGAAATGTTTAATGTCGAAATTACTCAAATTAACCAAACATATTAAACTAAAGATATATAATCAATACAAACTTACTATAGACTCTCAATGGAAACCACTTTTGATTAAATAGAATTATGAGTCAGCAAATCACCAATGTTAAAAAGCATTTACTTAGTCAGCAGACTTTTAAGCAGACTTTTCAGTCTATCATATTCTTTTTTATATAATCTAGTTACTACGAGTGAATTATGGCTACTATTTTTGCATGATATTAATCATTAGTAGGTAGCTAAACATACAGTAAACCAAACAGTTTTGATACTGCTGTTATACAGCAACTTCTTCCGTACATTATGATATGTACAAAACTTGTATCAAACTATACTATTCAATGTTAGCACATCATAAATGGGGATTGAACCAACAAATAGCTTTGGATATCGGCAAATAGCTTTGTCATCTATAAAAGATGGGAGTAGTATATGAATCAACATATCTTGAATTTGCATCTAGCTCTCAGTGGCGTAGCTACCAAGGGGCTAGGCGGGGCAGTGCCCCGGGGCCCTCAAGCTCAGGGGGCCCTCGAATCCTTACCAGAAATCTCGATCGAACTGAACTTTTGGAAATTTTTCCCATTTTCAAAATAAATATGACAGGTTGCAACCCCACTTTAATCATGACAACTCAGTTCAGAGAAATTCAAAAGTTATGCCTAGAGAATTCCCCTAAATTCTTTCTGTAGGTTGGCAGTTAATATTGTATTATTTAAATAAATTAGAAAACTAAAATTATGGATAAAAATAAGAAACCCAGTGGTGCATTTAATCGCAAACAACGCCAAGAAAGAGAAGATAGTAAACAAATATTGCCCAAAATTGACAAGTTTTTTAGTCAGCCTTCTGCAAGTACATCTAGCCAAAATATTTCTATTGATAGGGACTCAAATAATGTGGTAACTGCAGTGTTGGTTGAGAAGTCTACTGAAGAAGATTCGACAATTATTGCAGTTGCACTCCACCGCCGATCATGTGAACGTGGATGATGTTGCATGACACACATAATGAGCAGAGGGTTTGGAGGAACCATAGACCTCTACATTTTGCGAAAATGTGTACGACAAATCTTCTTATGACTTAGGAAACTTCACGAAGAAGATATTAAGTGATAACGAAAAACGTCAAATTCTTGATATGGGGCCTTTAAAGCCTTCAGGACCTTTTCCAACAGACATCAACCAGAACAATAGGTGTTTTTCAAAATCGTACCACGTTTCGTGTTCTAAATATGGGCCAGTTAATCGTTTTTGGTCGTGTTATTCCAAAATACTAGACGCTGCCTATTGTCAACCCTGCTGGTTATTTGCTTCACAAAGGAATAATGTTTGGTGTACGGGAATTCGAGATTGGAAGCATTTATCAGAAAGAATTAAACAACACAGTTGTTCGAGTGGCCATTCGGAAGCATGTGCTGTGTATGAATTTTGGAAAAAAAACGATACTAATACTATCGACAAGGAACTTGAAAATGAAATTCGAAAAGAAGCATCATTTTGGAAAATGGTTCTTCAAAGGTTATTCGATATCATACATACCCTAGCAAAGAGTTCTTTGGCTTTGAGAGGACATCCAGAAGACTTAAGTCAGAAAGGATACCACATAAATTTTCTGTCCCTTGTAGAGCTTGTCGCCCGATATGATTTGGATATGCCCCAAGTTTTGGATATGCCCAAAGGTAATAATAATTATTTCTAAGTTTTTTTATCGTTTTATTTTGTTTATAATTATTAACTGTTTAATATCAGGACTTTTTTGAAATTGTGTTTTTTTTTATGTTTTTAGGATCTACAAGATATCTGAGAGCAACAATTCAAAATGAAATGATTGAGAGCTTGGGGACCAAACTCGAAACCCATCTACTAGAACAAATTAGAGCATCACCGTTTTTCGCTATCATAATGGATACGATAAAGGACATATTGAAGGTAGATCAGCTAAGCATTGTCGTGAGGTATGCAGTAATAACCAGATCGGAAAATGGACAGCCAATTGATATAGAAGTAAAAGAAGTATTTCTAGGCTTTTATGCAGCCATCAAACATGGCGCAGTAGATTTAGTCAACCAAGTGACAACATTATTTATCAACAAAAATATTGATTTAAAAAAATGTGTGGGGCAAGGATATGATGGAGCCAGTGTGATGAGTGGTGTGTATAATGGTGTACAAAAACATATTAAGGATATCCAGCCTAACGCAGAGTACGTACATTGTGCCACTCATAATTTAAATTTGGTGATAAATGATGCCGTTAGAAGTTGTGTGGAAATACAGATTTTTTTCGCAACGTTTCAAGATTTGTATAACTTTTTCGGAAACAGCATCAAACGTTGGGATCTACTGTCAAAATTCACTGGCGAATCGGACACCACTCTAAAAAAACTAAATCCGACTAGATGGTCCAGTAGGGTCAATACGATATCTGCAATAAAACTTCGTTATTTTGATATTATCAAAGCATTATCAGAAATAGTTCTAAAGAGTCCTAATAAAGATGAGCGTAGTGAAGCAGAGAGTATTAAAACAAAAATGCTAAATTTCGAGTTCGTGTTGCTTTGCGAATTCATGCACAGTGTATTGAACGACATCAATTATGCATCCAAAACTTTACAAAAATGCGACATCAATTTGGGCGAGGCGAGTAAAGTTTTAGCAGAGACCAAAGCAAAGTTGCAAATTTATAGAAATGATTTCGAATTATTCAAGTGCAAAGCCAGTGAAACTGCAAGAAAATATGGTATTGATACCCATTTTCAAGAAAAAAGGCAAAGAAAAGTTAAAAAACATTTTGATGAATTAGCTGCTGATCACCGATTTCCAAACCGAGAAAAAATATTTAAAATTGAGATTTTCAATAATGTACTAGACACAGTAATATCTCAATTAGATACACGTTTTATTGGTATGAGTGCAGTCTGTCATATATTCGATTTTCTAACACCAACATTTTTATTACATGTTGATGAAGCAACTTTATTACAAAAGTGTGACGAATTCCAAAGAAAATATTCAGATATAATAGGCCCTAGTTTTTCACTTCAATTTATTAATATTTACCACCTAGTTTTTCCTCAACTAACTCAAGCATGGACTGTTCACCAATTATGTAAGGAAATAATGAGCAAATATGGAGTGCTGGAATGCGACCTAACGGAAGTATTTACAGCAATGTTATCATTCTTTACAATTCCTGTCACTTCTGCAGCAGCTGAAAGGTCATTTAGCAAATTAAAAATAATAAAAAATTATTTAAGAAATAATATGGGCCAAACTCGGCTCCGACATTTATCGTTAATAGCAATTGAAAACGAAGCCGCATCAAGCCTGGATTTAAACGAAGTCATTGATACTTTTGAGGAAACTAAAACTAGGAAAAAATTGTAAATATAATTGTTATTTAGTCAGTTGGTAGGCCCGACCTTTATATAATAAACCCTTGAATCTTCTCTATTTCGTTTTATTAGCCAAACCTACACCAAGTATTAATTGTAATTTATGTTGTTACTGTTTAATATTTTTATTACCTCCCTGCAGTGCACAAAAAAGAGATTTTGTAGCTTAGCATTTTTAAAGTATTTGTATATTTCATATTTTTATTTGATAAAACCTAATCAGTTTGATAAAAAGCAGTGGGGCCCCATTTTTTAATTTGCCCCAGGGCCCTTGGTTACCTAGCTACGCCACTGCTAGCTCTCCCCCTCTTTTCGCGAATATTCTCCACCAATTTATATTTTAAGCCGTAGAATTTTCTTACTTACAACTTAAAGGAAATTGAATCAATTTTAAACATTTATTAAGTTAAATAAGTTGAATGTTTTAACGTACTTTCAGGAAAAAACATCAAAAGAGTTATTTTTCAGAAAGTTGTTCCACTAACTGCTTAAAAGCTTAAACTGTGATCACTAGTTTTTAAATGCAATTTGATTTGTTTCTAATGTCAAGTGACAGGATTTTTTAAAACTTACTTAAATAATCTAATAGAAAATTATTATATTTCATAATAAATATTTGATATATATTTATATAATATTTACAGATTTCAAGACAAGTTTTTGAGAATTATAAAAGAGTTAACTCGAAATACTTTTTATAACTATTCAAATGTTTTTAGTTGCAGGATAGCGTCCATCTATAAAATTTAAGAAAGAAAAGGTTCAAGCATCCAAATCCTTTTCATAACACAAAAATCTTCACTGACTTACTTGCGCCATCTACCGAGGAATACACAAATTAAAAGATTCATAAAATTTCTTAAGTTGAAGTACTGAAAATATTAATACAGAATTTATGCATGAGTTCATTCTAAAGATAAAACATTTTCATTTTGATTTTAGAACTATTTTGTTTGGATTATTCATTTCATTATTGAGGCACACATATTCCTTGACATTTATAGACCGTTTTAGAAACAATATTTTCACAGTAACAACGAAAAAATAAAGGCAACGAAAAAATACAAATTCAAACCTTTTGTAGCCTTTAAAGCTTTAAAGGCTTTCTAACTCTTAAATCAGCATTTTATATCTGATAGAATTTTGCGAACAATTTTTACAATTAAAGTTTGCTCAATTAATACCATGGGCAACCGGTGATTGTTCTACAAATACCATAAATTAAAAATAGTTTGCTTTTAACTGTTACTTTCTGTATAGAAAAGCTACTAACATTGCCTATTATGTGTCAGATTAAATATATTCCAATTATAAACTGGGAGCATAAGTTGTATTTTTAAATTTATTGATATAATAAACTACTTTGTTTATTAATTCGAAAATTTAACAAAAATACTTCATTAAATTAAAAAAATAATAATAAAACACTAAAAGTAAGTATTTTTTTTCTTTTGTACTCATCACATTCTTGATTGAAAGGATTTAATAAAGCATAATTTTTATTAAATTTTTTTTATATTTTATTAATTTATTATATTTTTGATTTTGTATTTTGACGAAAATTTATATATATATAGATATAATATGAATAAATTATATGATTATTTCGGCTATTGTGTAAGTAGTTTCTTTTACCTTCAAGGTTAATATATTCCTCGATTCAGTAGAAAATACTTCAAAGTAAGGAAGTTTTTCAACTTGATTGAACACCTTTAATGTAAAACATATATTATAAGAAAATTGAATTGTTCATCAAGAAAAAGATTTTTTTTTTCTTTCTTTTAATTTGTGTTGTCAAAATGTGAATGATTAGTTATAATTTTTCTCTTTGTTTGAACAAAATTAGACTCATAATTTCAATTTAAGGTTTAGAATTTAGGATTTAAATAAACAATTCGGCGTGCACATATGATTTAACGCCGATGCATTTTATGAATGTGGATGAACTGATGCTGTGTATTTTATTAGTGTTTATTAATATGACGATTGAATACAAATTACAAACCTTAAACACGTTTGGAAAGATATTTAATTTTAATCTACAACCCATTTTTATCGAAAATAACAAGCATAAATAAATTTAAGTAATATTTTAAGTAAATGACTTTTTTAAATAAGCAATTTATATTTTTAAATAACTTTGGAGTTATTTCATGGTTTTGTCTTGCATATTATGTATAAAATCAGTTAATAAATGTGTAAAAAAATATTTTGCAAATAAGTATCTGTATTTAACATCTCGAAATATCAAATATGATTAGATAAATTTACTTTTAATCATATTGATAAAAAACTGTAAAATTATAATTTCCAATTGTCTTTTTTCAGTGGAATCACCCTTTTTCATTACTTAAACTATTATGCGTCATTTTTTAGATTTATGCTGACTTGTACAATCATGATTCTTTTTTTCATTTTTACAGATCACATTTTATTTAGCTATTTGTGTTAAAGAAATTTCAATTCTTTGGACTGTCACACACACTAGATGGCAGCATTATGTGAATCGCTAGATTTTACTTGACTTAAGTAAAATCATTTTCGGAAATAGATCTAAAGGATTTATTTAAGTAGATATCCTTAAAATAATGTATAGATATTAAAATAATATAAATTCAGTTTTGTTTTTTAAAATAATATAGCAATATCATATAAGTCAGAAGAAAATGTATTGACGTAAAAAAAAAAAAATCAAGTATGATAAACAAGTTCACGTTGATGAGATCATTATTGTTTAAATAAATACTATACAGATACGTATATACTTTAAGAACAGCAGCAGTGGCATTCATCTTGTTTACATATCTACACCATTTCTCCGAGTCCTTGGTTTCTTCTTTTTAACCAACCTCAAGAGGAAAAAAAATTCAAATTTAATTAGAACTAAAAGCATAGAAAGCAACTAACTATCAAAAAAACTATCAAAACGTGTTACAAAAAAAATTATTTTTTAATTGAATAAAAATATTTTACAAAACTTTTAATTCTTTTTTTAAGCAATATTCGCTAAAAGAGATATTAACTGTTTAATTTACCTATAAAATACAAACTGTCAATTAATTATTTTTGCACATATTTTGATTTATTCTAGTTAAAAACGAAATTAAAGTTTCCAGAAAAAAGCCATTCCCGCTTTCCGAACAATCCGTAGAAATCTTTTAAAGTATAAATAAACTTTACAAAGTATAAACAAACTAAAGTATAAATAAATCAGTACGGCGAAACACTACGAATTCATGTTCAAAACTAACATACCGACACAATTAAAGAGAGCTCGATGGAAGAACCTGGCAAGTGACATTTTCGAGAGAAATAATGAATTGGAGAAAATAACATAAAGTGGTTGCATCAATATGGGTTTGTTTAATGTAACCGAACTGTTTTTGCCATTACATTAATTTAAACATAACTAATCCACATTGGTTTTTAGTTTGCTTGCATTGTTTTTGCTTCAAATTTGACAGTGGTAAATAAAATAAAGCAAATAATTACTAGTACCACCTTCTAATAAATTGGTGATAAAGTAGTTCAGATACAACATTTTTCTTCGTTTCGGAAATGTCACTTCATGGTCCTTCTACTGAGTTTTCCGATTAATATAGCTAAAATAATTTAAATTAATGTAGCTAAATTAGTTAATATAGCTAAAATAATCAATTTTGCTGCAATAATGTTTTATTTAATGTTATTTGTTGCCTTTTTCTGCTGCTTTCAAACATTGAAATAAGCAAAATTCTCATTAATATGAAGATATATCCCCCATACCATTAGAATAAAGATAAAATGTATTTAGGCTCAATTGGCATGATGCTGTTGTTCGTGACCAACTCCTGATAGTCACAATTTACTACTGTCAAATAATTTTCTCCGGTGCATATCTTTTTCGAGGGGACGTAAAACACTTATTTCCAAAGTTCGATAAAAAAAAAAACTGCTTATTATTGGTGCAGTTTTGATAATCACCAAATTTGTCAATATAATATTTTGTACTTATAATAGTACATTTAGTACATATTACATAACCCTTCAACGTTTTAGTCCTTTGCAAAATACATTTGTGAGGGACAGTCAACTAAAGCCGAAATTTATTGACCTATAAAAAGCTTATTTGTTTTTGTTTGTTTTTTACTTTGGAGCACAACCATTTCTCTATCGGAACTCTACTTTACTGAATTGAATCGAATGCCTGGTTTAATGGCGCAAAATTCAAAGGAGGATATACTACGCCAAACAATACGTTAGAAAAATCAAAAGATACAACGTACTTCACAATTTTTATCTTTATAAAATACATGAAGGTTATAAAACAGTTAATAGCGAGACAAGTATATTTAAACGTCGATAAAATCCGATAAAAGGCGTAATTATAAAAAATACACTAACGTAACGGGATAAATAGTACATCTGTAATAAGTAAAAGCTAAGAAAATCAGGTAAAACAGTTATATACAATATAAAATAATACCAATAGCTCTCCGAAATGAGAAAATATTAGCCTAATGAATTTCACCTAACAACTCTTTGATAAATAACTTGAGGAACTCCTTCAGCTAGAATGAAAAGATCAAAAAATGTAGCCCTCAGTTTTACTCGAAAATATCATTTCGACCGAAACTTATTTTGGAGGATGGGTAGATTTCCACGATGTCCCATGTAGTAGAGTGTCTTTAAAATTATATATCGCCATGTTCGATCATACGCCTTCTCAATATCAAAGAAGATAGAGACAAAATGGTTATGTCGGACAAAGGCGTTAGGGGCTCGTGACTATAGATCAACAATGATATCAACTGTGGATTTTCTCTTACAAAAATCGCTCTGGAAGTTAGATATGAGGTGCTTTTTTCGAGGTAATATATCAGGCATGAGTTGTCCATCCACTATAACGTTTTCCCATGACAACTGGTTAACGCTATAGTTCACTGGATCTTTAGGATCTTCAACGAGTTTTATTATGGGTCACACTTGCTTCGCGCCAACAAGACGGATACGTATGTTACGCCCATATTCTTTTAAAGAGAAAGAGGACAATTGACAACAATATCCGATCTAGGTGGCTGAGCATGTGACACGTTATACCATTAGCTCAGAGACTTATATTATGAGATCGAAATAGTGCAGCTCGTTTTAGTTCCACAAAATAAAAATAATTATCATAGCGAAAGAGACAGCGCCTTTAAACTTGATGTTATTCGGTTTGATGTTCTGCTTATAGTGTCAAAATGATAGACTATAACTTTCTAGACAAGATCACCAAGCATATTACAGACGTTGACGGGAGAAGAGTCTCGAAAACCGGCAGTGAAATCTATGGTATATGAAGTTTGCTCTCTTGACTCTCGACCAAAATTGCCGAGGTGTTAAAGATGTTATAGAAGAGAAATAACGGGTCTAGTAACAATCTTTGTTAGTTTTTAATCAATTTCGAATGATAAAATTATAGTTTAGCTTTTTCCAAATAAATAGTATTTTTTGACTCTGTATTAACTAAATATATCGAACCTAATACAATATACTAATCCGATTGTTGAAAGAAAAAAAAAAAGAAATATGCATTTCTAAATCAATTTGTACTGCCAATTCAACAAACGAAGAATTAAAAAAAATCCATTCAGCTGATATTGCATGTCATTCTTATAATTTAATGTATCACTCACCTATTTTAAGTTATTCTTACACTTCTGACAAGGATATGGAGACTTATTCATTTAAGTTGGTCACTTTAAAGCTTTCAAGATAAAACGAGATGGTAATTTTCTCTGGCTTGAGAATGGGGTCTCCAGGGAGTTTTTCAATCGAAAAGTGAATATTATAAAACTGGTTTTAGTCACTCACTGAGAAATTTACAAATTTTCTAAGAATAAATCCCACTGCATCCCAAATATACGCAATCCACCCGCACCATGAAAGTAATTTTTAAGTAGTAAAAGCAAGACTATTGGCAAAGCTTACAAACCAATTTAAAAGCTCTAAAAATATATTGTGCACTATTGAATTGAATTGAAATTAATATAGGGCTTAATGGCACTATGTCTATAAAATGACATGATGCACCAAGGAAATAGTTAAAAGCACTTTAGTACCATTTCTTAGTTATGGAATAATAATTACTTGGGTTAATGGGTTATGAGTAATACTAATAAATTGAAAAGGGATAACTGTCGTGACTTAAGTAGATTGTGTAGGCTTAAATTGATTCGAATGCAGGAATTAATGACACAGCGTCTAAAGAAAATAATAAGCAGCATAAAAAAAATAGTTTCTCAAACAGATTAAAATGTGAATCACATACAACAAATTTATCTGCATAAAATATGTTTAATTTAGAAATATTCGCGTTACCTAGAAGAGCGTTATTATTATATACATATTAGTGCGGTTTATTGCAGCTGTTTAAGTAGCATCAAGTGTGGAATTTAATGACACAATGAAAAAAATTAGAGAACGACATACTAAACTAAAATGAAGGTTTTGAAACTGATCAGTAGGTAAATTACGAGCAAGAAATTTATTTACATAGAATACATGAAAATGACAAAACCGATACATAGCAGGCACACTATGTATACAAGTACTCTGAAATGTTATTGATATCAGAGAAGAAATTGCAAACATTGGCTTAATCTAAATTCAATTTATGAAAAATTTACGGTTTATCTACTTAAATAAATGCAATGAGTTTTTAATTCAAGTAAGTTTTAAGCCGTTTTTTTACCTATACTACAATTATGCTTTGACATCGCGAAATTTTGTAAGGAAATCTGAGAAAGGAAAAGTACTTTCGGATTAAATTTTTAATTCCAAAAATATATCGGTAACATTAACTACCTTTGCGTCATTTCCCCTTTTAGAGTATGATTTAAAATTAAATAGATATTCACTAAAATTACAGATTTTTCTAAAAACCAATGTTTAAGCACAATTTAATCGATGTGTAAGTTTTATATTTAGCTACACTGAAATTCAAATTTAGAAAAAGATATGTTAAGTTAAACATTGATTTGTATTTTTTAAGATATTAGATACACGTTTATTTTATTTCCTTACATTAATTTATTTATTTTATTCATAAGCATACATAACGAACTTACTAACCGAATGCCGAACTAACGATAATTTCTAAATCAGACTTTGTATCAGAAATGTTCATATTAAGCCAAACTTTCAGCCGTAATCTGTATAGTTTTGAGCTGTTTTTTGTAAATTCAAGTATTTTTTTAGCTTACATAATGATAGAACATTAGATTTATCAGAACAACGAAATATAATTATATTTTCTTACACTGAAACTTGATACGTTGACCAACTCTAATGTTGCTCACTTGTCTAAATTGACATTTACAATCAAACATCAATTTCATAAAAACAATTAAAATCCATCTTTATATTTCAATAATTCATTTTAATAATTCATTTTAATGGCTTATCAAACTATGAATGAAAGATCTTATAAGGGATAAGCATACTTATTTGTAATAGATTTCTCTGATATTAGCAACTAAACTAATATAGCCATATCCACTGCTCCAAAAACTATTTTCTGATACTTGCAATAAATCTTTTATCTATCAGATTTATGCGGTAAAGATTCTCATATGAAGATATATATATATAAAAACACTGTTTAAAAAATGGGAATTATTCGAGAGAATTTTCATAATGCAAAATATTTCAAGCTGAAATATCGTAAAATATCAAAATCTATCGACTCTAGGTATACTAAGCAAATGTTCTGAAAAAAAATTATTTATGAAGCAAACTTTCAATAAAAAATATTATTGCTTACGTAATATTTCTCTTTATAAATTACAATGGAGTAAATTATGCCTGTTTCATAAGAATTAATATTAATACCCGCATCCAAAAGTTATTTTTAAGCATCTTAACTACTCCAAGAAAAGTTTAAGTCGAAGTCAAAAATAAAAGTATTTATTATTCACTGCTTATGCAGTTGTTTTCCTTGCATCAATAAATCATTATATTTTTCCCCTTAGGTACAAGCTGTTTTGATAAACAACATCAATAATCTCATGAATTTGTTGGAAAATAATTCCGTAAAGCGGAATTTAATGATGTCTTGAAAAGGTTTCCTAGATAATCTTATAGGAAAACATCTTAGAAAACAGGGACATGTTTTATACTCAGAATAAAAGATATTCATTAATTATTATATATATTGCTACAGTCATGAATTTATTTCAAGTTCGGTTAGTAAATAAAAATGTCTGTGTTAAAGATTAAAATTTTCTATTTGAATTAATTATTTTTATTTTATTGAAATTTAAATTATATAAAAGCTATATAATAAAAAATGTCTTATAAAGAATTAAAACAAGATTTCAAATGCAGTACGGAAAATTGTAAAGGATAATTTTAAATTAATTAGGTTTTTTACTCAAGACCATTTATCATAAGTTTAATATTAAAAAGAAGTATACGGAAAATACAGCGTTCTTCATCCTAAGGAAGTAAGGTGTTTTTTTTTTTTTTTTTTTTTTTTTTTTTTTTTTTTTTTTTTNGCTTTTTTTTTTAACTCAAGCTGCTTTTCTAAGAGTTATAAACAATGACCAACATACAGTACATAATGTTTATAGTATACACAATGTAGAAATTAAGACAAATGGCGACGGCTGTTTAAATGATAGACATGATTTCGCTAATCCAACGAGAACTAATATTTAACAGATGTCTTGTTACCCGTTATTCTACTGATATGAATGATTTAAATTCAATTGAAGATAGTGAATATATTTGTAATTGCTTGGAAACTACCTTAAATGACATGAAATTAACAAATAACGAAATTCATATTTCCTTTTCTGATAAAGAATATGAAAACGATATTACTCAGTCAGAAAACTATAGGGATACTGCTGAACTCGCAATTTTAAAAGCTCGTAAATTTATTCGAAGTAAATTAGCACCAACTATGAATAAATTTGATAAATTTGCTGTCTTGAATATTTATGAGAATTTGGTTACAAATTGCACTACGACTATTACAGCACCAGTTACGCAGTCTTAAAGTTGCCTACCATTCACGATACGAGCCCCAGTTTCTCATTCTTGCAATTATTTAAGATAAAGCTAGAGCCATTTTAAGGCAACGTCAAGACATTACAGTGTTATGGAGAACAGTTTAAATCTTCCATGATTCAAGAACTCATATTTGTCGAAAATAGATGGCATGTCTTTTTGGTAAGTTAGTCAGAAGACGAACCAAAACGATTAGTAGATGTAATTAGTTTAATTGCTAGTACTTATGAAACTGCTAACATGATTTTACTTGATAAGTACAGTAATAAAGACAAGATAATTCAAACCTATTTAGACTACCTCGATACTCTAACACTAAACGCAAACCCTCATCCTTTGAATAATTTATACACAGAAAACAATAGAAGATTACAAGCTTTATGTGAATTGGGTAAGAATGCCGAATCACATGGACGGGTTTTAGTATCAAAAGTATTACGAGTGATTCCAAGAGACATTTGTTACCAATGGGCTATCTACGATAAATACGAAGTCATTTCTGATGGTAATATTACGAAACTTATTGAATTCCTGGCAGGTAAAACGGAAGGAAAACTTATGTATGAAAAAAACTAGAAATAAATTGGCTACTGCTCATAATACATTTAAACCTCCTACCGCTACATTTGAAGATGCTTCGACTAATTGTAAGAGTTACGAATCTGCAGTTATCTCACCATTTTATCCTTCATATTAGAAAACTGGTCATTGTTCTCAGGACCGCAAATCAGTAACTGATATAAATACTCTCGTTCAGAAATCGAAAGATACAAATAGGTGTTTTCTAAGACTAATGGTCATAAATCTCGAAACAGTCCTCGCGAAGGGAAAGCCTTTTGTAAAAAAATGTGGAGCAAAACGTCATGCTATATTTCTATATGTAAAAGTTCTTAACATCACCAAAATATCTCATCACCAAGTTTTGCACACTTGCAGCATTTGTCTACGTAACTTGATCTACATGTGTATCTAAGGTGACGCGATGCATTCTGGACGGTGGAAATCAATCAAGTTTGTCCATGCTGATTTAATTCAATTTTAAAATTAAAATTTATCGGTTCGAGTAGGATAAATGTACATCTTTTGAATCAGTATTGTGGAGACGGTGACTTCCTATTATTGTTTATATTATATATATATTATATATATTATAT
>NC_092206.1:34474405-34488026 GCF_043381705.1 Parasteatoda tepidariorum | reverse complement strand
TATATATATTCAAAATGCCCATATTTAAAATTTACAAATCATAAAGAAAAGTAAGTCCCCTAAAGGGATCAAGACAACACCCTCTACATCGAGAAGTTCTGTTAACATGAATGATATTTTAACGATTGGGACTGGGAGGCCCAAAAGGGCACCCCCAGTCGCCACAAATTTGAAATTGAAAGATAATGAATTGGTTCCTAACGTACACGGGAACTTGGGGAGAAGAGATCCAAGGTTGGCGAACTATCGAAATATAACATAGCCAAAATAAAGCCAACCCCCCCCCCATAATTAATATTAGGTTTGAAAATACTTTGGCGATCGCGAATCACCAACAAAACTGCGAGAATTATTACAACCATGTTACTGAAACATATTTGAGATTAGAAATTAAGAGTTATAAATAGATTTTTGTTTTCGATTTGGCGCGGCAGTGAATTAATGAATATACGTTAGTATTGGAATAAAAAGTTAGTCGTTACATTGATTGATAAGAAAAGAATAAAATATTTATGTTTGCTTTTATAAAGATTAACTCATTAATTTAATTTAAATATAATTTAATTAAGAATGATTAAAAAATAAAAGTATAATCAATTAAAGATATTTTAAAGGCTAGGAAATATGTAATGCTAATTGTGGCATCACAAGTATCAAGTTCTTCTTGATAAAGACGTAAATGGAAAATTAATATGTAAAGTTATGAAAATAAATCTAATAAACCTAAAATCAGAATGCATGTATTTGCGAGTACCAGTACCTCACTCATTAGCTCCCTGGCAGATCGCACTGTTTGGTTACCCCGATAAATATTAAATTAACTGATCCCCTGAAATGCTTGAAGATTTACCCAAGGAAATACAGATAGGTGCTGACTTCTACTGGAACATTATACATTCTGAAGCAGTAATTAAGTTTAAACTCAGTTATAGTTTCATCAATATTTAATTGAATAGTTTCAAGTTTCCGAATACTGGGGATGAAAATGTCAAGTTAGACGATTGCAGAAGAAAATAATGGGATTCAAAAGCAAAAGGAATCAAAGTTAAAGAACGAAAACGATGAAACTAAACGTTACTTATAAAAAAGAACAGAAAAGCACCCAGGATTCTTACCATATATTTGATAATCACAAAGTGGTCAAGCAACCATGGAAACTTGATATCACCTTTAAGCAAGAAGATAATTCCATAGTAGAGATATTATTTTCAAAATCAACTAAATCACGCTTTATAAATAGCACTACTAAACATGATGCAACAGATTTGCGAATACATGATGAGATGAAGATAAATGAATATGTCCTAAAAGTGAAGATAAATTTGAAACGGCATCAACTTCGGACCAAAACTCTATGTTTGAACTAAAGCAACGAACGTCTTCAACTAGCACTTTTTAGGGCGATGGTCACGACACTTTAAATATGGAATGACAAGATCCGATTTAAAATGCCTGATTCAAAAACTGACTAATAAACAAACAAAAAATTTCTGAAAGTTTAAGAAAGTGAAAAATAATAAGGGAAATCAGCTATAAGCTACTACTTCTGGAGTTCCATAGTCCAAAATCCTCAAACCCAAAGATAATAGGAACAAATAGAGTAAAATATAAATATTCATTTAAAAATGATGAGATTGCAGAGAAATATTTCAATAAGTCACATTAAACTAAGCAGCTACAATGCTGACATATTATTTTTGAAATATCTTTTGAGTCACAAAAGTCAAAAAATTTTAAGGTAAGCCCTCAGAAAATATAGCATTTCGAGTGGCTTGTTGAGGAGGCTATTGTGAAATTTCTGATATTGGAACTAAAAAAGATAATTGTACCAAACTATACGGGCATCACTTGATCAAATTATTGGAAATATAATTATCCTTGTGATCAATTATAATACTCTTTTCTGACTACATATGGGGATGTGAATACTGTTGCTCCTCCCCCTGGAGATAGTTCAGGATGAGGAGGAAGTCAAGATTCAAAATTGTAAAAACACAACTGAGCAATAGGGATTAGCATCAGATAACGTATCGGATCATGTGATAGAATCACCTTGCTTTTAGGCTAAACGTGAGAGGCTTTCATGGTTTTCCTTTCCATGTAATGGAAATTCAGGTTAATTTTACCCAAAACATCCTCCAGTATGACTACTTTGTCCCAATGCTCGTTCCAGGATTTCCCTTGTCTTCTAAATTAGGTTCAAAATTATAAGGCTACGGAGTTGAAACTTGATAGTTGTTAACTCAGAATTTGATCTGTTGTTTAACACCGGTTATAAAAAAGTAAAAATTGGCTTAGCGTACTCTGAATTGGGTCGGCTACTTAACGCCGGTTTTGAAATAGAATTGTCTTACCTTACATAAATTCTGCTCCCGGCTCAAACCAACCATAGCACTGACATAAAATATCCTCAGTGGTAAACGGAGCATGTGTTAGAATTTCCTTGCCATCGGGCAAATCGGGGGAGGTTTTTCGGGGCTTTCCTCTCTAGATAACTCAAATTTAGGTTAGTTCCATCAAAAAAGGCCTCCATGAAGGCTACTTTGTCCCAATGCATGATCCAGGAATTCCCTTGTCCTCTCAATTGGGATAGAAATTTCAAGGCTACGGAGATAAACCCAAATGTAAACTCAAATTTGGGTGAGCTGTTATAAAATAAAATTGGCTTAGTATTAAAATGTTTGTAAAAGCGATATTACTGAAGTGCATTTGATGTGAGGTTTTTGAAATTCATTTTAAAAGCATGCTATGCTATTTCAAAAACAGATCAGATTGCAAAAAGCTATAAATCTGTGTTACTAATACTTAAAGTACATTAAACGGGCAGAAAAATGCGTAGGTCAATTAATACATTTAAAATTGAACACAGTTAACTAAACATAATAAATATAGTAAAACAGTTATATGCAATTCGAAATATCAATGGCGCGTTGAAACTCAAAACGAAAAAGTAACATTGTGTGTTTTCAATTTAATTAAATTTTAAACTTATTAATCAATAACTTCTAAAAAACGAGGTTACAATTTTTAATTATAAAACAAACAGCAAAGACTCTTTTCATCACCTTTTTTTATAACAAAGAAACAGCGATAAAGTTCCAACTAAAGTCAATAAATATTTTAATTTTATAATGCAACGAAGCATTCCACAAATATATTTACAGTCGAATACTTTTTAACTATTATATCCACTGCTACAAATCGATTTCCGTTTACTTAATATCTTTCCCCTGCATTCTTTTACCGTTTCGCATTTTTCAACGCAAAATGATGAATTCCTCAAATTGTTCCAGATATGTCTTAGACATGCGCTCAAAAAAATCAATCATAGCTTCAAATTCGAAAAAAGAATAATCTAAACCACTTTAAGAAAATGTCAAATGACCTGAAAGTTATGAAATGGGAAAATGAGAATTGTATTCGTATTTTCATTAAAATGGCTTTAATGGAATATGTTTTATTAACCATTTATACTTCTAACGGTGATAAACGTACTTATTAATTATTGTTATTTGGTAAAAATGGAGAGAAATATATACATCTAAAAATATTAATCAATGTAAAATCCAAAAAGTTGTTATTTAACTGTGCTTAAATATTTCAACCGTTGTCAGGTAATATTTTGGTCTACGATTTTTCTTTGTAATTTTGAAATAAAAATTTAAAATCATCGGCTCTATGCATTAGTTTTTAATCATTTTCAAAAATGAAATTTTCGGTTACTATTATATTGCAAAGGTAATGAAATTTAATACCCACATATTGATTAATGTGTTAATCAAATGCTATTTAAATGTTTTTCATTGATTATACGATTTTTTCATGTAAACTTAAAACAAAACTGAGAATTTGTCCATTTGTTTCGATAGAATAAAAAGAATCATTAGAAATTATTATTTTCTTTCATTTTACAATATCTATATTGTCGTTAAAACCTGAACAATTCAAATAATCACTTCACTTTCTTTACTAAAACAATATCACTTCGAAAAAAATTTGTGGTTTATCATTTATTTAGTAAAATGTCCGAAATTAACATAATATCTTTTCTATAAAATATTATGTATTTCACTGTATCTGATATGTATTTCACTGTTATTATGTAATCAGTTTGAATAATTAGACAACGTAGTGAAATGACAGTATAGTATACTGTCTTTAAACAAACTTCACGTTGAAAAAAAACATCTTACAACAGCCAGTTGATGTTATAGCTTATAATTTTTTGACCAACAGTCAGGTGGTTTCAATTTGATTAGTAATGCTCCTTGACCGTTTTAGCTTTCCAGGCTAGCTGGAGCCAATTGGTCTAAAGCTGGATATTCTTCGAGGTGCCAACTGAGATGGAGCACCGATCAAAATTTATGTATATGTTACGGTAAAAGTGAAAATATCTGGTTATTATTAATAATAACCACGTTATTTGGTAAGTGTGATAAATAATACATAGTAATTTCATTAGTCGGTTGTTATCATATATTGCTATTGAAGTTTGGTCGATGTGATTAATTAGGGACAGTTTATTGAAACATTTCGTTTATTCTTTATTCTACTACTCTAATTTATAACGCCATTTTTATATGACCATGTGTTGGGACAATAAATCTATCGTTGTAGATTTTAGTAGAGTGAAATACAAGAACTACTTAAAATACGGATATTTACTTATGTTTCAATTAAAAATAATAGCTTTTAAAGTTCAATTTGCTAATTAATGTATCATTATAAACTATAAATTTTAAACCATGTTCTCTATGTTTATATTTTCAACTATATTTTCTGCGTTTGTCATATTGAATTATTCTCATAATATAAATAAATCATTCATATTGTGAATAAGGCTATGAAATATGAGTATGAGCTAAATATTATTTTTATCTGAATTTAAACCTCATGGTTTTGTTGAAAATGAGTTTGCAACTTTGAAATTATTACGCACATATTGAAAAAAAGCTTTTCAATATTCAGCCAAAAAACTATTTTTTCTGGCTGTAAATATCTGTTTATTTTTTTTAGAAATATTAATCAAATCAACGTACTTTAAGAACATCGTTTTGAGCAGAATTCTAGAAAAATTTTAAATAAAAACTCGAAATAAAGTGACTCTGTCCCGCCATAGCTCGAAAAGGTGCAATAAACAAAGTTTTACTATTCAGAACAACAAAAATCACAAAGTTAAAAAGTTTGAAGAAAGTACAGTTGCAAGATTGACGTAAGAAACTCATCAGGGATTGATTGATTGATTGAATATAGGTTTTTATGGCACAAGGTCCAAATAAGGACATGCTGGGACAAACCAGAATTTTTTATAGGTCAAAAGGCAAAGTGCATACTACACTTATTATCATTGTACTGTCACCAGTAAACATTATTTTTTCGTTAATTATTAATCAATTTAGAGGATTTAGAAACAGTTTTGCCCAGGTTTGAATATAAAAAAATCAATCAGGAAATTACTTATAATATATAACAACTACAAAAAGGTTTATTAACAAATTAGGTTTTTCACAAAAAAATTCTAACTCATATTCAAATGCTATGACTTGAAATGACTTGGAACCCAGCAAAACAAAATATCAAAACCATTCTTATGAAATTTAAATAGTAGATGCTGTATAAAAGCCAAAATGGGATAAGTTTCACTGTCAAATTGCTTATGTTGTCGCAATACGCTCATACAATAAACTCATCATTGAGTATTTCAGTTTAATAAAATAGCCAGAGCTTGAAATGCACGTTATTTAGGCTGGTACCAAATCAATATAATTAATTGCGTAATCTCTTATACATGCTACTAACAACCCTTTTAGTCATTAGCTGAGTGATTCCAAGTCTCAGAGTCATCTAAAACTTCTAAAATTATAAAGATATTTTTTTAATATGATTGTTTGCAATAATTTTTGTTTCTTGGCAGAAAACAATTTTTCTACTAAAGTTAAAATATTGAATTATACGAATGAAAAGGAATTCTATTTTCCTTCGCTTTTGCCCCCACTTCCGTCGTCCAAATATTATTGCCCAGTAGTATTCTAAATATTTAGATCTATTGGCGAACAGAAGTAATTTTTCTAAGTAATCATTTTCTAAAATGACGTTTAAATTGTTATAACATTATATTGTTCAAAAAAATTGGATGAGTTTACAACAATAATTTAATGTTTTCGCTTACCAGACGGGCAAATATATTAAATACTAGTGGGCTGCGCCCCCTGCTCGCTAACGCTCTCCAACCCCCGAAAATTGCTACGCAATCTAATATGGTTTGCTTCGCTCGCTACTAACTTACGTACATTGCAAATGTACAAAATTCTAAGAATTCAAAACAATCATCCAGATCCATATAACAACTTTTTTTTTTTAAATTACATCTTTTTAGTAAATACTAAGTCATTAAAATAAATTTGAATTCAAATAAATGACATGTAATTCGTTAAACCTATTAGAAATGTGCTATAGTATAAAATCTTAAGATAAAATTTCTAAAACTGATATCTCTTTAAAAAGGTTAAAATTTTGGCTATAATTAAGTCTATTAAAAATTGAAATAAGTGAATTGCAATGGAAAAACCTGCATAAACAAATAAATTCTAGTAAAACAAATAAATTCGTGATATAAATCAAAAATCGTCAAATAAATTCGTAATATATAAATTCGTGAAAAAAAGCGCTTTCGACAAAATACTAAAATAGAGATCTATCGACAAAGACTACTCACTTCTGCCTAGCTTAATAGTATGAGATTGCCGCAGCTGATGCTCTCTGGTTATTTCAGTTTCCGTTTTTAAAAGCGCTATATGTTGAGCCACCTCAGCTAGATTTGGCATGTGACATTTTTAGCGGCAATCATTGGTCGATTTTCTAGCGTTGCCATTCGGGGAGTTGTAATGAGGCTTTTTTTTTTGGTGCCGTGTAAGAGAAATATATATATAGATAATTTTTGCTTGCATCTCATTGTGCATGAAGCTGATCGTTAAGTTCTAAATCATTTAACAGATCTCTTTAACTCTAATTTATAACAGTTTATAATAGTTATTTGTACAAAAATGATAATTGTATAAGGGTTAATAGGAGCGGAACACTTTTTCTAAATAACTTTATCTCATAATGTAGAGCAGAATAACGCAATAATAATAAAAAAGCAATTCCCTTAGTTTTAAACTCTTGAATTAAATGCGTAATAATAGCAGTAAAGGAAAATTAGTTTTAATTAGGGTTACAAAAATATTTATAGAAAAACAATATCCTTATGACTTTTCTTAATTTTATTCTTATGACAAACAAAACAAAATGGAAATGTCGGAGGAAAAACTGGATCCTCTCACGCATTTTTCCGGGTAATAAAAGTGCTCGGACAACAATGGAAAACTGCTACACCATCACTAGATTTTTATATATAGTAAGATATTACCATCTAAACAATCTTAACAAAATTTTTAAATTGTTTAAAATACTTGTAACAAAGTACTTTCAATTACAAGAGAAAACAATTCAATTTATTAAAAAAACTCAAGTGACTTACACACATGTCTTAGCAAAATGTGTTTAAAAACAAGTTCTAACCTGTCGACAAAATTTAATTTACATGCAAATTTGAAAAATGGTGAGCAGGTTTTTACTCTATAAGTGCATTGATTTCAACAGAATTCACTTGTAAGAATGGAGTTCCTTGAATCAAAAGTTTCGAACTTCTGAAACTATTGGTTTTGAGAAAATTAAAAACTTAAAAGTAATTAATAGTATAACTGCCACTAAGTTTCCCTTGAAATATCGGTTGATGTTCCTAAGCTCGAAATTAAATTTCTCTTTATTAAGAATCTAGTACTTACAGTACTGAAGTATTATACTTTGAGTATTAGATGCTGTTCTCGTGGCAGGTTCTGTCGCAACCCAGGTTTAAATATTAATGTTCATATCTTGAACATCTAAGAAAGGTAACCTTTTAACTAAATATGTCAAGTTAATTTGATTGGCATTTTTTAAAAAATAATATCATATTTTGCTTAAGAAACACAAACACACTTAGCCATCCTTTAACTTCTTTTTATTCATTTTCTGAGGCCTATAAATTGATTGATTAATTGACTGAATGTAGAATTTAATGGCACAAAAATCATAATGTCTCTAAGTGTTTGTTTTATTTTAAATAAATGTCTCCAAAAATTTTAATTCGTTAAAAATGGCCAGTTTAAAGAACAAAATAGAAATATTTTAAATAAAAAAACTTCAAAACTCCGAAACTAAACCAAAATTTTATAAAAAGTGAAAAGTTTTTCAAGCACTAAAAAGAGTAAGTGGCTATAAAAAATAATAATTTTCAGTTTATTAATTTTTCGTTTTGATCGAAAAATCATAAAACCATCAACACAAAATATTTCATAATATAATTCGCATAATAATTTTTGATTCTAAAATATCTAGCATAACTAACCTGGAATTCAAACCTTAGAAGCGTTACAGATTTTCAGACACATGTGTGCGTAGTTGTAAAAAAAAAAGAAGCTTACTGTTTCTGTTCATCGTGTTCTTCTAACTGAATTAAAGGAAGCTAAAAAAGAAAAAAAAAGTCTTCATCCTTGATATAAAATAATTTAAAAACTAATGACCACATCCATAATATTTTGATATCAGAGTGTTTTTTGACCATTTCTCTAGATATGTGCGAAGTTTAATAATGTCTCGTCTAATAGTTTTTGAATAAAGCATAGAAAAAAATTCTTGAAACAGCAGTGATAGAAGCAGTAGCTTTTTTTAACATAAAAAAATACATAAAAATAAATATATAAATTTTTTATTTAGGCTAATTTTTGAAAGAAAAATCGTGAATCCTGTTATAATTTAACCAGTAACAGTATAGTAGTTTAATAAATTTTGAAGTGTGAGGTATACAGTATTTTAAAGCATATAATTTTACATGGCAAAAAAATTTTTTGGTGGAATCAGTTGAATAGCTCCTGAGAAAAATCTAATTTCAAAGAAATCGAATATATAAAATTCGATATCTATTCAAACGATTTCGCCCAAATTTGGTATTTTTCCGTTCAAAATTACGTACCATAAAATGACGTAAAACATCATATACCTTACAATTCAAAATGTTTTCGACTGTTATTAAATAAAATAATAACAAATATTTACCAAAATTTATTTTTTACATGGAATTATCTTTGGTAAAATAGATTTTGCAATTGTGGGCAAAAATGTTTTAATTCACTTAAAGAAATCTCGAGGTATGGCTAAATACCAAAAAATAAACATGAAGGGGTCTAAACTTTGAATCTCTCTCCCTGACCAAACTGCGGGAGTTATATTTCTCAGATTGCGGCTTCTCCCAATATTTCGAAAAAAAGGCATATTTATTCAGAGAAAGTACGTTTTTGTAACTCAAAATGTCGTCTGCATTAATTCATTATCATATTCGAGTTTACCCTCTCGAACCATTAAGTTTGAGTCCTAGAACGTGAACATCCGATCATTAGACCAAAAGTTTTTCAAAGTGATGTAGTGAACACCAAAAATGTTTCTTTTTACACTTCTAGGTGTAAAGCAGCAGCCACCATTTTTGTTATTCACTAAAATTTCATTAAGACTAAAATTTATATTCACGATAAGATATGATACGCTTCAAAGTCAGTGAAGTTATTTTTGCCGTAACACTTAGAATAAGAACAGTTACTTTTGAGTTGAGGATGCATAATTGCCCTAATTTTCAAAATAAAATCAATTTGTAAGTCAAACGTAAGCATAGATCAGAGAAAATATTACTCCGAATTCAAATTAAAATTAACATAGAAGCGGATAAAAATTTTACATTATAAAATAATTTTATACAGTGCACTAAGAAATAATAAAATAAATAATTACCATTATTACACAAATAAAAGCATACATGCGTATTTACTGGGATTTTCTTTGTTTCTGTAGATGTATAGCAGCGTAGACGATAACAAACTCACGTCACTCGAAAACGTTTGAAATCGATTTGCTGACGATATCCAAAGTTTGCCTATACCTCTGCTTGCAGAAATGAAAATAATTTAGGTATGGTGTTAATGCGCGTGAGCTTGGTGTAAGCTTTTCTCGTTATAAGTATTTCGATTCAAATCACCTCTTTGAATTGCTGAATTGCGTAGATCAGCTCTGTTTGGAGTTAATATGAAATAATTTTCAAACAATTTTTTGAGGGGTGTTAAAATAATTCAGGTATGGTGTTAATGCGCGTGAGCTTGGTGTAAGCTTTTCTCGTTATAAGTATTTCAGTTTAAATCACCCCTTTAAATTGTGTATATCAGCTCTGTTTGGTGTTAAGTTGAAATAATCTTAAAACAATTTTTTGAGGGTTGTTAAAATAATTCAGGTATGGTGTTAATGCGGGTGAGTTTGGTGTAAGCTTTTCTCGTAATAAGTATTTCGATTTAAATCATTCCTTTAAATTGTACAGATCGGCTCTGTTTGGTGTTAAATTGAAATAATCTTCAAACAATATTTTGAGGGTTGCGCAAGATCATTTTAGGAGAGACATTGCTCCATAGTTTTTGTCAAGTAGAAAACTAGTGTAATCACAAAAAATATCACATTTTTAAAAAAAATAGTGTAAGTCACAAAAAAGCGTCAAATTTTTAAATTATATATCCTATTATTGAAACTATATTTCTTTTTATAATGAGGCAATAGCTAGATCTTTTCCTGGTTTACAGCTGCTATGTTAATTCCAGATGATATTTATGTTTTTTACGTACGATTCAACAATGGAAGTTAAAAATGTTATTTTGTTCTGTTTTCTTATAAGTTTACGATTTTTTTTTCTTCTTCTTTACATTAAAAATTGTGGGAAAAACTGATAATAATACTAGGTTTATGTGCTTTCAGTTTAATATTCAAAATTTAGATTTCAATCACTCATGTCGGTTAAATTACCACATGTGTTTCTATTCTATACTTTAAAACTAATAATATGGCGAATTCGGACACAGACATTTCATTTTATGCTCGCATCTAAATCGAAACTTTATAGCTGTATCTCATGAAAGCGTGCTTTTAACTCTATTGACCCAAGTATCGATTTCCTCTTTTAGTTGTTTTTCTTTTGAAAGTTATGCCCAAAGGAAACATATTAAACTAATTCCAATGAGCTCATGTACTTCTTAAATGTTTTCTTTGAAATTTGTTTCGTGCGCAATTGCTTTTCAATCAAAAAAGAAAGTTACCAAACGTTTTATTATCATTAAAAGAACAAAGTATTGCTTTACTTTTGATAGTTAGTCAGGTTATTGTTGAATAGATAGTTAAGTTTACTTAATAGATGCCAGTTAGTTAAGTCAGATAAAGATAGAATGTCTTCAATAGTTAAAATTACAAATTTTTTATTCTTTCTTATACTTACTGGTGTTTTGTATTAGTCTCCCGTAGATTATATTTTTTAAATGCTTCTAAAAAGAAATAAATGTTAAAAAAATCTATCCTTAGTCGTTTTAGTTTACTAATAAATAAGAGAAAATGAGAAAAAAAATTTAAACATTGACTAGTCATTATGGGTAATTAGCAACTAGTAATTTTTTTATTTTTAAATGAAATATAAAGGTCTCACAAGACCAGAAGATAGTTTATTATAGTCAGTTAATTAAGAGCCTTTGGTACAAGATTGAATATATTCATCACCGCATATAAATTAAGCAAATGCGGACAATTTCAGTATCAATGGACAAATTAAGTGATTTTTTTCAAATCTATATCTACTCAATGACGCAATAAAAAATGTAAAGCAAAAAATGCAAAAGAGCAAAAACTATTTTTAACATTGACTAGTCATTATGAGTAATTATTAGTAACTGGTAATTATTTTATTTTTCAATAAAATGTAATGGACTCACATGGCGAGAAGGTAGATAGTTTGGTTGATAGTTCATAACGCAGTTATTTAAGAGGCTTTTGGTGTAAGATTGAATATATTCTAAGTCGCATCATAAATTAAGTTATGGAGAATCATTCCAGTCTCAATGGAAAAATAAACTTTATTTTTTTTTCCAATCTGCTTCCAATCACATCTCAATGATGACTTGTCGGAGTTTTGATGTTGTTGTAGTTCATTTACGTCGCACTAGAGCTGCACAATGGGCTATTGGTGACTGTCTGGGAAAATCCCTGAGGATGTTCCGAAGACATACCATCACGTGCTTGATTCTCTTTAGAGGGATGATGGCATCCCCGCTTCAGAAGCTCGACGACCTGCACGCGAAGTCGAACACTGTACGGTAGAACAGTTAGACGAGGAGCAATACCGCACCCCTTAGTCCCTACGCAGACTTATCCCGTACACTGACCGCAACCAGTGATGCTTGACTTCAGTGATCTGCTGGGAAACGTGTCTTAACAATCAGTCCACTGCGGGACTTACGAATTTTGAAGAATAAAAAAAGTTTTGAAGAATTAAAATGCGAGAAATTAGTGCTGCAACAGGATTTAAGTGTGCAAACAAATCAAAAGGTTGCTAAAGACTGTTAAAGATTATTGAGTATCTACGAAGAAGGCAATTCATTTTTGTCTCGAATCTTAACGTGTTGTGAATGATGGAAGCATCACTATATACCTGAAACAAAGTGTTCTAGTTTGGAATGGCGTAGGAGAAACTAATCTGCTCCATTCAAAGCTCTCAAAGTTAAATGACTCACATGTGTTTTTTGGGACTCACGAGGTATTGTGTATATTGATTTCCTTCATGAACAATGAACAATTATTGCAAATTATTACTGTGAACTCTTAGAGAAAGTCATCGAAGTCTCTCGGTTCAAGATAAGTGGCATGGCATGCCGATCCGCTAAGTTCTCTTGAAACAGGACAATATGGCACACCTCATTTAGCCGCAGTATCCCTGCAAAAGTTACCACCATTACATTGAGGAATGGGACACCCTCCATATTGCCCTGACATGGCAGTTCCGAATTTCCATTTGTTTGGATTTCCTAAGGAGGCATTGGGTTGACGAGAGATTTTTATCCAACGATTTGGTAGAAGATTTTGTGTGCAATTGGTCCACTACTGAGCCTACTTCTTTCTAGGCCACCGGCATTAAAAAACTTCTAAAATGTTGAAAAAAGTGTGTAAAAGTTCACTGAAATTATGTAGAAAACTAAAATTTTTGTAAGTTGCATTTTAATATTTAGTTATCAAAGAAGACTTATTGAAGTTATACTTCTTATGCGACTTTCAACAAGGTTGCGTTAAACGTTTAACACTACATTTTTATTGACCGGGAAATCACGTGGTAGGATCCAGTTTTCCCTCATTCATTTCCATATTGTTTTGGTTCTCACTAGCATAAAAATAATAAAATTATTGCTTTTCTATAAATATTTTTTTAGTTTGTTTTGATACACATGTATAATAATTTAATAGGGTAGTATTTTTTATTTTCAAATTAATGGATAACAATTGTAAAAAATGAGTCAAAACAATCCCACGGATTTACAATGCGACGGATTTAAGGTTATGTCAAGGTACGTCTCTTGTGAATATCAATTGATTGTTAGGTTTTCTCTTTTGAAATTACATTCACATACATTATTAATACAAATACATTTTCCAGGGCGAGACGATGAGGCAACCACAAGCACTTCCACTGGTTCAA
>NC_092206.1:34400192-34474282 GCF_043381705.1 Parasteatoda tepidariorum | reverse complement strand
ACAAATTTTTGCTACTAAAATCACATTTAAAAATTTCCCTAATTTCTTTTTTTGTTTCAAAACAGAATATAACATTATATGCTGAAAAAAAAACACTTTTTTTGCGTTAAACCCCATAGCACTTACTTTAAATCCTTAGTTTGCTTTTGCTTTTTCTCACTTTTACCTAAATTGCAACTGTTGAATACAGATATAGTATTGAGTTGAAATGAAAATAGGTTTTATACTCTAGGTCTACTCACAATATCGAGATCTGAGTACAATATCTTGCTTGTTTAATTTGAGCTAAATATTTTTTTTTTCATTATTATTCTTTTTTCAGATTTCCTAAGCAATTTCAATAATTAAGTATTTTTTAATACTAATTATCTTATTTCTTTTCAAATGTTTGACAGTTGAGAAAATTTATCTTAGAAATTCCGTAAGAAGTTTTGCGTTTCCATAAAAAGTTCCCTGTTATATTTAAGCAATCAAAAAGATCGTAACGTTTAATTTTTAAAATGAAAAACTGAAAAGAGAAATAGGAATACAGACGGTAAATAAAATGAGTTATTTTAACCAAGACTAATCCTTGTAAAATATACTACTTCATAAAGGCATCAATCACTGCGCAATCACTTATATCTCAATCACTGCGTTGAGTTTTTAATTAAGTGCTATAATTTACCTGCAGCAAAAATAAAAGAAACACTCGGCTTAGCAACAAAAAATGCACGAATGGAAGAAAAAATTTACCATTCGGTCATCACATATTATCAAGACCAAAAAAAGAAGAAGAAAAAAACAACTCTTATTACATAAAATGTTAGGGTTACTATATGAAGTAGCTTATGAAGACAATGTACATTGATGTGTCAATATAGTATATATAAGTGTTTGTTATAGCATTGTCCTTTAGAAAACACACATAGATGTCGCCACTAAACAGATACTTTTAATTTTTTAAAACTGAATAAGCTGGTCAAATCATTTTTTTAACTGCTTATTTCTATCCTATTGCTGACTAAAATATTATAATTGACAAATTTAATACGAGATTAAAATTAACGACACTGATTAGAATGTCGTTACGCAAGCAGTGTAAAAGAAAAATAATACATATTTTAATAAAGTTTATGAAATTTGCTGTGCTGCTATCTGGTGTATTTAAAAAGAACTTTCTATCAGCTCCTTAAGTAAAAACCTTAGAACAATTAATAACACACCTTAAAAACAAAATAAATTAATTAAATCTTTTCCATCAATAATATGGTATTTTTAAACGTTTGAAAAAAAAAGCTTATTTTTGATAACTAGTAGGAAGTTGTAATGAGTTGTAATCATTCATAAATTGTTTTCTCAGATTTTCAATTCTTTCACTTTTTAATTACGTAGTTTTAAATGTTTTGTGATTTAAACCAGAATTACTATTAACCGTAGTCATACAATCATTTATTTTTATATTTCATTTTTGATTAGTTAGTGAGAAAAAATAATTTTAAAACAGTTATAGAATTAACATCAAGGATCTCAGAGGTGTCAAACATGTTTATTTCCGCTTCAAGAACAAAAAGATAGCACGTCTAAACAATCAGCAAATATAACTTCTATCAAAAACATTTTAATTACTGCTGTAGTAAGAATCTTTTTTTTTTTTCCAAAAACATTATTAGGGATTTTTGCGATCTTGTGATTGTTCATGTTATGGTTCTAAATTTCAAATATTCCGCAAAAAAACGTTATTGTTTTCCTAATTAAAAAACTTCTCAAAAATGCAGCTTTGTTTAAAATAAACCACAAATAATTATAACTCATTATTGTAATTCGATTTATTTATTTCTTATTTTTTTAATTTTATTTTTTTATTTATTAATTTTATTTATTTATTTATTTATTATTTTAAAAGAAAGGGGAAAAAATTGGAGTTTTCCATCTTCTCCTTTTAAAGCAATTTCATGCACTCAGAAGTAATGATATTTTTTTTTTTTAAATTTTATCAAGAACTTTTTAATGCTCGATTTACAATTCCTACTTAAAAGCTATAATCATAAATATTTCATCAATATTAATCAACCAGTTTACTCAACCAATTACAGTATTCATCCGGGTAATTTTTTTCTTCTCCTTTTCTCCCTCTCTCTAACTTAAAACAGTAATAATTATTAATAAATAATAATAATAATAAAAAAACAGCAGGAAAAAGACAGCACGGTACAAATTTGGTCAACTGACAATATAGAAGAGCAGAAAATATAAGACAACACAGTAAGTTAAACAGAGAACATGAAAATAAGAAAACAATATATTAAAAAACTCAGAAGTTCTAAAAAAAATAATGTAACGACTCCTTTGAAAATTAACCAAAGCTGTCAGTATTTCGATTATTAATATGTCTGGAAACTTAGTTGTTCATAAGAGCAATCATTTTGAATTATTGTTATGAAAATACTCTATTCGACATTACGGACAGTTTCCAATTATTGACCAGATATTACGAAAAACGATGTTAATTTGACGAAGGAAAACGTTTTCAACTTCATTAAGTATTAGAAAATAGTGGCGATCTCTGTGACTACCAGTAAATCACAAAACATATGGGGTAAGGGCTGGGCACTCGAGAATGTGATCCGGGGTAAGTTGGACATCGGTGCAGTTCTAGCAGGGAATATAAGTTCTTATTTCGCCGGGAAGAATTTTCATCCCTTTAAAGTGGTTTGTTCTTAGTCTAGTAATTGGTGATGTTAAGATTCGGGAACAATCAAAGCCAGTAATGAGGGGTTTCCTGAAGGAATGGGGCAGATGCCTGTGTCTTGCAACTGCATTTGCGTCTGCAAGCGTGATGGTGGTGCAAGGTTGGTCGGCACCTCTGCTTTCCTTAGCCAATGAGTCCGCACACTCGTTAGCCTCAATATTCACGTGCGCCGGTATCCATTGTAGCAAGCAGGATTTCCCATTACCGTGCAAGCCTTCAAGTATGATTTAAATTTAATTAAACATGAAAAATAAGAGCAGATACACCGAATTAAATATGAAGTATCAGAACCCAGAACTAGTGGGATAAGGGGGGCATTTGCCTACAGTCCGGGATTTTTAAAACTCTAATTCGTAATATTTATGAAGAAAAAAAAATTATATTAAAAGTATTTTTGTCGTAGAAAATTTGGAAAATTAGTATTTTCAATTTTAAGTACTTAGATAAATGTGATTGCCTAGGAATTTGACTAGGCTTCTGAAAGAAGTGGTCTCCACATTTTTATTCACAGAAAATAAAATTAGAATTGATTTGAATGTATTGTTTAATGGCATTAAGACCACAAAAGGACATGCTGTGCCAAACGAAAGGTTTTAAAATAAATATTAAGTAAAATCCATTCTACAAATTTTTGCTACTAAAATCACATGGAATTTATGGGACTGAACACGACCAATAGTATATAAAGGTGAATCAAGCCAAATAAAATGTAAATACTGTAAAACATTATAAACCAGTTGCATTCAATGAAAAAAATCAGATATAATTGTAAATTGAATAAAATGGTTAAATGCAGTATAAAGGACAGATTGCGCTTAGAAACGCAAAAATGTTAAGATGATGGTAGTCACCTTACAACTCCTTCTAAGTTAATATAGAACTACCGAAAAAGGTAAGACGATGGCGGTTGAAGCATGGGCAAATGATTGAAATATGATGAACAGGGAGACAAACTTTTCAAGCGCTGCATTGGGGAGTAGGTTCTCTAAATAGCAAATGTAGGTGGATCAGTCGAGTGTGACCGATTCTCAGACGAGTTAACTTAACATCTGTAGAAATTAAAATTAGAAAATAGAATACAATACAATGAAGCGTTTTGTCACTGCTATTAAAGCAAGCTTTTAAATTTCAAAATCCTTACTTTTAAGGACCCCACACTTAATACATTATTTATAAAATTGAACAGTAATCTGAAACTCGATTTTTTTTTTCAAATCAATAACAAAACGAAAAAAAAGCATTATCGATTTCAATAAATTAAGCGGAAATCCTTTTCGTAAGTCACACGAATCCTTAATGATTCATTTTCTTAAGGTTCCTGCAAAGAAATAATAAAGAGATTTTGCATAAAGTCTGTCTAACGTTCACCTTAACGCTAACCTTATTTTCTTTCCATCAGTTTTTCTGCGATTTGTAGGGAAATCATCGCACGTTCGCTGTGGAGCTCAATTAGCTTCCGTAGGTAGTTTTGACAAATCATAACGTTATGCGAAATCTTTTTAATATTTAAAAGGCCTGTTAAATGTTTAAAGGCTTGTAAAATTTGTGAATTCTAGCTACGGGTAGAAAAAACACGGAACTAAAAATATTTATTATTAATCAACTCTTCCCTGATACTATGTGAATTATCAAGTGAATTCATGTCACTTTGCACTCAAAATATTACTATTACATAATAGTTTTAAAAAAAACCCAGTTATTTTAAAGAAAAAATTTATGGCTTAACCCATATGTAAATGGAAGTATATTCTCTAAAATAACGAAAATGCACGAAATATAGTACATAAATACTTATATTTGGAATTAAAACGACTTTATTTCAATTTTTATTATTGATTAAGTGAAAATCTTGCTTTATAGATTCTGCATTATCAATCACGTGAACAAGGCCTTCTTACTTAAACCATTTTACTCTAATATAAAATTTATTTTTAAAAGTAAACTCACGTCGAATAGTTTAAACGAATCCTACTGTGCATATATACTCGCGTTGGCGTGAAAACTGATAAAATGTCATCTTCGTTTCTAATAAGAAGTAGATTTTTATTTGGAATCAGCCGTAAACCTTCGACCGGGCTAAACCTTTAGGTACATATGCAATCACATTGAAAGTGAGTAATGCATATGACTATTATTTAGTGAATAATCCTAATTACGAGTTTTCTTCCTTTATGAAAAGTTGATGGATATATATTTTAAATATTGTGAGAGATAAGTTTAAAATTAAAAACAAATTATATATTAATTTTACAAAAAAAAATTTCTTTATTTCTGTGAACATATATAGTCCAGTGACTATGACAGTGCGAAGAAGTAATTTATTCTAAATAACTGTTGAATTTTAAGATAAAAAAATAAAAAAAATATGTATTTTGAGTGGGCTTTTATTTTTATTTGACAATCATTTTTATGATACAATGTCCAAATGAAGGTATGGAAAGCCTTATTATATGATGATTAGTAATAAAAATCTGATGTTAAAGCATTGCAAAATCACGCTAATTACTATCAAAATAAATATATCTTTCCGATATCGCCTCCAGGTCAAATCATAATTCATATGCAACCACATTTTACAACGTCATCAGGATTGAATAAATAATAATAAATAAAAAAATTAAAAAAAAAAATAGTACAATTTTTTGTTTAAATTTTTAAAAAATAAAGAAAGACAAAAAAAAAAAAAAAAAAAAAAAAAAAAAAAAAAAAAAAATAAGAATAATAATAAAAAAAAACTAACATTTAATTTCTTTAATTTTACAGCTGCATTAATATTACTCATTTTAAATTTAGTGCTGCCCTCTACTAACGTTCCAGAGAAATATTTCAAATGTTCAGTAGATAATGAGTGATAACCTTTAATTTCTTGTTGCTAGCCGAGGAATAACTTACTTTTCTCAAATGTACCGACACGTTTAGAAGTAACAGCTTAAAAAATATTTCCACATTTTTTTTCTGTGCCTGTAACACAAATGATTTTGCAATCATAATTCACCCACTTTCTTCAATTACACATTTTAAGGAAAAAAAAATATTAAAATTACGTTTCTAATTTATGTTTAGTATCTAGATAAAACAAACTTTACAAAAAATGTTAAAATGTTATCAAGTATTTGCGCATACCACATTTGTAGAATCTTTATCAGTAAATAGTATCATGACATCGTATTTAATAGTGTATAGTTGTTGATAGTTGTTGTAGATTGAAAATATATACAGTAAAAAATAGTGGATGTATAGTAGAAACCATGAGAAAAATGTTAAATAAAGTGTAAACTATTGTGAAGTTTCCGTTAAAAAAGTTTTACAGTTTGAATAATTAATATCCTCGTTATCATTGTTTTAATTGCTTTTTTTTCCTCGCAGGATTAGAAATTTGTTATTCAAAACATAAAGAAATAGTCTAAAAAAAGTATACAAAAGTTTTAGAAGTAAAAATCATTACGAAAAAAATTTTTTGAATTGTTAGGAAAAACTCGTGGTAGTCACGAACTATCATTGCCATTTTTAAACGAAGAAACTCCATGACTTTCATTAAAAACGTTTCAAATCACAAATAGTATTTTTTTGATTTCTTATAAAAACTTTTTTGTTAAATAATAATAACAATAAAAATAAATTATGATTTGTGATTGTAAGCATTGTTGAAATTTAATGTTATCACATAGAATTAATCCCGTAATTGATTGATTGATTGTACAAAATGATTTTTTATAGTAATTATTTTAAAAATAACTCCATCATAAATAATTTGCTGATGAACACTTAATTTATATTTTCTTTATTATCAATGACTTGCATGTAAAAATTGGAAACTTCTGTAATTTAAACTTATTTTTTGCAATAGAATTTCTTTTTGAAACATGCATTTTCTGAAGTAATCAGATTTGCAGGACACATTTAAGTTGAAAACATCATAAGAGAAATTAATAATTGAACAGAATTTTGAAACGAAAATTTTAGAATCATTATGATTTAAATTATTCGTAAATTCCTTGCCTGTTTTACAATTCTTTTAAGTGATTTTTTTTCTTTTGCTAATTTACAAATTTTAAAAATACTATAGTAAATAGTTTTTGATGCTGCCATCTATAATGAATATTATGAAGTATGAGTGAACGGCAAAAAAGCCTGCTTACTTTTCCTTATGTTCCACTGCTTCGTTGCATAACTTAGGTTACATCAGAAACTGTATCTAATGTCTTAGAGAAGACTAAGAAGAATATAGGTTATATAATAATTTGAATATGAAGTCAACAAATTCGTGCCAAAGACTATAAATCTTGATCTATGTTCGCCATACATTATAATATGCATTCGTAGCTACAGAATGATTTATAGTATTATTACAAAAAATCTTTTTGTCAAAAATGTTAATGAAGGTTAGTTTTGCGCAATTTTTAACTAATTTTTAGTCTTCGAGTTGTTCTAAATCGAGAGTGAGCTTTATTAAAACCACATTTCATAAAATTTGTGCAGTTTTTAGTAAAAAAATATAAAAATAATTTGTGTTTACCTCATAACTATTGATATGAATCGTAGTCAAAGATCTTTTCCCAATCACTTAATTAAGGTTTATTAAGTGTGGGGCATTATTATGTACTTTATTAAGTGTGTGTTTATTAAATAGCATCTCGCAACTGAGATCGAAACGAATTAGTTTTTGCTGCGATTAAACAAATTAAACTTACTGTAATTTCTAAACACGTAGAAAAAAAAGACTTAAAAGATGAATATTCATCATGTGAAATTTTCGAATTTTAAACTTACTTTATATGCGATTGTGCTTTTGTATTAGATATTTGAGAATTAATCTGCCTTCTTCCAGTTTGATGTCCGGTCAAAAATTTTAAAAAAAGGAAAAGGAAACTCGGATGCAGAGCTTGAATAAATCTCTAAATTTTTTAACTACCCTACCAGGCATCTGAGTTTACTACATGTTTGAATTAAACTTCAGCAGACCTGAACATCTTTTTTGAATGCATATTAATAAAAATAAATTAATGTACCTATAATCACACAAAATGACATCAACAAAATATCTAGATCAGCATTTTTTATTTTAAGTATAAATCAGAAATATTAAGTGTTGTTAACAAAAATAAATTAAAGACAAATAAGCATCAGTTGAGTTGTGATGATAAGCTTATTTATTTTTTCCAGTATAAGCATGTCATGAAGCTAATGCATAGCATTATATTTAACAAATAATTATTATCTTTTGCGACTTCTTTTCTCTCTCTTTCTTTAGTATCATTTAGGTATTCCATTCAATATCTTGGTGATTTTCGTTAAAATTTCTGGAGGTAATTAATCGGTCTTTCTAATTTAGCAAAGAAATACGTGTTCAATCGAAATTATTACTCAATCTGGGACTGATGGGAAATGTAAATTATTTAGCCCTGGTAGGATGTACTTTTGTTCTTCAAGACGATATTGTAAAGGGTAATAGAAAGGGAAAATTTATGTAAATTAACTGGAAATGAATGGTTTATTTTATGCAACATACTTACCAAGTAACTTACGCCAACAGACTGTAAGTTTTCTCTACTGAACTCTTTAAACGGGGAAAAAATTTAAGAAAGAAAAAATAATAAATGTTGGATAATTCTTTGGTTAGAATTTCCATTTTTCTTTCAGTTCAAATCAATCAAAAAAGCTGAAGCAGTTACGATCAACTTTTTGTCACCACCTGGAAAATGAGCAAATTTTTAGCATATCACTTTCGGTCAACGATAGAAAAAAGATTATATGACAATCAGCATAAGTCTGCTTTTATTCATGGGAAACAATAAAGTTTTTTTGGGAAGAATAGTTTGCCTATGAAAATATCATCTGCGAAAAGAGTCACATGATAAAGATTCATCCGTACCAGATCCAAAAGTGTGAGCGATCATTCTGTGTAATGGGATTTATAACCAGAGTTCAGCAGCCGACTCATTTTTGGGTATACGAAACTCAGTAGCCTTGTAGCTTTGAACCCGATCCAGACGACAGAAACTCCTGGATGAAGTCCCCCGAACCTATCAGAGGAATGAAGACAGAACTTTTTTGAAAAAACTTTTGTTTTCTTCCATTCAAGAAGCTTTGCAAATGACGATTAATTGCCATAAAAATTTAAAGTGAAACTCGGCAAATTCACGGTAGAAACTTTTTCAGTGATAAAATAGTGGTTATTTATTAGAATGTGAAATCTATCGAAGGCGTAAATCAATATCTGAAGGTCAGGAGTTTGTCAGTGTTAATTTACGCTTGAAGACCATCCATGAAGACCACCGACAAAAATGTGACACCTATGATTGAATTCTCGAAGCCAGACTGAATATTTGCTTAATGCACATAATAATTTCAAAAAGTCCCAATGAAAAAAAGTCCATAGTGGGTGATAGGAAACTTCCCCAAGATGACATATCATGCCACTCCGCCTTCGCTGTTAGCCAATTTCGAACCGATTCAAAGATTCCCCATAGCTACTGTACAGTTTTGACGTGGTTGCCAAGTTAAAAAATAAAAATATATGTACCAAGTCAGAAAAGAAGATTTAAGAACTGGCTTATTGTGACAACTATGATACATATAAATCTCACTGGGACTGATTTATAAATGTAGGAGAAACCTATTTTAATTTTTTTAATGTATTAATAGGTGCTAATTGCGGATCAATTTTATGTGTTTATTTTTTTTAAATTTATTGTTACACGCTTTGACTCAGTGACTTGATTCAGTGACTGAGGATACTGAGAACATTGCGACACACGGATCACCTCTTAGTCCATAGCCCTAGTTGAGGATCTTATTCTTTGAGATTCCCTCCTCTTTCTATCTTAAACTTGACTTTTTATTTTTTTTTCTAATCAAATTTCTCTTTTTTTCTTTTCTTATAATAATTTTCCTCCTCTTGCTCGGTTACTCTGGTCAATTTTTTAGTAATAATTAATATTTTTATTATTTTTAATTACGCTTAAAATCATTAAATTTTGATCATAAACAGTAAATTTCAAGATATATTCTTGCTAAAATTTAAATTTTTTTTTGTTACATGTTCTTCTTTAAACTCCTTTAAGACGCTAAGTACAGACTCCGGGACTTGATCCTAACTTTCACAAAGTTAATTTTTTTCGGATTGTTACGATTAAATTCATGTTCTCTCAATTATGTTTATTATTTTTACATTAGCACACCAAGCTTTTAAATAAATAAATAGAATACGATGAAATAGATATAAAAGTAGAATAGTTTAATAACTTATGTATGCATTGAAACCAGAACGGGAACTATCTACATTTGTTTGGATAGAAATTTTTGGAAGAAAAAAGAAATTGGGAAGCAATTTGTGGGTGGTCCCTAGCCAACAAACCTATTCCAGAAAAGGCACTGTGGATAGGAGCCATTGAAGTGAAGTCGCTGTCTTGATTTAGTGACCGTGATCGGAACTAGAGGCAAGATACTGAGGACATTGAGACACACTGGATCATCTCTTGGTCGATGGCCCGAGTACTGGAGGGAGGATCTTTTTGTTTGGGATTCTCTTACTCTTTCTATCTCAAATTTTACTTTTTATTTTTTCCAGTCTGATTTTCTCTCTTTCTCTTTTTCACCTTTCATTTTCCTTTTATAGTTTTCCTCCTCACGCTCTGTCACTCTGGTCATTTTTTTAGGCCCTTTTAGTTAGTTTTTTTTTTTTTTTTTTTTTTTTTTTTTNTTTTTTTTTTTTAGCGTTTTTTTAGAGGGACTCTCCTCTTTTTCCTTTCATCATTCTTGATTTTCCTCTTCAGTTATTGCGAATAGTTTTCTTCGGGTTCTGGAGTTATTTCTTTTTCGACCAAAGGACTTTTGCCTTTTGTTTCTTCTATATAAGTAATCCTCGTCATTTATCAACGTGGCGTCTGGCCCCTGTGTCTTTAGATTCTTCTCGTATTTATTATTTTATTTTTATTTGCCTTATTGCGCTTTATAGATTTTTGTTCAGTTCTGCCTTTCCATATGCTTGTCAGCTGATATAATCTATAATCGAGAATAATTTGTTAAGCCCTATACGACACGTCAATCTGTCTTTCGCTTTACACCGTAGCTAAGATACTTTGCCTTTTATGTTAATAAAGTTTTATATATTGTAGGTGGACACGGTGAAGTGTGCTTCTCGGAAAATTCAGACAAATGCTATTTTTTTTCAGTAAAATTTAGTCATGCATTAATTTTTTCTACATTGCATTAGAAATGAATATTAAGGAAACAAAATCTATGAACTGAAACACTAAACCTGAAATAGTTCAATTTTAGTAACATAATTATTAAAATTTTGGCACTCCTGTTGGTTTTCGTTTCATGCGAGTAATTTTAATTATGAAAGTGAATAATTTTTCAACTGAACTGTTTCTCTGTTGAAAGGACTTCACAGTTTAGAATTTATGAAAGAGTTATGAACCATTCAGATGTCATGGCTTCCTTCACTGTTAATGCTGTTGACAACTACTTAACATCTCTATGTCTGCCATATTTAATGGCACTTCACATATTTTAATGTGATTAAAGTCAGTGCTAAGAGCAGGCTGTCAAGAATTATTGCACATTTAGCATTAATTCATCGCTTTGCATACTCCTATTTCTGCATGATGGCTATTTCTATGTGGAAAAAAATATTTTGAAATTACGAGATAGGATTATAAAAATTTTTCAAGTGTAGCTTGAAGATCATTCAAGGTTGTACGATCATATTTAGAACTGGAAAGCATGAAACTTCTTTTTATGTAAATAAGACGCTAAGGTATGTAAGTTAATTATGATTTGAAAAATCCACTAGAACTTCATTTGTTTAACTTCTTTTATATCGTAAACAGAAGGAATATTAAAATTTCAAAAGGACGTAAAGGAACATTTTATTGCCTTAAAGTAGAAACCTTTTTTATGCATAGAAACTTGACAACTAAACTATTAGTTCTATCAACTTTGGTTTGATCTCATTGGTTTCACAATATCGGTTTTATAGTATATTCTTTTCATGTATCAGAGACAATGCAAAACTTGTTTTAAATAGTAATTTTCACGTTTTTCACTATCGTTTATCAACTTCCCGAAACCATTTTTGCTCTAGTTTTCGATTCCTACCACCTTCTTTTTTGATCCTAAATGCCAACCATTTCTTTCCTTTTTCTACAAAGCACAAGGAAGAGAATGAGATCACTTGCATTCCTTGACCACAGAGTTGCATATGGGTCTTTAAATAGTGGTAGTTAGAAAGCCTGCTATAATGTCAGATACGTGCCCGATAAAAAGGACATTGGTAGTATTTTTCTTGTGGTCAAAAATTTCCAGTTTCAACTTAGGAGTTGAATAGAAAGTCTCAAGACCCCGAAAAAAATCTATTATAGGGATAAAATACTAATCTACTTTGATAGGTGAACTCGAAAGCAACTAACTGTGCAAAATGTATCGAATATTTCTAAAACCATGAATTTTTTTTCTGACGTTGAGACAATAATTGCTAAAAGCAATCTGATGCGAACAAAATATATTTTCCTTGATGAAAAATCAAAGTGATCCATTTATTTTAATTTAACACTTATGAAGCTGACTTTATCATATCTTCTCTGCTTGTGGTGGTTTTTAAAATGTTAATTTTACAAACTGCTTTGTTTAATTTCAGTTGTTTATTTTTTGTTGTACAACTGTACAAAAATGAACATACAAGAGGATTGTAATAGATCATATAACATGTGAAATATTCTTACATAAATGAAATTATTGTTGTATTAAACAAATGTGGGGAATAACGGCGTAAGATCAAGTAAAAAAAACTTAGTGTTGAACTTATAAGATTACTCTGTGCGATGCAATTACATGGAACAGTGATGTATTATTGATGTATTAATAACATTCACCAGAATTTTTTTTTAATAAAAATGGCCTAAAAAAGATATCTATTTCCTTTGTAAAATCGTCGAAAAAATCAGTAAATCATAAACGTTGTGTGGTTAGGACAATTTTACTAATATATATAGAACAATAATTTATTTCTATTTATTTTCACAAATATATATTAGAAAACAGTAATCGAGAAAACAAAAATAAAATTCTGAAGCTTTTAAGAAATAATTGACTTCACAATCAGCATTTTACATTTATATGTTTTCCAAAACTATTTAATCAATATCAAAATTATGGAATAAATATATATATAAATTAAAAACCATATCTAGATTTAGTTACTCCTTAAATGTATGATTATGTTTAACTTATACCGTATAAATGGTTTTATATGCAATTTAGAAAAATGTTTAGACAATAAAAGATCTAAAAGTTTGTATTTATTATGTTTTACTAAATTTTAATGCATACATGTTATTTTAAAGCCCCTTGAAAATTTTTTCCTAAAAATATGCGTGGTCCCTTGTCTAGAAATAGCAATAAAATAATCTTATTTTTGATAAGTTCAAAACTAAAACTATTCTCCTGAAAATATTTATTTTCAATGTCAGAGTTAGAATATGAATTGAATATCTGTCCATTATATCACATAATTGTTTTGTTTAAATTCCACCATTTCGTAGAATGGAATTGAATGCAGAGCCATAAATACGGCTAAATACACAGTTTATATTGCAACTTAATCTTTCCTTCCCATAATCTCTTTTTAATAAATTAAGCTTTACGTTATACTCTAAAATCCAGTCGAACCACATAATTTATCAGCTCAGCCCAATAGATTTGCTTCTATAGCTCGGCCGTTGGTCGTATCAGTGTTCAAATCGCTTCCTGTGTTCTCTGAATCATAATTAATGGTCCTGACAAGGACATAATACCTCCGGGCACACACTGTCTACATTATTCGGTAACAAGATGTGCCTTTGCCAGATTTGACATCAATAGCTGCTAGCTGTCTGCGCTTGTACCAACTATGATGATTTGTGTTTCTCGAATCTTACTGTTCGATTTTTATGAAGACTATTCAAAGAAAAAAAGATACATAAGGTTGGAAAAACGTGATAAATTTATCGTAAGATATTGTATTTTAAGCCAATAATAGGAAAAGAGTATTTTTTGTGGGTGTGAGACCCTGTTATTGGATTTTCTTTCAAACATTATGAAATTGCTGTTCGTTTATTTTATCTGAATATTCATTGCGTTTTATATTGAAATGAATTGAGAGTTTCATTGTACGCGAACCGAGAGTTGTTGTATAACGTCAAACGTACATGCAAAGATTAAAAAAAATTTGTTTCTGGTACAATTACTTTTCAATTTTTATAAAGACTATTCAGAGGAAAATATATACATAAAGATGTAAAAATAAGATAAATTAATCGTAAGATAGTATTAATAGTAAGATAGTCATAAATTAACCGTAAAAGATAGTATTTTTTATGAGTGTTAGACCATGCTATTGAATTTCGCTTAAAACGCTTGAAATTGCGGTTTATGAATTTTCATTATGTTTTTCATTGAATTGAGTTAAGAGTCTCATTGCACAAGAACCGGGAGTTGTTGTACAGCTGTAGATGCAATAATTAAAAGAAACGAAGATTTCTGTTTCTAGAACCTATATTTTTGTTTTTTTATGAAGACTACTCAAGAAGAAAGAAGTATTCAAGGATGAAAAAACATGATAAATTTGTCGCTCGATATTGTATTTTGAGCCAATAATAGGAAAGAGTTGTTAATTTCTATAAGAGTAATAAATTTTTGCTGTGTGTGAGACCCTGTTATTGGATTTTCTTTCAAACGTATGAAATTGTTGGTTATTTTATCCAAATTTTCATCATGCTTTATATTGAATTGAATTCAGACTTTCATAGTACAAGAACCAGGAGTTGCTGTATAACTCCAGCTGTAAATGCGATAAGAATGTAAGCGAAGATTTGTATTTCCAAAAGAAGTTCCATTTTGAGTTTTATGATGACTTCTCAAAGAAAAAGAAATTAAAACAAGTTGGAAGAATATTATAAATTTGCCATAAGATATTATGTTTTAAGCAGATAACAGAAAAATGTACATCGTTATTTTTTGTGCACATGTGAAACCCTGTTATTGTATTTTCTTTCAAACATATAAAATTGTAGTTGGCTATTTTATCTTAGTCTTCTTTATGTTTTATATAGAATTGTTTTGATAGTTTCATTGAAACAGAAGTTTTGTTGCAATGGCAACAGTAAATGCAATTATTAAAACAATGATTTGCATTTCTGGAACCTTACATTTCAATTTTTATGAAAACTATTAAAAGAAAAAAATACATATAAAGTTGGAAAAACTTGATAAGTTTGCCTTAAGTTTTCGTATTTCAAGCCAACAATTGGAAATATTCTTTTAGACCCGGTTATTGGGTTAGCTTTTGAACGCATAAAAATGTGGTTACGTCTTTTATGAGTATTTATCTTGTTTTGCAATGGTTCGAATGCAGAATCTAATTTTACAAGAACTGGAAGTAGAATACCAACAATAAACTTAATTATGCATTTAGAGTAGCTAAATGAAAATTGTAAAGAATTAAGCACAACGCCAAAACAAAATTGAAAAGTAGAAAAAAAAATGAAATGAAAATTCAAGGAATATTAGAGTACCTTAAAATTGTAGAACCCACATTTGAAGTTATCCTTCGAAAGCTCTATCATAAGACTTTTATTTATCCATACCACATCTTCGTATCTGAATCATAAGATTATATAAGGTAAGACTTCTTAGGAGTAATGGAATTTTCGGTGAAGCATGTTCATGTGTTTATCATGTGTTATGGAGTTGTTCATGTGTTATGGAGTCTTCCTGATACAGCAACTATACCTAAACTGACCAGATTTCGCTAAAACTTTAAAAAAAAAGATAATAATAATAGCAGCGAAATTTCTAAGGAAACTTTTTACAGTTCACAGTTTTATATTTCAAATTATATTATTATTAAAAAATATCGGTTTAAGAATCTCAGTCAAGGATTCCTGTCACTATAAAATTGAATTGAATTGCTAAACTCTGAGTTTTCGAATATACTTTCGGAAACTTCACAATCAGATTATTTTTTCCACGGGATGCTGGTCAGTTTAGTCATACCCCTTTTATTTAAACCACTGTATGTTCTTTCTTTTTCTGGTAGATGTAGATGTTTCGAATTTAATGAATTTGAGGTTTAATGGCATAAGATTAAAATTACAAATAGTTTTAACGCTAGATGGACCAATAGTTTTATCTATCTAGAACTACCATTGTGGTCACTTTGACCGTAATACGCAATTGAGCATAAATATTGCTTTTTAATTCAAACATCATTATAAATAGTTAGGAAAGATAATTTTTAGTATCATTAACATTTTGCAGTATTTTTAATGGTATTATTTTCAATACATAAAAAATTATCCTTATTTCCCGAAAAAAATAGTAACTTCATAAAAGGGTATCATACCATTGTAGAGATATTAGCACATGGCTTGAAATAAAAGTTACAAAATAAAATTTCTTAGCAATTTTCTTTGGTTTTTGGTATGGAAGAAGGGCAGGAGGAAGGCAATCGGGAAGTTTCTTTTTTAAAAAAAATATAACAATCTCAACTCGAATAATCTCAAAATAAAGGACTTTTGAGAAATTTGTAAAGAGTTTACGAGCTTTAAAAAATAAGGAAAATTAGCAGAATCAGCAAAATAAAGTTGACAGTAAAAATAGGCCTCATTCTAGAAATTTTTATCAATCTATTTATTTGAGGGAACACTTCTTCGCTTAAAACTTAACGCATTGAAAAAAGATACTTTTTAAAGGAGATTTTCAGGATTATAAACTATGTTAAAACTTCATAGTAACGTATAGTACTCAAGATGCCGATTTTTTCTTTCTTTTTTTCTTCTTTTTTTTATCTTACATTGATAAATAACAAGTGTTTTGTTAACAACTAGAATCTTGAAAAAAAAAATTCAAGGTAGTTGTAGTTTTGCTAATTGGTGGAATTTCTCAATAATTTAGATTTCTCTAAAACTATTGAAATATCCTTTGCATGTAAAGAATAAAAAAAAATTATGACATAAAAAGAAATATCTGTAGAGACATTTCTTTCCTACAAAGAAACGTTACTGCATATTTATCAAGCTACTTCTGTCGTTTTCGTTTCCCAGTTGCATCAAGTTGTTCGAAGCCAGTCAGAAATTCAATCCAAATTTCATAGTCTTTCTTACCCCGTGTGTTAAATAAATTTTTAACCTACGTAATCTTTACAGGCAAGAATTGTTTATCAAATTTTATAAGTTTTCCCTACAATAATATAATATACAAATAAGAAATTTTCAACTTCAAACTACTATCACTGTCATTTTGACCACAATCGTCATTTTAGATAAACCTTGTATTTCAGGCGTTATTTATATATTCTAATAAACTTTAGCTGTAATGCTTTTAAACGTCTCATAAAGTTAAGAATCACGGAAGTCACGGAAATAGGCTAGCATAATTAATTTAGTATTTTGCTTAGCGTGTTTCAAAGATGATTTACGGTCAAAATGACCACTCAGGTTGTTCTAGTGTTATGAGCAGATCAAAATGTAAATTATCATTATAATTTTTGTTTTTAAAATTCGCGGAACCGATAAAACGTTGTGCAGATAAATAGCTACATGCGAAAGAGGCAAAAAAATCGGGTAAAATCATAAATGAAAATAAAAAAGTTTGTGTGCAATTTAAAACATCAATACCCCGTAAAAACACGAAAAATGTAATTTCCTTATTACTCTTTCTAACAAATTTTTTTATCGAAAGAAAAATAAATCAAGACTTTTAAAGGACTTTGAACTTATTATTGAAGAACATTTCATTTGAAATTTAAAGTAGTATAAAAAACCTGCAGCATAAAAAAAAAAAAACAAAAAAAAAACATGTGTCTGATTAGGTTATTTTTTTTCCTCTGGTATATGATTTTTCATGCCAGTGAGATTTTGGTTGGTTTTAAATCAGGACATTTTTGAAAAAAAATTCCAGACTACAACAGTCTCTGAAGATTTTAAACTGCATTAGTTTTTGCGATGGACTACAATTATTTATAATCCAAATCATTACATGTACTTGAACTAATCAAATAATTTTAAAAATACAGTTTTGAAATTTTATTATTTAGCAAAGAATTTAATATTTGGTATTAAAACTTCTTTAGATCAATTCATGTTTTTGATTCATCAATTTGTTCAGGAACTAAAAAGGTGAAAAGTTTTTTAGCGCTGACACATTTCGAAACAAGTAAATTAAGGCAGTGATTCTCAACCTGTGGGGCGCGCCCCCCTAGGGGGGCGCGAGCACACTAGACGGGTGGAGCGAGAATATTCAAGAGAAAATATTATTTAAAAAAATTGATTAATTACATGAAAGGAAAACGCACATACACATAGAAAACAAAATACATTTCGACATATATAATAACTTATTAAAGTGAAACAACCTATTGAATCAAAACCTAAGGTAGGGAGCCAAAAATGACTTTGCTTTGAGGATTTTTCCTAATTTTCTGGTTAAGTCTGTGTGGCTGAAAATTTTTTTGTAACATCTTACACCTATCTCTAATATATATCACGTATACTTTTAATTGTAAAATAAAATTTCATTTATTTTATAGTACAATTTCAAAATTGTAGCTTCTGCGCCTAAGGTTTCCCACAGGTTCCAAAGGTGAGCCATATATTGAAATCACTTGTTCACTTACTCAAATTATCCTTAGAAAAAACATTTGGACTGGCAAACGTCTTTTAAAAAGGCACTTTAAGTGTCTTACTAGTAGGAACTAAAGTTTCCCGATTTTAAAAAAGATATTTGTTCTTAAAGTGTATAATTTGTCTATTGATTTTACATTGATAATTCTTGTGTGAAGTCACTAGCGATTCTTTTAATTTTTGTTACTGAGTTAATTTTTTCAAAAGGATTAACTATCAAGAGTTAAATAACCATACTAGAGTTAACTAACCTAACCCATAACTAGTATAAAATACCCAAATTTACAAGAAAATACCAGAATCGACCACAAAAACACTCATAACTACCAGGAAAAAAAATACCGGAAAAATTACTTTAAAATGCAAACAATACAAAAAACTTGTAACAAAATATCGCAAACTCTACTAAAGTGCAGAGAACGTCAAAATATTATAAAAGTTTAAAAAATACCAAAGTTCCACATTTGCTTAAAATGAAATAAATCAATTGGCATTCAATTCAATCCTTCCTCTTTGAGAAATAACATGCTACGTAATGATTTATAATGAACTCTTTTATAGATTTCACGTTTGTTTCCGAAGGTGGCCCCTGTGTCCCCAAGGTGGCACCGGGGTCGCGCCACCTTGGGAACATGCATATGATCACCATTTGCACGACTTAAAACTATTAATCTGATAGATTAATTAGAATTAAAGTAATGTGGTTAAAGAAAAAGAAATAAGCTTTCAAAGTTCTAAGAATTTAAACACATATAAATTACAATATCTTCTCTCCCGGAAATTAGAACGACAACTTCAAAAAATTAAATCACCTCATACAATGGAGGCCATTCAAGGAAATATCTTCCAATTCAGCCTCGTGCACCTCAGATACAAGATTTACAATGCAGCAGGGACGTCTTATGATTCAAAATAAATTATACATTTAATTTTACTTTGGGGGTAGGGCTACGTTAAGAGCACTGACCACCTTTGGCTTAACCACCTTACTTGATCAAAACATACTAAATTTAAAAAAGAAATTAATAATTTTTAGTGACTTCCTTGGGCCCAAAGAGCGGAAAAGTTTCTTTATCTCAGGGTTCTCATTTTTATATAATTTGCAATCGTTACAACCGTAGTTAACACAATATTTAAACCAGGGCGCATTTCTTTCGAAGCCAAAGCTTCTCTGTGGATCATGCAATGTGTCCAGACGCATTGAGGCGATTTTTTACAAGTGCTTGTTACTTTCGAACCTTCTGGATATTGAACGAGCACCATCGGTGCATATTCCGATGCAATTTTTGCATTCTATGTGCGCCTCATTCATAACTTCATTTGAAATAGCATAATGCTAGCGCTGTTGTTCTAAGTTCTGTTGATTTGCAGAAAAGTAGTTTTACTACTGACATATTATCACAAAACCAAACATAGGCAATTAAATGACCATCTTTATTATGCTTCATCAAACTGTATTGAAAACATTTTGTCACGCAACATCGAGAAAAGCTGACACCACATTTCCAGCTGTATCACCAATTCGACGAGCAACAGTATCATTTAAAAGAGAACTGTAATTCTTTTGAAAAATTAACCCCAAACATAGTTTCTACAATCTCAATTGCTGCTGGCTTTTACTTTACTTTTGTTTTGGCAGTTAGTTAAAAATATTTTAAAGACAGAATTCAAAATACTCAATATACATTATTGTTGTATATATTTTACTGTAAGTGGGGGGGCGCGATGAAAATTATGATTGAAAACTGGGCCGCGAATACTGAAAGGTTGAGAACCACTGAATTAAGGAATTAATAAATTATTTAATATGGTTTTACCAGAAATCGAGATTCTAGTAGGTTACAAATAAGGATATTTCTTAAAAAAATTTCAGACTACATCAGTTTCTGGAAATTTCAAATTGCCTTAGTTCTTGCGTTGAACTACAAATATTCATAACCCTAATCATTACATATACTTAAACCATTCAAATAATTTCAGAAACGCAATTTTTATTTTTTTAATTATCAAAGAATTTAATATTTGAATTTCTTTTAACAATTCATGTTTTTGGACCATTAATTAGTTCAGAAAGTAAAATCCCGAAAAGTTAGTTTGCTTTGACACATCCGAAAACAAGTCAATTAAGGAACGACCGTATTAAAGTAAACTAATTCTTTCTTAAATAATTTATTTTTATTCTTAGAATTGATGTTTTTCAAACGAAATTAAACACTTATGTAAGTTTGCACTTAATGTCTTTTTTTTCTAAACAAAAATAAATTGACTGCTTCTTAATTAATCATAGATTTTTTTCTTTCAGAAACTTACGATTTTCGAGAAAAATAACTCACTAATTGTCGTTTAATTAGGAAATTAAAAGTTTCTTAGCAAATCAATGAATAGAAATCAAATGGAGTTAAGAAGAACAAATTAGTAAATAAAAAATAAAGAATAAAGGTTTTAATGGAATTTTTAATCTTACAGCTTAATTATCAACAGAACAATTAATAACCATGTTCGAAAGTTATATTTTATGAACGAAAAGATTAAAAAAAATGGTTAGACAATTTAAGTTACCTATTAATATTTATTCAGAAATGACGAAGAAATCGGAATATTTTATTTGATCTCTACAATCTATACTTTATTTTTAACTAAAAATGATCTCAATAAACGTTTTTGATAATTACGACGCACAAAGTTGATTTATGTGTGACCGCACAAACTTTACGTCAACTAATAATGGATTTCAATTTTCCGAAATTATAAGTAACAGCAAAAAATATTTTAAAACAATGTCTGTTAAGAGTATAATTGGTACTGTGGCGAAATCATCGTACTTGATTCTAAAAGTTCATGCTCTGGCGAACTCATTAAGCAACCCTTGAATATACCTTTATACCTTAAGCATAAAATGAAACTCATTAAGCAACCCTTGATCTGCATTGCGTCCTTATCAGCAATATTAGGTTATTTATAACGAAAATTATGTTATTTATAACGAAATCATGATATATGTAACCTAATAACTAAGCCATGAAATAATTGACGAAATTTTGCCTTTACTTATTTACCGTCTTCACAGTAGAAGTTTTTTTAACAATAATTTAACTGAATTTAGAACTGTTTGTCTTGTATAATGGAATAGTATTGAGAACATGGTACGCACGGAATGTATTCGCTTATCAAGCAGGCATCATGTATTTGATATTGGTAATGATTGAGTAGCCATTTACTGTTTCACTAGTCTCTGAAGTGATCTCCACTCCTACATTTCAGAGTTGATATTCATGCAAAATACTTTTTTCAGAGCTAGCGATCAAAAGCTGAATTTTTTAAAATAAATACAATTTTTATAAGACGATTAATTAGAACTGAAAATTATGATTATTTTCTACACTATAAGATCATTTATGTGCAGTGATGTTTCAAAATTATTTTGNTATTAATATGAACAACTTTGCTTTAAATATTTGAGGAAAACAAAAGAACAACTTTAGCGTTGTATCCTGATTGCAATTAGTTTTTGTCTTATTTTACAGAGATGTACAAGTAATAACAATCTTTCACTCGCATATATGAAATTAAATTTTAAAATGAAACTCATTAACCAACCCTTGATCTGCATTGCGTCCTTATCAGTAATATTAGGTTATTTATAACGAAAATTAGGTTATTTATAACGAAATCATGATATATATAACCTAATAACTAAGCCATGAAATAATTGATGAAATTTTGCCTTTACTCATTTACCGTCTTAGTTCACAGTAGAAATTTTTTTTAACAATAATTTAACTGAATTTAGAACTGTTTGCCTTGCATAATGGAATAGTACTGAGAACATGGTACATACGGAATGTACTTGCTTATCAAGCAGGCATCATGTATTTGATATTGGTAATGATTGAGTACCCATTTACTGTTTCACTAGTCTCTGAAGTGATCTCTACTCCTACATTTCAGAGTTGATATTCATGCAAAATATTTTTTTCAGAGCTAATGATCAAAAGCTGATTTTTTTAAAATAAATACAATTTTTATAAGACGTTTAATTAGAACTGAAAATTATGATTATTTTCTACACTATAAGATTATTTATGTGAAGTGGTGTGCAAAATTATTTTGTTTAATTTACTATATTGTAAATTAATTACCCTTATTACTATTAGGAAACTTTTTTGAAACTTCGGGATTTAGGTAGTTGTTGAAAATCGTGTGAAATGGTACCCAAGATTTTCAGTTCTCTGAAATTTGACTAGTTTCTTCATCAGTTTATAAAACTAGTTCCATTCAAGTAAATGTACTTTTTCTTACTCTACACGGTAAAAAAAAAATTGATCAAACTACGGTAAACAGCACTGGCCCCCTGGGTACACCATCCATAAAATTCATTTTACCGTAAAACTTTATACCATTCATTTTACAGTAATATTTAATTTATTACAGTAATACAGTGATTTCAAAATTACTGTAATAATTACGTTTGATTAGATTTTCTTTTAATCCGTAAAATGACAGTAAAAATGGATTTTATGATAAAAAATATCAGTACCCTGATTTCCTGCTCTTTTACAGTAGTTTGGCACGGAATTTTTACAATGCTGGAAGAACCAATATATTAAGAAGGAAAATTTTCATACGAGAGTGTGCTGTGCTGAAATTAAAATAATTTCGTCTTCAGTTTATAATAGAACTGAAGTTTTCAGTTTATAATAGAACTGTTAGAAATAAATGTAATTATTTCTCAATTTTCGTAGATTTTTAATTTAAAATTTCACTATTGTTTTCTATCAATTATTTATGAAACTGATAGAATTTAAAATAAAAAGTTTTAGAATTTTTTTCATCATAAATAAATATTACATAAATGGTGGGGAAAGGCAAAAGGCACGTTTTGATTCTTGTAGACATACATAATTAAATAATTTCTGCCCGCTGCTATTTAACCCAAGGAAGAAGAACTATTTTATATATATATTAATCCACACGGCTCAAAAGAGTTAAAGGATATTTTAAGTTTCTAATAAAATAGCGGTATAAGCATTTTTGTTGTTGCATAAAATGGAAGAGGAAAGTCACAAATGCAAATTTTTCTTATTTTTAAATTTTGCAGCATGCAAATATTGAATTTGATGTCAAAGACGACGCTTTGGTGGCAGCGAATTTTATTTGGCTTTGAAGTTAATGTGAAAAAAAAATCGGAGTATAATGATTGACATTCAGTAAGCGCGTAGTTTCGATGAGTGTGATAAAGTCATTTAACTAAATCCGAAGTTTGGAGAGTTGTTCGCCGGATAGAGGGGAGCGAAACACAAGCCGAAATAGCAGAAGCCATTGGAGTTTCACAAAGTGGGATTTCCAGGATCTGGAACCGTATTTTTTGGAGACAAGAAATGCAGGTTGAAGATCAGGGCAACGGCATTGATGTGCAACAACGCCCAATGATGACCGTTATTCAACGCTAACGGCACGGGTACACCGAAATATGAATGCCACTCTTCTTCAGCAACACTTCACTCGGTTACAGGCACCGCAGTTTCGACACAAACTGTCCGAAACCACCTTCACGCCGACCAATGGTGTGTATCACATTAACTACAAGGAATACTCGCCCCCCAGGGAGGGGGCAACAGAGCATGTGAACTAGAAGAGAAATGAATGGCGCAATATTGTTTTCACTGACGAGACCCGTTTTTTCTGTTCATCCAGATAATAGGCATATTTTCATCTGGTGAGAATGTGGCACTAGAAACAATCCAGCGTTCGTGCACGAAAGTGTAAGATTTGGCGTTGAGGGAATGATGGTCGATATTAGCATCTCGATTGTTGGACTCACCGATCTACATATGATTCGAAATGGTTCTCTGACCGGTTTCCGAATTAGGGATGAGATCCTCCTTCGAAAATCGATAGTCTTTTAAGGCCACACCTTTTTTTAAAATTTGTTTTTCTCATATGCACAAATTGTGTTTTTTTTTTTCCTTTTGCACCCAAATGCTCAATAAAACGCCTTTTTTCTGCCAAACAAGTGTCAATTTCTTCTCATATAGCCTACTACGTCTGTCGATAGTGAATCAATCATTCAAGTAATTCTCCATGTGCATGATCAACCCACAACGTCAATATCCCTTAATTCTTTTGTGCAGTCTGTATTATAAATCAATTCATTTTAAACCAGTAAACAAAATAAACAACTATCCATGTTTTGCAACTAATTTGTACTTCTTCGATTTTGATTTTATTAACAAAATTGAATGCATTATAAACAACTATCTCCCATGTTTCTTTGAAAAACATTTTTCTTGTTAAAATCACATTTTAAATTCATATCAAAATTATTTCACGTCTGGGAATTTAAAATCTCGCGAAACACCGCAGCTTAGGGAGAAAACTATTTAAAGAGGATTTAATTCCTTTCTCCCCTCAAGGAGGCACAAAGAGAAAAAGACGAATAATTTCCAGATGAGATCATATTGCTTTTAAGTTCTTTTTTTTTCTTCTTTTCAACACACTTTTAAGGATTTTTTACAATTTAATAATTGCTGTATTTTTAATTATTTCTAAAATTAAATGAATTTAAAATAAAAACTCTTTGTAATATTTTTTTAAACAAATAAAACGGGAAAAGTAGAAAAATGGAGAAATGACCATTGTCAACCATTTTATATTCATAAAAATAATAATTTCTGCACATGGCTCTTTAAAATAAGGACCAGTTATTAATTAATACCAATATTAATCCATATTATAACGGATTAATTATAAATTTGTAAATAAAATGAAAAACTATCTCTGTTTAGCAGCCAATTTGTGCTTCGCCGATTTTTAGTTTATTTAGAAAATTGAATAAATTATAAACATCTATTTTCCATGTTGCTTTGAAAGATATATTTCCCGTTAAAATCTCGTTTTAAATTCATATTTCACCTGGGAATTTAATATTTCACAATACACAGCATCTTAGGGAGAAATCTATTTTAAGTGGACATTAGCGCTTTCTCAAAGAATAGATGATGAAGAATTTCTGGGTGAAATCATATTGCATTTAATTCCCTTTTCTTCATTGTGCTATTAAGGATATTTTTAAAATTTATTTATCGTTATATTATGAAATATTTCCGAAATTAATTGGATTGAAAACAGAAACGCTTTTCAAAGTTTATTTTTATAAATAAATAAAATATAAAAGTTTGAAAAATCGAGAAATGCCCATAGCTAGCATTTTTATAATTACAAAAATAATAATTTTTACACATGGTTATTTAAAATAAGGACCAGTTACTATGCAAGGGCAATATTTATCAGTACTATAACCTCTTAATTTTAAATTAGTAAAATGAATAACCATCTCTCTGTTTCGAAACCCAATTTGTATTCCTTCAGCAAAGTTGAATGCATTATAAACATCTATCTCCCATGTTGCTTTGAACATTTTTCCAGTTAAAATCAAGTTTAAAATTCAGATCAAATCTGGGAATTTAAAATCTCACAATACACTACAGCTTAGGGAGAAAACTGTTTAAAGTGAACTTAATTTTTTCCTCCCCTCACGGGAACACAAGAAAAAGGCGAAGAATTTCCAGATGAGATCATATTGCTTTAAAGATTTTTTTTTCAACAAGCTATTAGGGATTTTTTTACGATTTAATTATCGTTGTACTCTTAACTACTTCTTAAATTAATTGAATATAAAATAGAAGCACTTTGTAATGTTTTTTTTATAAATAAATAAAATATAAAAGGTAGAAAAATAGAGAAATGCCGTAACTAACTCTTTTTATAATTAAAAAAATAATAGTTTCTACTCCTTTCTATTGAAAACAAGGATCGATCACTATACAAATCTTATATTAATCCATATTATAAACCAATTTATTTTAAATGAGTGAATAAAATGAACAACCATCTCTCTTCGCTTGCAGCCCATTTGAGCCTCATCGATTTTTATTTTATTTAACAAAGCTGAATGCATAATAACTTCCATCTTCCACACCACTTTCAAAAGTATTTTTCCTGTTAAAATCACGCTTATAAATTCATATCAAAATATTTTACACCTGAGAATTTAAAATCTCGTGATACACCGCATCTCGGGGGAGAAAGCTATTTTAAGTGGACTTAAGCTCTTTCTCCCCTCACGGGAGAATCCAGAGAAGAAGATGGGGAATTTTCAGGTGAGAGTATATTGCATTAAAGTTAAAATGATTTACCCCATAACTTCGCCAGTTAATGAGTTTCAGCACGCGAAAGTGTGCCGGGAAAATCGGATTTCCAGAAAGCGTTTCTCTACCCTGATCCGTTGTCTATTGTTCGTGCCTGAGTCAAACGTGCTACAAGAGAAACAAAATGAAGTTGCAAATGGATGAAGTAATTGTAATGCTTTCTTTCAAGAATGTCTGGGAAGCTATTATTAAGTTGCTCTAGCAAATAAACAGATTCTGGAAAACAGCTTCTCGAAATAAATGGACGCAATAAAATGGAAATATTGTTATAGGATTCATAAGAGTATATTTTATGCACTTTGTTCGTTTAATATTTAGCGAGAATCGAGTTTGGAAAAATTGTTTGGCACAAAAAAAACATTAAATATTAGTGAAGAAAAATATGTTAGTTGTTGAAGATAAATGTATTGATATCGATATTAAGTAACAGAAATCACACATTAACAGACATTCGTTTTCTTCATATTGTCATAGAAGAAATCGTAATATATTTTTGCTTTGTATTCCTATGCAGAGAAAAAGGTTTAGAGAAAATTACCGGAATATGGTAACATTTACAATGTTTCTGCCTATATGAGAACACCAAAAGACTGAATAATTTTTACCGAAGTGCTTTGGTCTTGATTTTGATAAAATTAACAATAAGACATGGCTTTATAACATATAATAAAATTTTTTAACCTTTCCTGATACTCAAGAGCATGACATAAAAAACAATTTATTTGAATAAATTTACTTTTCAGTTTTGTATTTTTTACTACATGTGTGGCAATAAGATCATGAAAGAGCTTCTGGAAAACTTTTAACCATATAAATGGAAAAATTACGAAATGAATGGTTTAAATACGGTATATTTTGGATTTATTAATCAGATTTATGAGAATTTTTTTTACCAGAAGTGTCATTACCATAAAGTACGGTAATTTCACTAGAATTTTTTCTATGTATAAAAACAATTTTCTACGCAAAGGAATTACCATCACAATGTAAATATAGTTGCCACGATCCATAAGCACATTATTTTTCGATTTTAATTCTTATTCGATGTTCAATTTAATTTTGTGACCGAGTTTGCTTATAGCACCGTTTCATTTTGTGTTATTGAATGCATTGCAATGTTTTTAGAACAACATTTTAGTTTTTTATTTGTATCATTTATCACTCCAGTCACTATGTCCAACACATCCTTTTATTATTAATACAAAAGATAAATGTATTACTATCGATATTGAAGCAACAGGCAACGCTTGAAATATGTCAGATGTTATTTCCTATTTATTTATTTTTGAAGCGCATGAAATTTTTAATCAAGCAATAGGCAGTTGCATTTTATTCCCTATGATCGATTTTCCTCCATTGAATAAATGCGGAATCTGAAACACTTTTATTATCTTTTTAACATTATATTCTTGTTTGCTTCTATTTGGTTTAGTGTCAGTTAGTGACACCTTTTGATTTCATTACGTTGAGTACTTAGGTATGTTTGAGTTTGGCTCAGTATGGTAGTTTTTGGAATTTAGGCCATTAATTTTCCCTATGAATCGACTAAGCTAAGCTAGTATCGCGTTTTCTAGTATAGTTAGTTATGAAAGATAAATGTATTGTTATCAGTAAATTAAGTAACAGAAGTTACTCATTAACTGTCAAGATGTATTTCCCCCCAAAACAGCCGTAGAGTATGCAGTAATTTCCACTGTATTCCTATGATAAAGACTGAAAGGGTTATCTTCGTGAGGTAATTACGACTATCATGAAGCCAAGACAGTTTTGTTATATTTTTTCCTTTATTCTCTTTTGCAACATTTCTAATTTTGTGTCTGATCTAGTTTAAAACGCAGATTGATTTCGGTACATTAATTATGCAACATCGTTTGTGTTCAGTGCTGTAGAGTGGTTTTCGGCTTTTATGTCAGTAATTACTTCATCAAACCTTTGGTAACAACGCATCTTGAAATGATTTCAAAGAAAAATAATTTAATTACGCAAAAGTACATTACGATAAAATCATTTTTTTAATTTATGAATCATAGCACTTAATACCCTGAACCATCATGGCAACAAGTCAATGCAATGAAAAAGAAGTAGCACAACTAAACTTAACAGCTTAAGACAACTTAAATATTGAAAAGAATTTTTATTTTTATTTTCCATTGAATAATCAACTACACTTTATAACTCTACATTTACTTCATTTTATAAAAGTAGTCATTAATTTAGCAATTAATTGAGTAAAATATTACAAACCAATTTCAGTATAAAAAGACTACTAATTGCTTGTCATCCATAGCCAAAATATTTTAACACTAGCAAGACTGCGGTGATTTCACATTTATTTTTTAAAATGCAAACTTTTATTTTAGAAATTTTTAATAAATTATTGGCTTTTCACTTTTGGAAGTTTTTAAATTTAAAGGTTTAACAAGTCACAATAGTTGGGCAAAAAATTTAAATAAAGGAAACTTGTTTCGAATTCTTTTATCTCAGAAATCAGCATGAAAATCTATAGTACCCGTTGTAAGATGAAGAACAGACTCTTTTCAATTTGAAACTGTGCTCATTTCGTTACCTTAAAAACATCAATTTTTCGAAACAGGCAGCATACTCAAACACATATTCTTTTTGCTGAAGAAAAATATTCGAATTTTTTTTCGAGAAACTTAAGTTATTGAAACTTTTCTCGTGCATTTTTCTCAATAAGAATTTGATTTCCTTATAAAATATAAATCTCTGAATAAAATTCGAAGCGTTTAAATCAACGTTTAGCGCAATACTGGATTTACAAGAGATTGAATACTGGCAGAATTCAGGTTATTTGATTACAGTTTTGAATCATGAAATTTTCAAAATGTTACTCATTATTTTTTCACATATCATTTTTATCTCTAACGTCAGGCCTGAACTACTTGTTTTTCCCCTTAGATGATGCCGAAAATGTGTTTTTAAATGTAACGTTGAAAGTGAATCAAGATAAGACAAAATTCATGGAATTTTTGTCCTCAACTGTAAATTACAGTGCCCCTTTAAGTATAAATGATTATAACTTTGAAAGGGTTAACGAATTCAAATACCTTGGCTCTGTTGTTAACGATCAAAACATACTTAGAGCAGAAATCAAAAATAGAGTACAAATGGCTAATAAGTGTTTCTTTGGACTGAGGAGAGAGCTAAGATCGAATCTTCTGAGTCGAAAAACAAAGTTAAAACTCTATAAGACACTCATACTTCCTGTGCTACTTTATGGAAGTGAAACTTGGACCCTAAATTCAGATATACAGCTGACACTTCTGAAACACTTCTATAGAGACCTTTGAAAGAAATATCCTCAGAGCCATCTTTTGCGTAATTCAAGAAAGGGGATGCTGGCAAACCAGATATAACTTCGAACTGTACCTACTCTACAAGCAGTCTCAAATTTCACAAATAACTCACAGCGCCATGAGAAAAGTCACCTTTAGGAACCCCGAGGGGTCACGTTCCAGAGCCAGACCCCCTACTAGATGGCTCAACGACATCGAAAATGATTTGAAAACCCTAAAGATTAGTAATTGGAAGAGAACTGCCATGGATAGGAGGTGGTGGCGTTTGTCAGCTGTTGAGGCAACCAAGGCCAGCAAGGGGCTGTTGTGCTGACAAAGAAGAAGAAGAACGTTGAAAGTGTGCGCTCTCAGCGTTACTCAGTGGACATCTGTGAACCTAAGTCATGAAGCTGCTACAAATACCCACAAAGCCATAGATACTTGTTCATAAGGTTGGCAAAACACAACACACAACAGAGAAAATCACACAGAGAGGAAAATGCATGCCCTGAGCTGGACTCGAACCAGCAACCGTTGGCTTTGTAGTTAGGCACTCCGACTGTTTGGATAACGCGCTAGCACATAAATACGTAAAAGATGTAAATTAATTATTAAAACAATAATGTTTAAGAAATATTGAAACTACATGAACGGTATATTGAATTTGTCACTATGCAACCACCTTCATGAAAAATTGCTAAAAATAATTCTTACTAGTAATAGATTGGTAAATTGAAACCCCCGCAAAATTAACATCATGAATGAAATACATCTTATAAAAAATGTGAAAAATTAACGAAAAACTGAATTGGAGAAATTGTTTACGATAAAATTTTTTTATCTTTTAATGTGGGCAGTGAATAAAGAAATGTTGGGAAACTATAAGCTGAGTTTTAGCAATACCTTTCATGATACTAAAACTGGGCCGCGATAGCCTGGTCGGTAGGGCGCTGGGCCCATATCCAAGAGGTCGTGGGTTCGATCCTCGCCGGCCGAAGACTCCCCCGTGTAGTAAATGGTGACTGATGCACGTTAAATCTGTCGAGTTTCAAAGTCCTCCATGTTCCCACAACAAATCAATGCCTCTGGGGGTACTGATCCAGGAGTTTCCTTGTCTTCTGGATTGCTTCAAAATTACAAGGCTACGGAATTGAACGTAAGTAGTCGTATACCCATGAAATTGGGTCGGCTGTTCAACGACGGTTATAAAATAAAAATAAGATAGTAAAACTTGCGTAAGTTGACCACTTATGGTGCATTGTTTTAGTGATCAACTTAGATAAGTGGTCAACTTATAGAGGGGTTGTGTCATTGTTTAATTTTTCGTCTCCTATATCATGTTGCGATATATTTAAAAAGTTTTTTTTTCACTAGACTTAAAAATTTTATTTAGCAAGTAGCCAAATGAATATCTTAAGAAATGTGTTTAAACCTGAATGAACTTCAATTTGTTACATATAATTCTAATATTTAACTAACTTTCTTAAAAAAATAATTTTGTTAGTTATGCATGTGAAGTGTTTGATAAAAATAATTTCTTAAAATATCAGAACACGAAAACATGTAATTTGAAAACTTTAACAAAACAAAATTATTTGAAATTTATTCTGTTACTACTACACTTACAAACCTATTTGTTATAAAATTATTCCCTCATTGTTGTTTGGTGCTGTTGTTTAGACTTTACATCAGCCCAATGTTTTGAATGAAAGAAATGGTCAAAACCTGACCCCCTACAGTTTCCCCAGATTTTTATGCAAAGTCAACTCAAAAAGGGTTTAGATTAGCCTTTTACACTATTTCACCAAACAAGTGAAATTTTAACATACATTTCAAAATGACAGAAAATTTTCTGAATTTTTTTTTCTGGTCAACTTATGAGGGTTTTTAAATAGAATTTCATAATACTCCAAGACAAAGTTGACTTATTTCAGTGGTCAACATACAAGATAGACAGGTGGTCAAGTTACATAGGTTTTGCTTCTTTATATTGTATAGGAAAAATTCCGTTCTTGATAATTGAGGTCAACTTATGCAGGTGTCCAACTTACAAGGGTGGTCAACTTGGTAGGTTTCACTGTATTTCTCTTAGAGCCGTGGTGGCTCAGGAGAAAGAACGTTTGCCTTACAATGAGGTGAACCGGGTTCGAATCTCAACGATGGCTGGTGGATACGTATTCCACACTCCACTAGCACTAACCATATAACTGACGTAAAATATCCTCAGTTGTAGACAGATCATGGGTAAGAGTCCTTTTGCCGTCGGGATAACCATGGGAGGTTTTTCTCTCCGTGTAAAGCAAATGCGAGTTAGTTAAATCAAAATGTCCACCTCGTAGGAGAATTTCTCCCAATACTTCATCCTGGAGCTCTCTTGTCTTCTGGATTGGGTACAAATCACAAGGCTACGGAGTTGCATATTAGTAGTGGTAAACCTAAAATTGAGTTGGGTGCTCAGCGTTGGTTAAAATAAAATAAAGATATTAGTCTTTGGAGCAGTGGTGGCTCAGGGAATAAAGCGCTAACCTCTCGACGAATTGAACCCGGGTTCGAATCTCATAGAAGGCTGGCCTATTCAAATTCCGTTGCCGGCTAGAAACGACCACAGTGTTGACGTAAAATATCCTCAATGATAGATGAGTCATGGATTAGAAACTCCTTGCCCTGTGGCTAACCATGAAGGGTTTCGGAGATTTCCTTCTCCATGGAACGCAAATAAGGGTAACGCAAATGTGCAAATAAAAAAAAAAAACACAATTTAAATTTTCTAGTTCAAAAAGCCNATATGTTTTTGTGCATTATATATATATATATGCTTTTTATATTTGATAACCGTCGTTGATCAGCCGACCCAACTTACTACTACCAACGTTCCACTTCGTAACCTTGTAATTTTAAACCCTAAACAGAAGACAAAGTAACTCCTGGATGAAGTATTGGGAGAAATTTCGCTCCGTGGTGAACTTTTTGATGGTACTAACCAGTTTTTGCGCTACAGGGAGAGGAAAACCACAGAAACTTTCTACGATTAGCCAGACGCAAAGGGACTCGAACTCATGATCCGTCAACCACTGAGGATTTATTACGTCAGCAGAGTGGTCGGAACGAGTCCGGTGAGAACTTTTTGTATTGACCAGCAATAGTTTGGATTTGAACCCGGAAAATCTCATTGTGATTAGAGTGCTCTATCCCCCGAGATAAAAACAACTCAACATTGAAATAAGAAAATCCAACATCAGCTCACAGACAAGCAATTTGAATGCTTCGCGGAGTGGTGCACTGTTCAGTGGCACTACTTCATTTGAGCGAACTGCTGTAACGGAAGGGGTAAGTAAAAATATTAATTTTATTAGAGAATAAATAAATTTTGTGGTGGAACCAACGAACTACTCGGATCGAGTATCGAAAACTCTGTATTGGAAACAACCGAACAACTAGGCTCGAGTACCGATGTTTTGAACCGGTAATCTTCATATCTGAATCCGAATTGTAACCTGAAATGAAATAAACTGAATTTCACTTACTGAAAGATGCATTTATACTGCTCTAAAAGCTTGTTCTTTTACTTTTTCATCGCTTTTTTTTGCCAGTTAAAATTTTATTGACTCATAGAATCCTGAATGATGTTAATATTACGACTACAGATTTTAATTTTATTAAAAGTTAAGAGTTTTAAAATTTTAATTTCAAATTTTATCTTTGACGAAAAATTTAAAAATGCTGGCATAAAACTTTAAACATGTATTGCGAAAATTTTAACTGTTTCACGATTAAATGCAATTAAATAATTCTTGAAACAATATTTTCTTTAGATATTTAATATATTCTCTTATTTAATCCAATGTCATTATAAATAGTACATACTTACACCTGTTCAACTCACACAAATATTTTTGATGTTTGTATGTTGTTTATCATGTTGAAACATAAATACAGTTACTTAATTAACACCGAATTGCCTAACGCTTACTAGGAAATCTTTCACTCTTTATTATTAGTTTTACTCACAATAAAAAGAAAAATTTTTGTGAACTTATTTCTAATACTGAAATACATTTGAAAACGAACAACAGATTAAAATTATAAAACTACATTCCTCTTAAATAGTATTGTAAAATTCCAGATAAAGATCCTTTTTCATTTCTAACTATTAATGCAGACTTATTTTAGTTTCTTCCCCATCCCCCCCCCGCTTAGCCCCATTCTTTATCATTAATTTTACCCATGATAAAAAGAACATTCTTTGTGAACTTATTTTTAATGATAGAATACATTAGAAAACAACAAAAAAAAAATGATTAAAATCTAAAATTTCATTTTATACCATTTTAAATTTGTAAATAAATTGTGAATAACACTTGTTTGTAATTATTTTCATTTATTTCATACATTATTTTACCTTTAAATCATTAGCACATTTTATTATGTAGGAACACATGTTTATTATTAGACGTGTTATTTATTCCAATGCAAATGTTTAAGCATAAAAAAATACACTTTATTCTCATAATGTGTCAAACGTAGTGCCTCTATTTTTTCCATTGTCCCCACAAGTAAATTAAGGTTTAAAAAGACCTTAATGATTTAAAATAGCCTCGTCTAACGCTTGCAAAAAGTTACCATTTCTACCTTAAAACTGAATTTTCGTTCTATAAATTATTTATTATTTTTAAAAAAAAATCTTTATCTCCTGTGTCATAAAATATGCTGAACGATTTAAATAAATAACAAATGATTCACAGATGAAATATTTCTAAATTGTTTCATTTACAAATCCATGAATTTATAAAATGCATTTTGTTCAAGGACGTTAAACATGAAAGATTATTTCGCCAATGATTACACAATTATGGTACAATAAAGATTCAAAATCTAGTGGTAAATTGCCTTGCAGATATAAAAACATTTTTTTTAGTTATTGGAAAAATGTTCGTTCCTTCAGGTTATAGTTTTTTTTTACAAACCCAACGACAACGGAGATTAAAAAGAAATAATAACATATTAATGTTCCATTTCCTATTTAGTATTTCTGACATTTTCTACTAAAAATCACACAAATCGAAATTCAAATTGAAAATTTTAAATTTTATGTTTTTCTGCATATAAATGAGGTATTAATATATGTTTCAATACAATGAGGTAGGAGTCATTTAAAATGAAATATTGATCTTTCTTTGAGGTAATATTTCTAAAACTCGATAAAGATACTACGGGTTTAAATTCACCCATTGATTATTGTAATAATACAAGCGTTCAAATTTGCCCAGGGTACGCGAGATACAAAGCATTCTGTATATATGTACAGTGTAAAATTATATAAAACTGTTTTCAAATTTATTTCGTGAAGAGTAAACTCATGAATTTATAATGCCTTTCTATGAAAGGTAAATGATTGGATTTATTTGTGATAATCTGGTTTGCAACTTATGAACGCAATTATGTTTAAAAATTGTACAATTGTTAGGAATCTTGCTTAATGCTTATGAATATATTATATTTTAGTATGGCAAGTTGATAAAATTAAATTTTTAGCAAAAAAAATTGTGATTACATTATTGAAGACACTTATTTTGGATACTATAATTTAAAAAAAAAACTGTTAAAAACATAATGGCAATTTTGATAGCCATTTGCGGCAAAACAATAATGGTTACAATGGATAATAGTAAAAATTTTGAAATAATTGAACGAGTTATTTTGGAGACAAACAACAAACTTAACTTAAGCTTCTGAAAATAATCGTAAAAATTAATGGTCTATTTCATTAGTAAGTTAATTTAGAATCATTGGACCAAAAACAAGTTCTGGCTTTTAATTTTTCATAAATTTATCACAGAGAAATTATATTTATACATTGAAAAATATCATAAAAAAATTTCGGCCATAGTTAAATAAAATCAAATTTTCAAAATATAAATAACTACTTTTAATATAATTTTAATAATCTAAGTAATTCATTTCAAATTTTAAAAATATAAATAAATTTTTTTTACATATGCTAAAACTTCTGCAAGAAAATATATTAAAATTTAAACAGAAATTTCAGCTGCATTTAGCTGTCAGTTCAAAATATATTAATAAACGGATATGAAACAAGAATTTTCATTGATATTGACGATAAAAAATGAAAATATTCATAAAGTGTATTGAAAATATGTTTTTGTGCATGTCGTCAACCTACTGAGAAATATGGCATATTTATTTTGTTCTCCCTGATGGTATATTGGAACGCATTTTGATGTTGCAAAAAAAAAATCAGAATTTCTGATGTGATGGGCTTTTCTAGGGTCTGTAAGATCAAGGGAAGTGACAAGTATATTGATACAACTTGCGACATATTCATTTTTTTTCTCAACCTGTTGAAAACATTGTAAAGCGTTATAGCAAAAACGAGAATAAATAAAATGTTGTAGAGTTATATCGAAAATGATTTCCAAAGTTGCAATCCAGACTTTAAAATAGCTGAGAAATTTTTCAAAAGTCTAACTTAATGTTTGTCTTTGAATATATTTGTGATGTATGATTTTTTGTTGTTGCAAGTACATCATATTTTGTTTGCTTGTGAGCAATTTCTTTCGTAACTTGAAGTGTTGTATGCAACATTTCGATTTCTTTTCAAGAATATTTATCACAAAATTTTTTACTCGTAAATTATTCACAACTAACTTACACTATTAGTTTGCTAATATTTCTTAATAAGCATTGCATGAAACATTTCATATTTATGATAATTTACTTTTTACGCGTTATATTATTCAAAAATTATTTGGCGCACTTGTTAATTTTCTTAATAAAGTAATTTTGCAAAGTTAATTTTTGCCTTAATGCTTTGACTTTGAATACAGCTGCTACGCACGTGTTGTTTTTTTCATGTATTTCATATTTTGTTTGTTTGCTTGTAAGCAATTTCATTCGTTATTTTAAACCTACATACAATATTTTAATTTTTATTTCATTTTCCTTATAAGAGCTTTACTAAAACAAAATATTTGCTCGCAAGTTTTTTTCAAGTATCTTAAATAATTAAATTTCTAAAATTTCTTAATAAGCATTATATAATATATTTTAAATTTATGTTTAGTTACCCATTACATATTATATTGTTCAAACATTTTTTGACATGCTTTTTGGATTTTTGCTTTAACTCGTAATTATTTTGCGTAGTTTATTTACAAAATATATCTTCTAAAACTTTACTTACTTTCTTCAGAAATTAAAAAAAAAAATATTAAAGCTATAATATAAGTTTGAGAATTTATCTGATATGCTTGATAGTTTTGCATAAAAAAGTTAACTATTTCACATAATTGGCAAAACATATCTTTCGTGCCAAATTTTACTTTCCATTAGAATCTAAAAACATTAAATAATAATCATGAAATTATATTATACAGATATTATTTTCACAATGGCATCTCATCCAGTTCTTTTTTCATTAAGCGTTGCTTGGAATATTTTAAGTTTAAGAAGTTTTCATTTCCTTTTTAAACAATATACCTTTAAAAAAGTGCTGGAAGCAATTGGAAATTCTTTGTTTCTTTTTGTACATTATTTTACGGAATTTACAAAACCCTTCTTAAATAACTTTACTTTTATTTCTAGAAATTAAAAAAAAGGTTTATGTTATGTAGTTTAAATGTTATTTGCCATACTTGATAATATGTTGTGCAATATTTTTCACAAAATTAAAAAAAAAGCTACGTACATAAAGCATATTCATAAACATTTTACTTTCAGTCTAAACAATAAGAATATTAACAATTTTATTTTATATCCACATACATGTTACTTAGGCATTTTATACATTAATATACCATTTTATACTTGAAAACAATAGAAACTTAAGAGAATTTACTTTAGAGATTATTTGTTACGAAACCTGGTCTCACAATTACATTCTAGTGTTGCATATATTAAAGATTTCTAATACGTTTATGCTTAAGTTTCGTTAGTCTAAGTTACTTTAAAATATGGGGTAATCTAAACCATCATTAAAAATTCAATATTTCACTAATGTTTGTGGGTGATGGGATAACAAAAGATGAACATTTGGAAATGTTTTGTGCATATACCACAAAAAATATTTATTGGTAAGCAAAACAAGGTAAAAAATAAATTTTTTTCATTTTTATTTTTGGTAAATTCTGATATTATAAGCAAATAACTAAACATAGCATGATATTTAGGAGGGTTGTTTTTTAAGTAATGACCATTGAAATAAAAACCAAAAGGAAGAAACTTTTCAAAAAGAAAATTTATTTTCAGGTCCTACACACGGTTATCTTTTATTCAGCATAGTTGTGCCAAGTTTATTTAAACGCTTATCATACCATGCATCTAAATTCAGAATACCCTATTCATTCAAACTTGCCACTTGCTTCGTTAACCTGCTTCGTTATGTTAGGTAATCGCCATCGTTGTTTAGTGATTGCCTCCAAAATGATGCTGTAAATATTGGAAAATATAAAAATCACGCGGCGCAAGGTCTGAGCTGTAGGGAGGGATAGTATAAGACTTCCCAACTAAAAGAGTTCAATAAAGCTGCTATCTGAGCTGTGGAGAGAGTTATTGTCATCGAGTAGCACAATCCTATCAACAATGCAGGGAATTTTGCTACTTCCGTAACATCCGTTTTACCGTAACATCACAAATCATCCAGTGAATGCAAGCAGCACACAGGTTTTTAAACGACTAGAAACGCATCACTGACCACGTCTCATGTGTGACGGGGGATTTTTTAAGTTTAAGCATTTTAAAGACACAGAACTGATCGTACAGTTTACTGACACAACTGCAACTGAGCACAGTTGTTCCAAAGGAATTTCGGGACACGACACAAGCACTCGTCACCTATTAGTGTACGCAACAAAACGGCCCATACTTAAATAACCTTCGTATGTCCCTAATTTCTGTGAATATAATAATTAAGCAATCAAAAATAATTTACTGTACTTCATTCATTGAGAATTGAAAAAAAAATATTTTTTTAAAACTGAGATACTCCTTTCCCTGCTATGTATAATAATTTCATGAATAATTCATTCTTTTAAATGTCTCTTATATTAATGCCAATTTGGGTACTTCATTTGTAGTTTATCCATCTAGTTTATTAGATCAATTTTATATTGAATGTTTTTATGGACATTTTTTCATCACTATGAAATAAATAGCGAGTTTAAAAATATAGAAAACAATTGGAATGGAATTATAATCGATGATATAAACTAAACATTTCTCCGGAACTGTTCGAGCAATTTCGCACAAATTTTTCCACATAAAATTTTTTTCAAGATGATGTAAACATTTGTATTCTTTAAAATTCAAAATTTTACTATTATCAATACTATTATTATTATATTACTATACTGTTGTAAATCTATTCTTTACTATTGTATATTATTGTAATACTATTACTATTGTAAAATATACTATTATATTACAATAATAATAATTATTATCATTCTTACTATTATTAATAAAATAGTTAAGAAAAATTATTTTTGCATTGAATAATCTTTGAGTAAATGAATTTTATAATTATCAGCAAAATATTTCTATAAAAGTTTTTGAGGCATGGTAAAATACACAAAAAAATTAATGTTAAGAGGTGTAAACTGCAAATAAGTGCCACAATAAAACTATCGGGGCCATATTTTCCTGATTGCGACTTTTTTCTATTTCTTGAAAGTCTGAAATTAAACTTTGTCACAAGCTATGTTTATTAAATGAATTTCTATGTCTGATTTTGTAACTTAAAATGCCGTCTGCACTAATTAATCAGCATATTTAGGGTAAGGCATTCGAAACATTAGAAAACTGTGATTTAGTAACTGAGAATTTGATCTTTAGATCTAAAGTTATTCTGGCTGTTAACTTTTTTATTTCACTTACTTTAAAATGTGTATCAGCTTCCATTGCAAACGGTGCAGCTAGCAAAAACTGCATAAAATAAACATTATAGTTTACAAGAAAACACGCGTTAAAAATAGTTATAATATCTTTAATATGAATTTATTAAATTTAAAATGCAAATTTTATCTAAGATAACGTTAATGTGATTGTTTTAGATGATAGTTTATAATGGTTCTCAAATGGAGCGTAAAAATTTGTTGTTTCTTGATATGCTAATATTTTAAAAAGGGGAGATAAAGACTTAAACAATTGAGATTATGGCTCATCTAATTGTACCAAGGCTGTTATATCATCTATTATACTTGGCTATTTTATTTTATAACCATCGTTTAACAGCCGACCCAATTTCGAGTTTACGACTACTGATGTTGAACTATGTAGCCCAATCCAGAAGACAAGGAGACTCCGGGATCAAGTTTGGGAGAAAACTACATTCATGGAGAACTTTTTGATGGAACTAGCCTGCATTTGCTTAACATGGAGAGAAAAACCATGAAAACCTCCCACGGTTAGCTTGGCGGCAACGGGCCTCTAATCCATGATCCGTTTACCACTGAGGACATTTTACGCCAGTGCTGCGGTCAGTGCGAGTCGGGGTGGAATTCGTATTGACCAGCTATTGCTGGGATTCAACCACAGTTTAACGGGAGCTTAGCACTCTATCCTCTGAGCCACCATGGCCATTATTCCGGGCTTGACTATTACACGGAGTTTTCCAAATTGAGCTTATTGTTTTTGAAATTGAAATTATTTATTTATTTCTAAAACCAAACCTGACCCAAAAAGAAAATGCCAGACATCAGTGTGGAATGTTTCAATGCGGTGTTTATTGAGGAGAAAAATATAATTAATTACTTATTTTGTAGGAATTGTATTAAATGTTTTAGTGAGCAAATAATTTTAATTTTAAATTAACTGATTCAAACTTGTTGTTCTTTTAAAAGTCCTCAAAAAATCTTTTCTTGAGAAGTCAGTTTTAATGTGCAATTTTCGAACAAGTACAAAAACGTAGCGTTGTTTATTTTTATGTGCAATAATCCTCTGTAACGAAGAAAACAAATAACTATTTTCATTACTTGTCTGCCTTTTAATTGTACTTTCATTCTAAACTTAACCAAGAATTCGTTATTTTATAAGATCTGGAAAAAAAAGGATTTAATTATATTTTAAATTTGCTGTGATATTTTAATTACATATTCATGCTACCATTTCATGTTTTTTTTTCTTAACTTGATTTCATTTTGCTCTAGATCTAATCATAAAATCTCTTTATATAATGTTGTTTTTGTTTTTGAATATTTACATGTTGAAATGATTTATCTTTTCTCTATGTCTAGGGAAATCTCTTTCAGATCTTCTAGTTCTTGTTGTTTGTGCTAAGTTGTCTTTTGCAACAGTGAGAAAAGAAAGTTTTTTTTTATTTCTTGCTTTTATACTTAATAATTTAGGGAAATATTTGATACTAAACTACATAAATAAAGGAAACTAACTATACCATTTGCCAGACATATCGATGATTCCTATTGCGCGACGCCATGATCTTATCTCAACGCAACGAATTATTAATTGTTAATTAGGCTATTTTTTCAAACGAAAGAAATATTTGTAAATATGTGTACAGATGCAAAATATTTTCTGTACTGTATCCTGCTGGGATGTTTTAATTACTCATTTACACTACCATCCTATTTTAAAATTTGATTTTATTTTGTTCCAGGATCAAATTATAAAGTTTCATTAGACAGTTTTGGATTTTTTATAATATTTACAAATTTAACTGCACTACGTTTTCTTTGTATCAATGTCAATCTCTATAAGATCTTCTGTTTTCCACTGTTTGTGATAGGTTATTTTTTTAATCATTGAGAAAAAGAATATTATTTCTTGATTTTTGCATTTTTTAGTTTCAGGGAAATAATTCATACTAAACTGTACAAGGAATGGAGACTGATTTGCTCCATTTGTCCATCTAACCACACGTCAAGAGCTAAATGTAAAAAAAATTTGGATCATAATATGACTTGAAATAACGGCTCATTGGGTGCATCATTCGTAGAACCCATTTTTACCGCAAATATATACTATAATTTCTACAGTTACATTTTTTGAATAGAGTGATTTAGTGATTTTACTGTAAAAATTACGGTATATTAGATTTTTTGTGCCGTTACATGCTCTGGTAAAAATGAATTTTGAAACAATGGAATTAAAACAATTAAAACAATGGAACATTTTATTAAAAAAATGCTTCCTAAAAGTTATCTGTTTAAATTATACGTAGAAAAAGACATCACACCCCTCTATATATACTACATAGACATATTTAAATCACTTTTTTGTATGATATACAGCCATTATTATCAATTACTAAGACATGTAATTTTAAATTCAAAATAGACGTCAAAAGTCATCAGCTGAATTCGTGTTAGATTTAAAGGAAGAAAAGTGGTTCAGGAACATAAGTATATATGATATGTGGATGCATGGCAATCTTTTATTATAAGGAATTTAGGATACTAAAAATTCTTAGAACATTTTGCAGTTTTAATAAAATGTTGATGCATTACAGCACATTTTATTAAATCATTCAACATTTTCAGCATCAAAAATTCTGTTTCTAAGAATTTATCTGCCCCTTAAATTGAGGTCTCTTTGAAAATTCATACTACAATTCAACATAAACATTTTTATTTATTCATTTATTTATTTATGAGTGATAAATATTTTCAGAACAATATTTATTACCCTTAAAGTAAAATATGTTTGATCTTTGACCATATCAATCAATTCAAAACTTTTCATTCAAAAATTTGAAACTTTCCCATTTGTACAAAAGAAAAGAGACTAATGATATGTTTGAGTCGCATTCAAGATGGAAAGAACATCTCAATCCGAAAAAACAAGTCCACAAAACAAGACATATTTCAATGTCGAATGTAGAAAACAAACTTATATATGCGATGTGGGCATATTTTCTCCTTTATTCAAAACCGCATTCATAGTCACAGAAGGGAGCACAATTTTCCATTTTCTCTTGCGTGAACTTAATAATACTCAAGGAAAATAAAAGAGGAAATTTATAGAAAACTACTACCAACTGCTCGAAACTCATTTTTCTACTCCCATTGGAGAATAAAACACTGTTTTTTTTTGTCTGTATGACAGATGAAAACACGCGATTGAAATACATAGACAAGAAATATGTTTCTATTTGGAATTGAAATTTTATTTTCTATCCTGCTTAGTTTTTTTTTTGTAAAAACTCTCACCGATAAAAATATAAAATAATGACATGAACATGATGTTTCATGATTTAATTGTACTAAGTATGAATACAATATAATATGCATAGAATAATCGTGTAAAACAACGATAATAGAAGCTTCATTTTACTTTCGAATTATGAAAACAAATATCTTGCAGACATTCTCAACAAATCAGTCTCGTTAATTTTGATATTTTGCTGTCTCTATTTGTCTTTCTAATACTTGGTTGAATTTTGGAAACTGATACTTCTTTTTTCACCCCCCACAAGAAAAAAAAATAAAACAATGATGTTATCGTACATATGTATACTACTTCCCGATTTCGTTGCAGCAAATGCATGAGGAAATGGGGTGATACCGGGTAATTAAGTCTCTTAGACCTGTTGGGACTAAACTATTCTATCTAGAAACTCTGATTTTGCCAAGATATCCTTTGTTTAATTGTATACAATGTATCATGTTCAAAAAGACTGAGATGTACTACTTTTTTTACAAATGGTATTTTTCTAGAAAAAGTCGAACTACCCGGTTTAACCCTAATAGTGGGTGAAACTAAGTACACGTATTAACTCTATGGGAAATTTAAAGATACTAGAATTTTAATGAAAGAGTAGGAGGCAACTCATATTTAATATGAAAATTTAAGAAAATTATGAGTGTAGCTTACATGTGATGTAGCAAGGCTGCACTCAAAAGAGGTTCATTGATTGAATGTAAAATTTTATGTCACAAGATACAAAGGAAGATATGCTGTGCCAAACAATTTGTTAAATCAGATCAAATGGTAAAATGCATACTACAATTTCATCTTCATAAAATAAATGGAACTAATAAAATTGTTAATCACAAGACACGTATAGTTAAAAGTTCATAAACAGTGTAATTCCATAAAATGCACAGAAAAAGTAAAACGTTACTTGGATAAGAAATAAGAGTGAATAAAATCAGATAAAACAGTTATATACAATATAAAATACCTATAGCACGAAGGACTGCGAAAATGTTGGTATGAAGGATTTCCCCTAACAAATCCTTTATACATAAAATAGTGCTATTAAAAGAATGTTAGGAGATATTGGCAAAAGCAAGGACAAATGATTAAAATGTGATGAACAGTTAGTAAAACGTTACAAGTGTAGCATTGTGGAGGAGATTCTCCAAACAAGAAATGAAGATGTCCAGTGCGGACGATTCTGAGACGATTAAGTGTTACATCTGTATTACACAGACGCAATTCGGGTAAAGGATCCAAATTAGGTATGATGTTATAAAGTTTATTTTGAATTTGAAGATCCAAATGTTGTTGCCAAAGGGATTCGATAAACAGCCGAATATGTAATTTAATGTCTGAGAAAGGAACGGATTTTGCTAAGGCAGAAGAGGCAGATCGTGATGCAGAATCAGTCAAACCATTTCCTGATATATCGACGTGACTCGGTATCTAACAAAATATGTCAAACCCTTTCTTGTGAAAGGTGATTAACAAATGATTAATGAAGCATAAAATTGGATGAGTATCGTTGCAAAAATTTTCCAACTTTTTCAAAACGCTCATACTATCAAAGTATATGTAAAACTTCCGAGAAAAGCGTGAAGAAATCAGCCGCAATGCCAAAAGGATAGTAACAGCTTCTGCAGTGATGACGGAACAAATATCTGGGATTTTGTAGCTTAGGCATCATCAGCGATGATGACCCCACAGCCTACGTATCTCCCGCCAATTTCTATCCGTCAGTAAATACAGTCACATACTCTAAATATTGGTGACGATGAGAATTGAAATGTTGCTGATAAATGATGGATGCAAAATTAGATTTACATAAAAGGGGAATAAGACTTATATCGCGCGGTAATCCTTGTAGGTATGAGAAGGTGATCTACTGATTGCACTGATAACTCGCAAATGTTGAATGTTTGTATAAGTGAACGCACGCGATCATGAAATGGACGGAGGTGTGTAGGTCTAGCGTCATACAGTCGCTACAAGATTGATGAAAGAACATTATGCTTTAGAGGATGAGATTTGCAGGACATGACGCGATAGTAATAGGCCCAGAGACAGCTGCGTCGAAAGTCTAGACATGATTTGTGACAGATAACATACAAACTTTCTACTGGGGAAGTGCGGAATGCTCGACTACATATACGTAAGGCCGTAAGATGCGCTGTATCTAAGCGCCTTAAGTTAGATGCAGTAGCTGCGCCATAGACTGCACAAGCGTATTCTATGCGCGATAGTATTAACGCCTGGTACAGTCTGAGTAGGGTGATACGATCCGCATCCCAAGAGGTATTCGACAAAATGCGTTATGCATTCAAGGTCTTCTCACACCGTTTTAGATGTAAAATATGAGGAATGAAAGTGATTTTGTGATCAAATATGACACCTAAAAATTTTAATTCAGATGCAACGGGTATGGTGAGACTGTGAATCGATATAACTGGATCGAAATGCATTCTGCATAACCAACAAAAATGTATGCAAGAGCTTTTAGCAGGTGAAGGGCTACGACAATTTTGCTCACACCATTCCACAATTTCATTCACAAACTGCAGTTGACGCTCAATAACGCGCATGCCAGAGATTGCTTCATGCCAACCAGATGGGTACGTTTGTTCCGCCTATGTTCTATTGAACAGAACGAGGACATTTGACAACGACGTCCGATTTAGGTGGCGGAGCATATGATGCGTGATACCATCAGGACCGGGGCTTGTATTATGAGATCGATAAAGTGCTCGCTGTAATTCTACAAAATTAAAATTGCTGTTATAGCGGAAGAGACGGCATGTATCAAAGTTGATGTTATTCGGTTCGACGGTCAGCTTGTGGTGTTGAAATGCTGAGATGTAACTCTCTGGACTAGAGATAGTAGCAAATGTCTCACCAAGCATATTACAGACGTCAGCAGAAGAGGATTAATTGGTACCGCTTTTCTCGAGTACGGGAAGGTGAAATTCGCGGTATATGCCGTTAGCTCTCTAGACTCTCGAACAGACTTGTTTGGGAGATGTCGAAGATGTTATAGACGAGACGTAGCGGGACCAAACATATCTCTGACTATTGCGCTTGACCTTACGTGCCATTGCTTTAGCCAGATTAAAAGCTAAAAAGTTGGCAGTGTTAGGGTGTTAGGGTAGCGGCAGAAGACGTTCCACAAGCGTCTCTGCTCTTTATAAGCTGCTGCGCATTCCGCATTTCACCACGGTTTGCTATCGCAAGGAAGCGAACTTGACGACTTGGGTATACTATCTTCGGCAGCTTGTAGAAGTACAGACGTAACACGATCAACAGCTGCATTTGTATTGTGTGTAAAAAATTTATTGTGAGGAGAATATTAATATGAATCTGGACAACGCAAGTTTGTAATGACGTTGATGATGGATGATGAGTGGATGGTAATGCTTTGTAGGTAAGCCGCCATGAGGATGATTTCCATTATCGAAATCATGGCAGATGCAAGAGTTGTTGCGCAATTTAAAAGTATGAGATGGCGTTAAATGAGTTTCCTGGAGTGCAAAACATGCAGGTTGATATTTAGAAGTGATATCGTTAATATCAGAAAGTTTATTCGTTAGGCTACGGCAGTTCCATGAAATAAAATTTATAGATATTAGGAAATGGAAGTATATAATTATATTTTAACCTCAAATGTTTTAGGTCAGTCCAGTAAGAATTTAGCATCGGAAGGATGAAGAGACAATTCTACGTCAAAATCCATTTTCTTCTGAGCAGCAGAAGTGGATTGATTGACGTAAATTGGGTCTTTTTTCTTCCGAGATATGCCAGGTTTTTTACTTTGGAGTATTTTTGTTGATGCAAGCTGCTTGGGGAAAGGTGTGTTTTTTTCTGAGTTTTCTGTTTTTGAAGTATTTTTAGGAGGAGGAGATGTTTTTCTGTTTGATGTTGATGGTGTATTAAAGTTAAATTACGGTGTTTGGACAGTAGTTTTAAACTGACAATGAGAGGTACAAGACAAGGTGGAAGGTCCGTTTGCGTACTGACAGATGAAAATGAAGTCTTGGCAGCCAGCGGAATAGGACACAGTCGGACGGGGAGTACGGATGGTGACTATTCAGCGGGCTTCATTGAAGGTCACGTTTTGCAATACTTTGACACCTTATACCTCTTTTTCATAGGACCATATTGGACAACTCCTGGAGTATGCTGCGTGAGCACCCTTGCAGTTAATGCAAAAGGGCGGCAACTCACAGGTAGTGTCCCTATGATCAGAACCAGAGCATCGAGAACAAATAGGCTTGCTACGACTAGGTGCTTTAGAGTGTCCAAACCTATGGGACTGTAAGCATCTTAATGGGTTTGGCACATATGGTCGCACAGTGCAGTTATGCCAGGCAAGCTTCACCGAAGACAGTAGTTTCGGTGTGTCAAAAGTAAGGATCAGGTATTTCATGGGAATGAGTTTTCCATCCCTTTAAAATCTTGATCGTACAGACAGAAGCAATATGTTGGTTAAATTCTCCACAATTACTTCCTCTGCATCTTCAAGGAAATCAGATAATGTTGTGACACCTCGAGAGGAGTTAAGAGTCTTATAGGGTGACAATGTAACATAGAAGGAGTATATGTTAGTACAATTATATAGCATAGTCGCATGTTTTTTGGAGACCTCAACTATAAAGTCACCTAAAAGTAACTCGTTCGCAGAGGCTACTTCTCCCAGTACAGAGATAGAGAAGAACCTTGTGAATCAAAATTGGCGAGATTTTGGTAAATGAAGTGTTAGGTACTTTTGGGTTCGTCAGCGTAAAAACGTAGGAACGAGCGTAATCAAACGTTGAGGAGTTTGTTTCACTGTTTTTTGCACTGATGTGCGGAACTGAACGTCTAGCCATTGAAAATATTAACCATTTCAACTACCAGCGGCATCACCCACCACAGAGTCCTACTAAGGGGGTTCAAATAACTGATAGGTACTGAGTCCAATCTGTTACTTGAACATCGATGCTTACTAATAGCAATACGTCCGTGAGTCACCCCTGAAGCAGCCTCCACCCCTAACGAGGTGCCCAGTATGTCATCCCAAACTTGACCCTATCCAACGGATGACATTTGTAACTAGCCGATTGATGAATACAGGACAATATGTACCTCCGGTTTACCTGAAGCACGGGCCAGAGCAGTGTGTTGGAGTACCAGGATGCCCATTAACTGCCGAGGTCCCCTTCTTCTGACACAGGAGTCAACGAGCACGCAAACACGGTGGTGGTCTCTTCCTATCAGGGTCCGATACAACTGGGTAGTAATCGAGCATAGACGAAAAACCACGACAAAGGGAAAGAAAAAGGAGAAAGTAGAACTAAAGGAAAATGAAGGAAACGATAAAGGAAAACGAAGGGAACAAAGATCAATAGGGTACCCCGGGGTGTGACTCCCTGTGTTAACCTAAGGAAGATAAGCACCCTGAGGGTGTACTCAAAAGAGGAACAATTATCTCAGGGTCAGATGAGACTAAGAGCCCGTCTAAAATTTTTTACAAGAGATGTAGTGTTAGTAACGTTTTTTCAAAAGAAAATGGCAGAGAATTTCTTCAAATCTACATAAAAACTACAATTTTGTATAAAGGGTCTTCAGAAATTTTAAGGAAAACGGAATAGTGCTATGTATTGGGACAAATCCTTATAGTTTGTTAGGATATCAATCTTTAGGAAATGTGTAACACGCAGAGTTAAAAATAATTTGTATAACTTTTATGGCCAATTAATGAGGATAGCTTTCAAACAAGCGAACGTTAGAGAGTCGACATAGTCGAATAAACTTCTCTACATGAACGCCGCTAATTAATTAACAAACAACAACACTCCAATAGGGTCTTGACTATTTAAGTATAATTCGAAGATGGTCTGCTAGAAAACAAATGTAATTTTCGCCAAAATCGAGGTTCCCGGTTTAACTTCACTAACAGGTTTCACTTAGTGTATTATTATGTGGAACTAAGTAAAAAGAATATCTTATATTGGTTTTCTTAATAAAAAAATCAGGCAGATTATGTATTCTAATTTTTTTCATTAGGTAGGATACTTTTTTGATCTCTACTTGCTCCTTTTATATTCATATGAAAATGGAAACTTTAGTTTCGGTACCGATAGTTCACTTTTTAAAACTCTTATAGAAAAAAAAAATTATAAAACAATGACGTTGCTGTACATTTACGTACAATTTTATAATTTTATTGTACTGTATGGATATATATGAAAATCTAGTGAATTATTATGTAAAAAGCGGCTTGAAAAGAACCCTTTATTTTTAATGTTAAAATAGGGCACAATGTAGATATTTTCAAAAATTTGTTTCTATTGGTTAAGACACACAGCTGTCTCTATTGGTCTCTCTGATAAGTTTAGTCAGTTAATTTTTTTCATGATTAGATCATTTCTTAAACTTTTAAAATTCCCTAATTCTAATGGCCTTCCGTATGTTCAAGAAATTCTGTTCCCATAGAAACTTGAAAAAATATTTATTTATTGCTACTCTAATTAGTCCTTTTTCAAATAGTTTGAACGTGAATTTTCTGTGGCATATTGATATATTAACCACAAATAATTCTACTAAAGTGTTTTTTTTAAAGAAAAATAATCATTTTGTTTAGGAAATGCGCAGGTAACAAAAATAAGCACATAAAACTTTTTTTTACCATGAGTTTATAGTATGTCATACTTCTCATATTCCCTCTACGCCATCTTTAACTGAATGAATATTTCTTTCGTTTGTTATTAAGGCATATGCGATAAGAAATTTTTCACATAAGAAAACTACTTATTGTTAGCATTCCTTTACATTACATTCTATGGCTTAAAATTTTTCTATGTAATTATTTCTAATAGCGAATTTCGATTAAGCATTTCTCATTAATCACGGAGATATAATTTATTATTAATTTAAGTTTCGGGAAGAATTGCAAGCAATTGCAAAAATTTCCCCAATTATCATTTAACGAATTAATTTGAAAAAGTATTATTTAAGGTGCTCAAAATAATAATAAATCTTTAAAAGAAAAACTCTTGTAAAATACTAAGTTCAGCTGGAACATAAATTTGCGCTTTTGCAAAGCTCTTTGTCTAGAAGACTTGGGCGTGGTTACATATAAAAGGTAAAAATTGCAGCCTGTGATAATTTATAACTTAATGAATTTTTCAAAATACAGAAAATAATTTTCAGAAATAATTTTCTAATTTAAAAAGGAAAAAAAAATCACTACAAAAAAGTGTTTTACCTGATTTTTGAATTAAACATTGTGAACCTTGCTTGTACCATAAAAAAATATTAAATTTACTAAAAATTTGCTTTTCACATTTTTTAAAAATATTAAATTGATAAAAAATTTATTTTTGTATTTCAAACATTCTAAAGTTCAATTTAAACTATATGATCAAAATTATAAATACCTCAGAAATGTACTGAATGGTTCATTATAAATTATGATTTCATTCAAGTTTAGTTATAAATATTAATAAAAGTATTTTTTAAATCTAAATGCATTTGGTATTAAGCAAATTCAGGCTCTGGTACATGCTTATTAAATGTTTTTTCTTCTAATAAATTTAGTGATTAATGTCATAAATCACGGAAATTGCGAAAAGGTGTTATTAGCCTACCATATTATAAAACTTAAGGTGATTTTACATTCGGAATGTTTGATCATTTTCACTTTTTTTGTAAGAATTTTCGGCAATTTCAAATATTATTAGAAATGACATTTTATCTAAAAATATGAAAAAGTACCTCTCAAATAAAACTGTTTCATTTTCCACCCAGGTGTGATCGTAAAATAAAATAAATAAAAAAATGCAATCTGTCTTGATTGGATATTTCCCTTTATGATACTTCAGTGATAAACGAAAATGACTCGCAAACTTACAGCTCTTTCATCGTAAAAAATCTAGAAAAACCTAGAAGAATATATTTTATTTATTCTAGAAAGACGCTTTTTGTGCTCGTTTATTGGCAACGGATCGGGCTTTAAGATGAGTTGAAAGCGATGCGTCAATAAACGAAACAAAAAAAATTCTACAATGTTATACCATGAGGTATAAAAGAAAATTTTATGCAACCAATTTCACTGATAACGTTGTTGAAAGTCGTAAAAGCCGCTGACTTGGTTGAAATTTTGGGCTCTATTGTTTTTACGGCTCTGCAAATTTTAGAGCATGCAGATTGCTGCAATGTTTTGAAGCAGACACTAATGGAGAAGAAATATTACGACGACACTGCGAATGTGAAACGCTTGGCTAAGTGGTTTTATAACACGATCATACTTAGTAGAATATATTGGAGAGATGTTGTCCGTTTTAAAGCTCATTATCAAGCATAAGAGGATTTTATAGATCGTATTTATCACAATAATTTGTTTTACAGAAGACGTTTTAGAAAAACACCGGTGAGCATAATAGCTTAACTGGATTCATTCTTTAACAAGAAATAGCTATTTTAAAATATATTATTTTACAAACACTTTAATAATGCTTAAAGCTTTATGCAAAAACCAGTCGAATACATTTGGCAAAAAGAATTTTATTGCAGATTTTGACTTTTTTTCTGTATAACAACTTTGTTTATGCGAGTTCAGCGAACATTTACAGTAGTTATAACATGATTTGTGGCTGGAGTTTTAAAATTTTATCTCAGATGAAAATTAACAACTTTAATCAATTTTTGTTCATCATTATAATATCTCTGTTATTTTGAATTTAATTGCTAGTAAGCTGTATTTTACGATTGACATATTATGGAGGTAACTGCATTATTCTTGAACTAGATATCTTTTAAAGTTTCATCATGAAGGATTGAAGAAAAAGGAATTCTTCAACTCAGAGAATAATTGAATGTTTTGCATGGATCATAATGAGGTAAAGTTAATCTTGAGAATGAGAAAAAGTTAATTGAATACCTAAATTTTGGATTTAGTGAAAAAAATACAAAAAACAAGAGCACACTTTTGTGTCCTGATTTGAGTCTCAACATGATGAGTAGTCTCAATCATAGCTGGAATATCCTAAGCAGTCGGTGGATTGTTTATAATCATATAATAAAGTGTTTGTAAGCGAGTGTTTACGTGTCGCTCATATAATTCCAGAACCGTTTGGGCTAGCATTTTGGAATTTGGATCGTATGTAAAAAGAATTATTTAAGCTCTCGCAACTACGATTGTTCAAAAATTTTCCTTTGAACATTCTGGTGAGGTATTTGACACATGAAATTTATGAAACTGTTTCAATGACTTAGGAATTATTATTATTGAAAATTAAATAGCATGCGATTTTGTTTTTTTAAGGTAACATTAGTGATTGTTTGCTCAAATTATGAGTTTAGCTCTCAGGAGTTTAAGGTACTTTCTTTACACTATTTTTGACACCAATGATGCCTAATTAATTTTGACATTAAGTACTAATTTAAACAAAAAAAATAAGCTACTAACAACCAAAAGAAATGGAGAACGGGTACTAATTCATTCAGGCGAAAAGTTGAAAAATTGTCTTGGAATTTCAGACGCCAATGATGCTTAAATTATTTTAGTAATAAGCGCCAGTTGAAAGAAAAAAGTAAGATATGTATTAAAAAGCCAAATTGATGGAAAAATGGTATTAATTCTTTGAAGAGAAACATAAAAAAAAGTGTCGTAAGTGATGTTAATGATGGTACTACACTGCAGTGTAATTTGGTAATATACACTGCTGATATTATGATAATAGATGCAGTTTTAATAAGTATAAAATATACCAGGATAGGTACAAAATATTTCACGAGTAAATTTAGTGCCTTTGAAAACTGCACTAATACTGCGCATTTTTACTGTAGATACAAAGAGAATAAATTTATTACAACCCCTTAAACTTATAAGTATGGGAGAGAATTGCTTGATTGTATAAATTTAAAATAACACGAGTTGACCTTGAGCAAATAGCACTATGTCAAATGATACTGAATGGAGTTAATCTTTATTTTGATTGGAAGAGATACTGTGTTTTGCTGAATGTAATAACGTGAAGTCACCGCAAATGGCAACGATTAATAATAAAAGAAATTGGAATTATGTGAGTTTTATTAATTGTGTCGGTATTGTTTCAGTTTTGTGCATGACTTCGTAGAGTTATTCAGTATTGATTTTGATTTATTGATTCTTTTCCCCCCCGAACGAAGACTATTTATTAGTTTAATTTATTAGAAAACTTAACAAGTAAGTTTAAAAAAAGCTAGTTTTGGGAGGGTCTTTGTAGTATTACTCCTCATATAATGCAAATTCTCAAAAGAGTTTCAATAAAAAAAATTGAGTTTTGCAAAGGAAAGTTTTTCTGATTGATTTTGAGGTAGGATCAAAATTTCAAAGTTAAGAAATTGATTATTATGGTGTATTTATCTGATATAGATGAGCAGTTTCACATTGATAATAAATAAAGTCATATAAGAATGAGGAAAACAAGGTTTCAACAAATCTGAACATTTGTGCCTTTGGGCGAATCTAATCTTTGTGCATTTTGGAGGGAAAAATGAGCATGGAAGGCTCATTAAATTGCAAAAAAGGAAAAAATTCGATTTCCTGAGGGGATTTAATTGAAATATTTTATAAATAAATACGGCAACATGACACTGTTGCAGTTTTGAAATAATTTTGTCAGCATATCATGATATTTTTATTCAGCAGAGAAGCACAGGATAGCTCAGTTGGATTAAATTGATATGAATAAAAATAGGGTTTAGTAAAACAGAAAAAAGAGACATGCCCCAGTTGAAGCTCACCCCGTTTAAACTTAAATGCAAATTATGAATATTAAATGCCTATTTTTGAAAATCTCTTTAACTAAATTTTTTCTCTTAATTTTTTTAAAATCGATATATTTTGTTTCGTTTCATTGGTAAAAGCAAAAAACTGCATTAATTTTAATGAACTATTGAAATTTGACAGTTGATCATTTTTCACAGCTGATGAATATCCTAAAAAAAAGTTTATAATTTTGTCCAAATTGCACAGAAAACAATCAAATATTACAAACTGACTGTAAAAACCTAAATTTACTGAAATGCCACAACATAAAGAAGTTTAACATCAAAACTGCAAAATATATTTTTTGTAGATAGCATTGGTTATATGAATTCAAAACTATTAAATTATTTATATGAAAAAACTTTTCGCAAAGCAGCTCAAAATAGACTAGAGTGTAGTGTTTCGCTTTCACCTCACTATGCACCCCAGAGAAAAATTTGAAAAAGTAAAATTTTTCAGATGCTTTGAAATCCTAAATTTCCACTTTACAATATATCGATACTTGTTCAACACAGAAAAGAAGAATTCATGCATCTACGATTTTTTTTTAATAAAAGGACCAATACACGAAAGTTATGCGCTCAAGTTGAAAAGCCGAGAGTATAGGGGGCATAAGCGTAAATCTGCAATCAAAGAAATCTTTTTGTCCCTCTTCGAAGTGCTGGATGGATAGAATTTGTATGAATCCCGAGAGGGAGGATATTGGGTATGTGTTTGCCTCTTTTTCAATATGTTTCGGGCATTGTTATACGAAGAGGAGAATGCAGTCAAGTTGAAATGAAAATAGAATTTTGTAGGCACACTGGAATAAGGATGAGTAAAACAGTTTCTGAAGATGTGTTAAAATGGTATTGGATAAGCATGCAAATGTTATTCAAGATGGGATTGGGATTTGGATCAAAAATGCCATTTGTTGCTTTCCAGAAATTTAAAATGCCAGTGAAAGGTTTCTAAATGAACAGGATATAGTTTATACAATTTTTATATTAGTTGTATAAGTTTTCTGAACTCCATATTGTTTCTCCTTCAATTGTTTTATATAGCTTCTAGCAGAGTTGGCCGTTGATTACAGTAATCGATTACAACTGTAATTGATTACAGATAATTACAGCTGTGTAATTAATTACTTGTAATCACGATTACAAGTAATCAATTACCTGTAATCGTGATTACAACTTTCAAAAAATTTTGATTACGGCTGTAATCATGATTACAATTTTGATTACAGTAATCAATTACTTGTAATCATGATTCCAAGTAATTGCGATTACAAGTAATCACAACAAAAACGATTACGAGTAATTAGGATTGCAAGTAATCAAAATACATGATTACATGTAATCATGATTACATGTAATTCGAGTACATGTAATTGTGATTACTTGCAATCAAACAATACGATTACAATTTATTACGATTGTATACTAAAGTCAAATTTTTTATGTAAGTATTCAGGTGTTTACATATTTTTATGTACATAGAATGTACGCACGCATTAACGTACAATTTGCGATTCCTATACATACAATGTATGCACAAACGTTGTTTGTACGTACAATATTCATAATTATATTGTAATATACTTAATGCAATGCGCATATGCTTAGTACATATAATTATGCATTTATGATACATGTACGCATGTATGTTAGTTTGTACAAAAAGGCAATGTTTTGTATCTTTGTATACATAGACAATGTATGTATGAACGTATATGAAAATAATGTTTATGCGTTTGCATGCTTTTATGTACTTAAGTGCATATATTGTATAAATTTACGATAATAGCACGTATATACAATGTACGTTTGTATATAAAATTGTACGTATTTGCGTACAATATGTAAAAATGTTATTTAAAGGTACAATATATGCACATAGTTGCGTAAATAAAATGCGTACATGTATACATGCATATTTATATGTACATCGATATATGTGCACGCAAAGTATGTACTTATGTACAACTTACGTATGTACTTGTATAACTACATACTTTGTTAATACTTATGCGCATGTAATGCATGGATGTACAAAAAAATAGTTATATGCACAATGTATGCATGTGCATACAACGTATACATGTACATAATTACAAGTAATGTACAAATACGTGCGTACATTTAAATATATGTAATTACAATATACACATACATTGTGCATACATTAAAAAAATTTATATGAGTAAAGTTATTAAAATTTGTTTTAAAATTATTCTAAGGTATATGAAACTCGACCTCATATTTTTTAGAAAGCAAACGATAATTTTATTTGGAATTTCTAAATATTAATTCCACACATAAAATTTACCGTTTTTCTTACCATTTAAAAAATTTCTATGAATCATGCATTATGTTATAAAAAAAATAAATCTGTATTGTCAAACATTTCATGAAAATACCTGAAAATAATTTTTTATTCAGAGAATTTCAAAATGATATAGAACAATTAAAGCTGAAAACTAAATTTAAATATCGTTTGATTTTGTCATTTAACTTGCTTGAGTCATTAAAAGTTAACTTACATGCATTTTATTTATTGCATTGTACACATATTTAGACATAAATGTAATGTACATATGTATACGTGTAATGTATGTACGCATGTACAATGTATGTACATACATTCATGTATTGTACGTGCATATATAGTACATATGGATATGCATACATGGAACATACGTGTATTGTACATGTGTGGATACATTCATTGTACATATATACATTGCACCATATGCATAGATAGGGATAGCATGCATGTACACATGTAAAATTTGTACGAAAGAATTATGCCCAATATATTTATGCACATACGTACTGTATATGTACACACATATGTACATTATATGAACATTATATGTTCATTTCATCATATGTACATTATATGAATATACATCTGTACGCTATATGTATATACATCTGTACGCTATATGTATATACATCTGTACAATATATGCATCTCAAATGTGTGTATGTACGTACGTTATGCATGTCGAATGCATGTATGAATATATGTGAAATATAAATACGCCCAATGTACGTACAATAGTTCACAAATGTATTATGCATATTTGGATACTTACATTGAGCATGAACATATTATGTACATGTACATAAATACACTGGACATGCATATCATGTACATGTATACATACATATATTGTACATCCTACAGATATACCTATATTGTACATGCATACATATATTGTACTGTTCATAAATAAATTGCACATACATGCATGGGACATACATTGTACAGACAATGTATGTATGTTCGTACAAACACAAGTACTTGTATATACATGCGTACATGAACATAGATATACATTTTACATACACAAATATTTGCATAAAATGCATATATTCATTGTGTATAAATGCGCATGTCTACATTGTTTGCACATACATACGTAATTATTATCTATATACATACGTACATATATTTTATACCTACAATATAAGTGTATGTATACATGTGTGTGAAACTAAAATGTCTGAACATATGCACTAGATAAAATCATATGTACATACATTTTAGTTACATTCATTTGTACGTATACAAATACGTACAAAATGCAGTACATGTTAATACGTGTAGAATGTATCATTATAAAATAGATTCTACTATCTACTGTAAAATATAACCATTTATAAGAATACAATAGTCTTGTAATCGTGCATTTAGATTACATGTAATCATATTTTTTTATTACTTGTAATCATAATTACTCGTAATCGTTTTTGTTGCGATTACTTGTAATCGCAATTACTTGGAATCATGATTACAAGTAAATTGATTACTGTAATCGACTATGTAATCATGATTACAGCTGTAATCAAACTTTGTAATCACGATTACAAGTAATTGATTACTGTAATCAATATTGTAATCATGATTACAGCTGTAATCAAAATTTTTGAAAATTGTAATCATGATTACAAGTAATTGATTACTGAAATCAAAAAATGTAATCGATTACATTTTTGGCCAACTCTGGCTTCTACCCCAAACTTAAAGTGTAAAATGAAATGAACTGAATTGAATTAAAATCAATGAAATGTATACATACTAATGTAAAAGTTAGTTCTTTGTCTTTTGCACTCTTTTGCGATTTTTTTATGTTCGACGTTTAGTATCCTGTACGAAATTACTTATTATTTTGTTGTTTAAACTTATAAAAATCAGGTTTAAATTTGGCACTTCTTATTTATCTTTGACGTTTGAGACATTTTAAATCTTGATATATATACACACAACCAATCTCTCCCCATATTTTCTTTTTTTTTGGAAATATTAATCACTAAGATTTTTTTTTCATCGAAGGCTTTGTTATGAACTGATAAATGATACCTAAAAACTCCCTTACTCCTCCTCTGTACGTTTTCTCTTATTTCGAGGAAAAAGGGGGGATTTAAGGGGGCGAAATGAATTTTTTTTCTAGACATACAAATGCCGCATAGTTTTTGCAATAATTTCTACGTTGAATCGAATGAGACCAATCATGAGACAATTAAACGAAAGGTTACAAGGGTTTTAAGTATAAAGATTAAGAATTCGTACTTGTAATTTCTCTTTCACGAGATTACGTTTATGCGTGAATCAATAAAACGAATATTTAAAAAGTTGCAAGTGTTTTCATACAAAAGAAGTACTATTTTGGTATAACTGACTATCTGAACACGTGATATATATTTTCCGATGAAAAGTTTTATGCAGAATTGAAGGAGATTAAATTTCAGTCGGTGGAATCAATATTATTGAAGCAAGAAGGATTTTCTTGTGAGGAGAAGCTTGCGCAACTGAAAAATTGCATATTTTATTAAAAAAATAAATCACTTAAGCTTTTGAAATACTAGTCATTTTGATTCATGTCTCATTTAATTAATAGGGAAGGAAAGAAATTGGAAAAATACCTCACTTGTCAGTTTAGCAATGCAAAATGCAACAATAAGTACAAGTGCATAAATGCATTCTTTATAAATAAAGCCCTTATAACAGCTAAACTATTTGTTCGATCGTCTCGTGATATCTCTCATATGATTAAGCGTAAAAAATGCATCAGAAACAATACCTTACTTGTACGTCTATATGTTATACGAGTTTTCCCCTCCATATACCCCATTTCTCATCTTAAAAGGGTTAAACGTAAATGGGAGAGTTGGAGAGTATTATGAAATTGATAATAATAACTATATCGGTGGGATAAAAAAAAATCTTGGATATTCCTCCAAAGAAACATCCCTTTTTTGCTATATAACTACTGGATTAATAATAGTTTGTCTAGATATAGATTTAATAAAAGTTCTAAGGGTTGCGACACCTTTCAGAAACTGTTGTGTGTTTTCTTATAAATTGACCATTTACTTAATTGCTTCTTATTTCGGAAGCAATTGAAACAATATGTTAATTTCATAACAGTGCATAGATGTAGTAAATTGAGATTTCAACACTCTCTCAGATTAAAACATAGCCAAATTAGCAAATTTTCAAAGATAATCATAATCTTTATTTTAAATCGCATTTCAGAGTATCAGTTTTGAAATTTTTTTCAATAACAATAGGAGAAATTTTCGGATATCTTACAAACCACCTAACCCATTCCAGAAAAAAGAAGCATTTCACTGAATTAAAAATGTAATATTTTTTTCATAGCCCACATTGTATAATACAGAAATAATTATTTACAATATCTTTGACGATAGAAAACTATTAATAAGGGATTCAAATTATCGTTGCTAGTTGATAATCGCTGTAATACATTATCTTAACCATACGAGTAGAAAAACTTTATAATATGGAATTTATAATTTTGTAAAATAGAATTATCGTTTTATTTAACACGAAAAAACACACGTAAAATAACATTGATACATTTGAAAATGTCTGACTTTCACAATACGTAAATTTCAGAAAATTCCGGATATAATTACTGTAAAAAAACAGCGGTGCTCAGAATGTTGGTAATTTTTATCGTAAAATCCATTCTTTTAAGAGCATGCTACGGAAAATAAATCTGATATACTGTAATTTTCACAGTAATAATTACCGTCACTGAATCACTCAAATTAAATAAATATTACTGAAAAAATTGTGGTCTAATATTTTATGACGGTAAAATTGAATTTTAAGTTAATATGAATTTTACGGATGACACACCCTAAGTGCCCGAGTCTTATACCGTAATTTGATCAAGAATTTTTCAGTACAAAATTTGAATGATAATTTTGTAGTTATAAAGATACTGTCATCAATTGAATTAAATGAGGAATTTAATGAATTAATAAATAAGAAGGCAATGTTATAAGATGAAAGAAATTTTTGACACTATACCTATAAATGCCTTTACCTAATTTATTGATATTTGACTTATTGATTTCTGTATAATACTTAAACAGAAAAACTTTACTAAAGGACTTATTTAAAAATTAGTTAATTTGCTTTTGTACCAATGAGCAATTTCCAATTTTATTTGAACTTTTAACATAGTTCACTTATAGTTAGTGATCATAGATTGAATAATTGTTTATAATTGGTTTGTTCCAGTTATTCAAATATGATTATCAATACATATATATATTGCATACATGGAACATACGTNTCAAACAAAACTAGATATAAAAATTTTATCATCAATTAAATAAACTCTTTCAATGGTCTTATTTAATAAACAGCTCCAAGTTTATTAATTTTAAAACTAATTTTCTATTTCAGAAAATTTCTAACTATAAAATAAATATTTTTATGACTACACTACAGTTTTTATTGCTAGACGATAAATAGAAATAACTTTAATACAAAATATATAAGTTTCGAACAGACATGTGGCATTTTCAATGGGCAACAAATCTGAAAACCAACGACCAGCGGTTAAGATTTATGATGTGAAATATTTCACTTGTTTGCACAAGTTTGCTGACGTGTTTCATTGATAGAAATCATGATGTACACATGCATATCGGCACTGGGCAGAATCAGGTGCTCGTTAAATGAGAATGTCAGTGAGTGGAAGTTCAGGTAAAATCTATTGGAACTGATTCGGAGCAAAGTATTTAGGTAAACGTTTCGGCTCGAACACTAATATTCTCTTCGATCGACGAATTCGAATTCGAATTATCTATTTATGGATGGATATTTGTTATTGTATCTTTATTCTAATGTAGATAGTATTTTGCAAATAAATAGAAAATATTAATAAAACTATTGAATATATATCCAAGTACGTTGCATATTTTAAAAAAAATGCAATAAAAAAGTTCAATTTATAAGTACTTAAGTCATTAAGATAAAGTTTTGCAGCTTGTTTATGAAATTAATTGGAAATGTTTTTGTCTTCAAAACACTGAAACAAGAGCTGAACTGTCAAAAACACACTAAATGGAACTACTAATTTCTTCAAAAAAATATTTAAAGACTTTATTATCCTTATTTTATAAAGTGACCATATTTTGAGAGCTTCTTACTAAAAATTACGCAATAAAGAAAGACATTAACTGGTTTTAAAAAAGTCATTTTTAACTCTTTTATGGATTCAGAAAATTTCTTTCTTAGAATTTTAAAAAAAAGTTTACTTCTTAAAACGATTATTTATTTCCGCAGATATTCTAATTATGATAAACTCTAAAATTAATATTTGAATAAAATTGTAAACAAAATTAGTGATTCTATGTAAAATTTAAGTCATCACATGGCAAATAATATAAACTTCATGATACTTTTAATACACTTGATAGTTTATGGCATGACATATATTCTTAATGACGAAATAACTTTTATAATTTCTGAGATGAATTTTAAGTGTTTTTCCTAATTGTTATTCCTTCATCGTTTCTGTCTAACAAAACTTCCATAAGAGCGAACTTAAGCTCTTCAGCCTAATAGTAGTAACAGTAGTAGCTAATTGTAGTAAAATTTCCTTCAAAATAAAATTTGTGCGTTTATAAATTTGAACCTTCAAAAACTGCAAAATACTAATATCTCTAACTGCTAAAATCTGTAAAATATGATTTTAAAGTATCATCGTTACTTATAATTACTTTTACAGTTCTTCTTCATAGAAACCATCAGAAATAAAAAGTATCAGGCCTCTTAGTAACTAATTGGAGGTTATGCCATAATCAGTCTATAACTGATACGAAATGTTACTTTTATCCATATATATTGGGCAGTTATTTTGTCCAATATTTTACAGTTTTGTCTTTTCTGCAAAATATGCGAAAACATATTAAACGTCACAGCTGTCTCAATGTGACGAATGGCACAACTTGGTCCAATAAAGACCACAAATATTACAGACACTGATGTTTTTATACTTTAAGATGAAAGAATACTGTAAATACTGAAAAAATAATATTATTATTATTCGTATCCAGAAATATTGTAAATGAACCAATATTTGGAAAAGAAAGCAATTGCTCCAAATAAATTGATTAACTAAAAAAATATTAAATTTTTTCGCACAAGTTGGGGTACATTTTTATAATATTTGAACTTTCTTTTATATGTTACGTATAAAATAGATCTAAAACAAATTTTCATTATTCCGATATACATCATTGTTCATAAAATATTTTTTTTAAAAAATATTTAAAGATTTGTTGATATCATTTAAAGAAATTGATAAAGTAGAATACACTTATAACAATCAAAAAACCGTGAGGAAAATTGGGGTTCATTATGAACACTACATGAAAACAAAGTTCTAAATTTTTGAAATATTTTTTTGTCTGTAATTATATTTAACATAAAAAAAAATATATAGATAACAAACATTAAATTTCATTAAATAAATAGCAAATTTTAAAGATATACCCAAAACCTATATGAACTTCGATGCTACAATGGTACGCCACATGGTACGATAAAATATAAGAATGATAAAAGCAGGGATGATTACAATCCGAGATAGGTTACGCCCCTGACTTTTATCATTCTAATGAAGGTATACTATTGTGACATCGAAACGCGTATAAGTGTTTAATTTTTTTACTACTTGGGATTTTAAAACGTTTTGAATAAAATTTAATTCCATTACAGAGACTTAATTTTGTAATTTTTTATCAAACATAAAGGCTATAAAACGTCCATAATGGGACTTATCCAGTTCAATCTTCGCTATCGAATTTAGGAGTAGCATCTAAATTGTATCCCACTTAATCACATCTAGGTAAAGGAATTTAAATGCTTATTTTAAAAGTTTTGTGTGTTTTAATGTCACAAGGACCCGGTATCACTACAGACTACAGCATGTTGAATTTGAAAAATGCTACCTTGACAAAATTTGAGCCCAAATAATGTTATTTACAAAGTCTTGCAAAAAAAAGACAATGAAATAGGAGCAAAGATAACTTTTTGAAGTCATGGAATGATACATTCCGACAAATGAGAAACTCCTCGGGAATATAATTTTTTTTCTAAAAATTTAATATTATCAAATCATATACAAAACAAATCTCTGGTAACAACCGAACATCGACATTTTTAAATTAAACCATTTATTTATTTACAAACTAAAGACGAAATAATTAAGAGCAGAATTTTTCAACATAATTTTGCCATCGTCATTTGTCAAGCCAGCATCGAAGAAGTACTGCAAAGAAGTTTCTTATGGTTGGTAACTGAACCACAAGATTGTGGAGAGTGCACCTTATCTCTTCTCATTCTCAAATTTTTCTACATTGTTACTCACTCTCTAATTCGCTTTAAGTTATATTATTATTTTTTTTTTTTAGTGTTTCCGTACAAAATAATATTTTTTTTTACAGAATATCCAACAACTACACTTTTATACTTTATGGACAAAAAGAATTTCATTAAATTAAAAAAAAGCATTAATAATTTTTTTCGTATCCTTGTTTAAAAAACAATCTGATAATTTAATGCCCTTATTATAGCCTCATTGAAACAATTATTAAAAATCTAGATTAGTACCAACAATTAACCTGTTTTCAACAACCCACAGAAACAAAGTTATATCAAACGTCATCCAACTTAAGCAATTTAGGACCGATGAAATAATACCTGGAACATTAGTTGACTGCAAGAAAAAGGACAGTCACGGAATGGAAATTAAAATAAATTATAACCTCATTGAAACAATTATTAAAAATCTTGATTAGTTCCAACAATATCAAACGTCATCTAACTCAAGCAATTTAGGGCCGATGAAATGATACCTGGATCATTTGTTGACAGCAAAAAATGGACGGTCGAATAGAAATTAAAATAAAAAAAGTTAAGTCCTTGATTCTGGCAACTATACCACTGGCTAGATGCCGGATTTCACATTAATCTTGCTATTATTTTGAATTTTATACACAACCAATATTTATTTCACTTCCAGTAAGATTATCTCTAAGTTGCGTTTTGGAACAGAAAGTAATTGTATAATAAAACTACAAATAAAACTGATTTTCATGTTCCAATATTCATATTTTTACCAAAACATTTTTCTATTTATAACCTAAAGACAAAAATCAAATACGAAAAACGCGTTCTTAAGATAAATCCATTGAAGAAAATTTTGATATTTAATTCTACGTTCTCTTTACTTCATTGATACAATGATTGAAAATCTGAATCAGTTCCGCCAATCAATTACTCTCAACAGTTAAACTAAAACACAAACAAACTTATATCAAACATCTTCCAACCCAAGCAATTTAGGACCGATGAAAAAAACCTGAAACATTGGTTGACAGCAAGAAAAGGGACGGTCATGGAATAGAAATTAAAATAAAAGAATATAAGTCTTTGATGCTGGCAACTAAACCAAGGGGTTGATGTCGGATTTTGCCCTAATCCTTCTATCATTTTCGAGTTTTTCTACTTATAGTTACCCATTTGCTCCTTTGCTTCCAGTTATATTATCTCTTTGTTGTGTTTTCGTGGCTAGTAGATTGTGTTTTCTTTCTGTTTTTCTTCTTCTTTTTTTCTTCTTTGTAAATGTAGTCATCGGAAGGTCGTTTTCCTCTGAGACTTTTTCCTTTTTTGTAGTATCTTAGAAGATTGAATATTCTGTGGCGTAATGAGTGGCGGACTGTAGTTGCTTCATGCATTATTTATGCTTTTTTCTTTCTTCATTAAGATGTTATAAAAATTTCTCTCAACACAATCTTGATGAAATATTTCCTTTAAAAAATGGAACAGAGCAAAAATAAGAAAAACGATTTTACTTTTTGACTTGAAAACCAGAAAAAAAAGTTTTAATGAGTGTTAGAAGAATCTTTTTTTTAAAAGAATATAAAAGAAACTTTAATGTGATTTCGTGAACAATAAAAATTGAGTTTTTTTTTTATAGAAATAAGTTTTAGAACAATGTGTTTATCGTATAGTTGAAATCTTAGAAGATATATTTATCTAGTCAATATTCTTTTTTACTATTATTCATAAATAAAGTTTGAAATTCGTTCCCATAATAAAATTTTGTTTGCATTTAATGGAATCCTTTAAAAAAAAGCTTGCTAATTTCCACCAGATAAAGTTTTAAACAATAAGTTTAATAAATTCCGACTAACATTCAAAACATTATTTAAACTAGTCATTCATTTGCAATGTTTCTTTTATTTTTTATAATTTTTTTTCAGTTCTACAATTTGCTATCCTATTTTATTAATATGGCAATATATTTTTAAATTATATATACATATGTACGTTATGAAATAAACTGCATTTTTACATGGTTTGATTGATTGTTAAGATCTATAACATTACTAATGAGCTACTGATTACGAATGGAAAATTGAAAAATTTTTCTGAAGTGATAATTCCAGGGTTAGAAATTGATACAAATTTCGAAAATTAGTTGAGACTGATTGAAATTGGTTGAGACTGATGGACTTGATTATCAGAAGCACAATAAAAGGACATAATATGCAAAATAAATGATTTCGAGGTAAATTAGAACTTTAATTGTGATACTTTCGTGTCATTATCTACGAAAAAATATGTATATATGGAAATTAGAAAGCTTCCAAAATCGGTATCTCCTTAAAGTGTCAAAATTAAGTAGCATTTTAAACGAAATACTCAAGGCACATCAACTCATATTGATGCTCTTGAGTCATGTTTCATTCACTAGAGCAATGTATCTCTATGATTACAACTCCCAAAATAAGTTTAGTTTCCATCGTACCCCTTCGTCTAATTTTTTTAGCTTTAGTGAAATATTTTTATTCAATATTTTCACAGAGAAAAATATTCTAGTAAAATTCTCCATACTGCATGGTCGTTACATTTCTGGTAAAAAAAACAACACAATTGTAGTAATAAAACCCAAAATGTACGGAATTTAATTCATTCATTTAGTACTTTTTCTGTTCCTATGGTAACAGCTTATAGGAAATTCCGTTTTTTAAAATTCTAGCTCTTATTACCACGCATTTTATAAAAAATACAGAACTGAAAATCAAGTTTAATCGAATAAATGATATTTATGCCATTCTCTACATATCATTATACAATTACCAGATTTTAGTACATTAACCGAATTTCTTCATGCATAATAAAACAATATTTTGTTATTAATTTTATTTTAAACATCACCAAAGCTCGTTGGTAAAAATTACAAAGCTTTTTGTTGTTCTTACAGTTGGAAATACGGTAAATTTTAGCATATTCTGGTAGTTTAGACCATGTTTATTTCTTAATATAAAGAGGTAGTAATAGAAAAATAAACGTTAGCATAATAATTAGTTTTTAACTAATTATTACTTGGATGACGAGTCTTTATAGTTTGTTTAATTATTTAAATATTGCAATTTCCGTTATCAATCATATATATCACATTAACAATAATCTCTGGCAATCACTAGATTATAACAATTGATAGATCGATGATCGAGATTATAACAGTGATAACAATCACATTGAGATCTCATTTCGTGATTGCCAGATTGTATAGATTAAAATTTATATTTCATTAGCATTGTAAAAACTCTTTGAGCTAAAGCAGAAATGTTGATATCTATGGTCCGAAAATGATGATCCGGATCTGTCTTCTTTGGTCACCACCTTTTCTTCGGATAACGCAGTTTATCTTGTTTATCCACGATACTTTCAGTTCAATTGTTCCTAACCTGTTCATCTTTCATCTTCCGGTGGCAGCGTCCTGACGACTATTTCAGTTCAAAATGCTAAAAAAAAAGTCAATAATTTAATCGTTTAAAAATTTCCAATTTCAAGTTAATTTTTAAACATATTTAACAAAATATAAATAAGATACGATTTTTTTTATATATATGAAAAATGATAATAACAAAATTTAAATCAGCGGATAAAATATGTCAATGACAAGAGATGAGATTTTTTTTTTAAAAAAAAGTTGGATACATAAAAGATTTAATTGTTCTTGACTTTGACATTTCCTACCGCAGTAAATCGGAAGTGTTTGAATCCGTATGTGAAAAGATTGTGGATTCTCATTGATTCCTTTAATCATTACTATGGAGTTAATTAACAGCTGTGCTTGTTTTAAATGGGAATTCGATAAATGGAAAAATGAGAAATTTCCGTCTTCTTTTCCCCACTCTGATTCAGTTTCTGGAAAGGGAAGAAGACAATGTGTTGCGCGTATAAAAAAGTAAACCCCGTAGATGAAAACTATTAACCACAAAAAGAACGCACTCACACACAGAATTGATGATCAAGAAAAGTGGGGAGAAAATTTGAATATCGAATCTTTTCTTAGCGAGATTTATTCGGTTAATGCTTTTGAGGAAAGTAAGAAACATTAATGTAATTAATGTTCGATAAACTCTCTCGCAGAACAAAGAGAAGTTCTGAAACAAATTTTATTGGACACATTTGTTTTTCATTTCATGTTTTTATTCGATTTGTTATTCCCAAAAATGCTTGTTTTTATTTTAATGGACTCGACCCCAAATTATATAGAAGCTGTGGAATAAAAGCTCGCTGAAAAGAGAAAAAAAAAGTTGGTATAAAATGTTTCGTTTCGTCATTAGGAGAGCAACACAAAGAAAGAAAATTTCAGAGTTTTTAAAATGAGAAACGAAACGTTGGTAGAACACTAATGGTCCACAATTTTTGATTCCTTTTATTCAGAAAACTGCTTTTAAGGTTAGCAGATTCCATTTTAAGTTGTTTTTGTCGGGCTTATACAAATCACTAACATCGATAATATGTCACATTATTTTTAAGTGGTATGTGGCATTTGTGGTCTTATAGAAAATTACTGTTCAAAACAACATTTTATTTCTTTTTCCTCTCTTTTTATTTAACAACAAAATTATTATAACAATGAACCGTTTTAAAATACTTCTTTTTAAATCGGTTTCTATAAATATTTATAATACTTATTCCAGTTAAAAATATAGTAAACATTTTAACTAGAAAAACCATTTAGTAAACTTGTAACTTTCTTTAACAAGATTCTAATTCCGAATAGATACTTTTGTTTATTAAATTGTAATATTTCTTTATATGAAACATAAATGAACGGAAAACTGTGAGTTTGGCAAAATTTACCTGGTGTATACTAATTCGTAATGCAGATAGTCTATAAATGGTATGAGTCTATAAAATAATATCATAATAAAATCACAATATATTAATCATTAGTATACAAATTATTGTTTTTAATATTCGAATAAGATGTGTGAATTCATAAAAATTATGATTACTTAACTGTATCCATAGAACATTTCAAAAAGTAAACTTTAATGTAGTTTAGTCCAAATTACATTTAAAAAAAATTATATATGATGCTATATATAAATGAAAACTTTGGTAAGTGAATTTTTATTTACTATTTTTTTAATAATTAATTTTTAATAAATTTTAATAATTTAATAATAATTCAGAATAATGCAAACCATAGTATACCAAGCAAATTTTCTTCAATTCTTGAATTATTACTGCAACAATTGCAGTTATAGTAACATATATAAACAATTTAGCCATATGAATACATTTAAAAAAATTTCAATTATGATTTCTTTTAATGTTTTTCGTTTTCTTTTCTTAATTTAAATATATATTGTACGAGGAACATGATTAAAGGCGAAAAAAAAAATTAAAACCATTTTCCAGAATTATCCCCTAACGCCGCATGTAATAATAAATCCTTAAATGTAATTTTTGCTCGAATATTATTATATTCCCTTAATAGAAGTACTAGTTTGAAGCGATTAATTATTTTTGCTTTAAACTTGCTTTCTTTAGACGGAGAAAATTAATGAAATAAACACAATAGGATCTGATGGTAGAAGAATGTTTTCATTTTTTCTTATCTTGCATTGAATAAAATGCAGTATTTTAAAGAAATGTTGGAAGCTAATATTGCATTTCTTTATCTATAGATAACAATTATTTCAATATAAAAGTTTTGTATTTTGCTGATGGCAACATATTGTTTCTCTACTATTTCAGATTATTTGAGCAAATATTGTGTAGGAGTTGAACCTTTTAAGAAAAATAATATTCTTCAAAGTTTCGCAGCAAATTATTTCCACGGTTCAACAATACTTATACAATACTTATTAGATAAGAATTATTTTTTTTCCAGAATTCAGTGTGGGTTTTTCTATATAATGATAAAATAAAGAGTATGTTTGCCTGTGTATGTGTCTTTCTTAAAACTCCAAAACCATTAATGCTACAATCTTAAAATTTAAACAATCAGAACAGTGAGTGATAAGAGAAATTTAAGCCCCCTATTCCAAAATTTGTGCTAAACTTTCCATCAGATTTTTCAAAAGAGACGTTTGAAAAAGGGAATTTTTCATTAATTCTGAGTTTGTCATTAATAAAAATGAAACTTCAGACGATTTTTTTTTCAAATATTTTAAATATTTCGCCAGGGATAATTTTTAGCTTGTAGCTATCTTGAAAAAATCTTATTGCAGGTTCTTGCAGACTTAATTATTGATTATCTGTTATTAAGATAAATTCAATGGTCAACGAGATCTTGGTTACGAAGATGGACGTCACAAAAGTAGCATTTCTAAAGTTATCTGAAACCACCTGTTTATTTCTAATTATGCTTTAAAAACGTGTTTATATAAAAATAAATAATCAAAAACCCAGGGTATTTGAAATAAAAAAACAAGTTATGAACTTAAAAAAACATGCACAGAGCTCCAGTTGCACAAATGTATTTTTTATGACGAGTTGTTTAGTTTGGAGAAAAAACTATAAGCATTAGAAACATGATTTCTGAAGTCAGATGGGAGAAGTGCTCCTAATATATACTCTCAGAAATTCTATTCTAAAATTGTGGTACAGTAACGGGCAGCAATCTGTTTATGCAATTAATTGTGAAATTTACGGTAGAGAACGTTTTTTACCTTTCGGTTCTGAAGCAATTTAATACAATCTTATTTATTTTTACTTAATTGTTTTGTTTCAATATGCTAAAATAACTATTATCTAAACTGTTATTTAGTCATTTTTTTCGAAATTTTTTTAACTGTGTTTATATTAATTATTATAATGTACTATACCCTCATATTTAATGTCAGTGTGATGGGTTTTAAGTATAAAAGATAGATTGCATTAGTAAAAAGCTGAAATAATGCTTTGTTATTTTGAAAAAATGTAGAGTAATGTAAATAAGTTCAAAATTTAGAGAAAGTAGAGTTTTTCTTTATTTTCTTCTTTTTGACCTTTTTATATTTATTTATTATGCTGTTCATATATATATAAGGAATCGTCATAATTAAATGAAATTTAATACACAATTGAGTGGTAGTGGTACAAATAAATGATTAAACTTTCAAAGCAACCAAACAATAACAAGAGATCAAAATTACTACTTTGTGTAGCCACCACGCGCTACAATAAGTGCTGTTACACGACATGCCATGGGGTCAAGCAAATTTTGAATGTCTGTCTGAGGAAGAGCATTTCATATTGTTTGTATGCGTACCCAAAGTTCGTCTGTAGAAGCAACAGGACGAGGATCACGAACGAGGCGCCGACCAACGAAATCCCACACATGTTAGTCGGCGACATATCCGGGGAATACCCAGGCCAAGGAAGAAGCTGTACCTGCCGCGACGCAAGGAAGGATTGAACAGTCCTAGCAATATGAAGGCGGGCCTTGTCCTGTTGAAATACAGCTCCTGGCAAGGCTTGAAGGAAGGGAACAGCTTGGGGCTGTAGAACTGTACATGCTGCTGTTCATATTACCCACAATTCGTAGCAATTGAGATCGTTCATGATATGCTATATGGCACCCCAGACCATAACTCCGGGTGTTCGTCCACTGTGGTGTTCGATAATGCACTCCGTTAGGTGGAGTTCTCCGGCATTGATTAAAGCTGGATTGGTCAGAAAACACGAACCGTTGCCAATCAGCACGACAGTCCCTATGCTGATTGGCCCATTGTAGCCGCAGGCGGCGATGGTTTAGAGCACTGATTCCCAACGGGGCAATACCACCCCCTGGGGGGCGGTGAACATATGCTGAGGGATGGTGAACTTGTTTTGGGCAGTAGGGGGGCGGTAGGTATGTTTTGGTCCTTAGGGGGTCGATGAGCATTCAAATTCATTACTTCTAAATAAAATTATTAAATTAAAATTAATTTAATAAATAAAGTAAATCAAAAATTAATATTAATGAAAAATAATTAAATTAATATAATAAATTAAAATTATCCGATACACCATTTGTACCAGCAGTAAAACGAACTTATGTGTCAACTATTCTCCAATCCGAACTATCGCAGGACATGAGTGAGTTGTTTTTGCTTCTGACTTATTCAAGCCATTTGGCGAAAATTGAAGTGCATGCGCTTTCAGTATGAATGTTTGATTTGATCCGTGTTTCTTATGATGGTTTTCGTTCGCTCCCTTTCAGTTTTTTCCCCAGTTTTGATTCAATTTCATTGATTATTTGACCAGGTACTTGCGCGAATTTGTTCTTCAGCGTAAATTATCTATTGATTTTAAGATATAGTTTATTTTCTTTCCTCGTTTGTATTTTGCTGCTGCCTACAATGTCGGTTAATAAAAAAAGTGTCGTCAATACAGTGCCACGTACTTGAAGTTCGGATTCGGAACGATACAGTGTTGCACCGGATTGATGAGATGGCTGAAGACATTGAAGTTTACTTATGCAAACTTTTGATGTCCAACGTATTTCCCTTCAAGTTAATGAGTCAACCTTGCCAAGTAATGAGGCTTTACTGTTGGCGTACTTCCGATTTATGAATGAATGAAAAATTATTCAAGAGATGCTTTTTGCAAAAAACCTGATTGAAGATACCGAAGGTAAATCTATTTTTAATACTGTCAAAGATTATTTTATAGAGAAAAACATTCCTCCTTCGAATATTGTGTCTGTTGCCACTGATGGAGCTACTGCAATGGTTGGTTGACATTGTAGGCTTAACCCCATTTTGAAGAGGGAAGTACCCCTCCCAAGACAAAGATACCTAGAAAACTCCTCCCATAATTGATGGCCAAGTACCAGATATTTCAGCTGTCCACTGTGTGATTCACAGACAACATTTAGTTGGAAAAAATCCCAGAGACCATTTGCATCAGTCATTGCAATATGTCGATCTCTGCTGTGATGAAAATTCGCAGTAATACTCTCAACGATTGATTATTCAGAGAGCTGTACAAGAAAAACGATGAAAAATTCAATCGCTTGCTACTACACACTGAGATTCACAAGCTTTCCAAAAACGCCTGTCTCAATAGGTTTTGTAATATTTTCGACTCTGTGCTTGAGTTCCTTGAATGCATGACGGATTTATTTGTAAAATTTAATGGTGTTAATTTACAATTTCAAGGCGACGAGCTCAATTTGATCACTACAAAATCAGCTATTTCTGCCTTTCTTGGAAAACCCATTTTGTGGAAGCAGAATTTTGGTAGGAATAAGTTTAGTCAATTTCCAATCTTATCGGAATAAAGAATAGTGAAATTCTCTCTGATGATACACAAGAATATTGTAATAACCTTGAGTCTTTGTACATTGAATTTTCAGACATTTTAAAGATGTTTTGTCCCTGGAAGTCCCTTAATGGGTTACGAACCCTTTTGTGAATATTGAAACAGCAGAGGTTCAGATTCAGAAGGAATTGGTAGAACTTTCAACTAATGAAGCTTTGAAATAGTAATTGTCTTACAGAATTTTGGCTTCAAGGTAGCATTTAATAGCCTTCCCTTCCTTCTACTTTGTGGAACGAAGATTCAGCAATGTGACGTATCTAGTCACAAACAGTTGACTGAAAATTGTGTAAAGAGGGTACTTGCGTCTTCACCTCATTGAAAATATTGAACCGAACGTTAAGTAACTGGCCCTGAACCAAGCACAATCATCTCACTGACATAGTTACTTAATTGTTTCGTTGATACTACTTTTTAGAATAAGTTTTTTAACAATCTTATTAGGAATAAGTGACTCTTATTAAGCATAGGTGTCTCAGGTGTATTTTTTCATTACTGTAATTATTTTGATTATAACAAATAGATTGCAATTACTTGCCTTAAAAATGTTGCCTCTTTTAAATCAGCACACTTCCCTCCCTCCCCATGCTCTAAATAACTAGATTTTCACAAAGGGGGGCGTAGAGATTTTTTCTGACTCTTAGGGGGGGTGGCAACGTAGAAGAGGTTGAGAATCTATGGTTTAGAGTGAGGGGGATCCTGTATAAAGGAGTCCTTGCGAGCAGTCCACAATGCAGCAGATGTCTGCGAATTGATGAATCATACAATGAAACACCTGTAGCTATTGACCACTGTGCTGCCAGTTGTTTAGAGGGAGCCCTATGGTCCGTTAGTGCCATGCGGACCAGGTGTCTATCATCGCGAGCTGACGTGACCTTTCGGGATCCACTACCGGATTTCCGAGTTGTCCGACACTTGTCCGTCCACTGCTTCCAAACACGCATCACTGTGCTGCTGCCACGCTGCACACGAGTGGCTACTGAACGATAGGACAATCTAGCTTCACAAAGGCCGATTATTCTCCCCCGTTCAAACTCCGTAAGTTGTTGAAATATCACTCTCTTTCGTCAAAGAGGCATAAGTAACGACTGAGCTAACGTTTACCACTAGCAGATAACCACCGATAACCATACATGCTTCGCGACAGCTGTCTATTTATTCGGATTCATCCGCCATTCAGAGGGCTCTGTTCAGAATACGCATGCGCTACGGGTATGAAATTCTAATCATTTGCATATCATGCCCTACATTGCATTTCCTGAAAATTTCAGCTCACTCGCGTACGTCCTTCATGGTGTTGCAATTTTCACAAACATG
>NC_092206.1:34300091-34399300 GCF_043381705.1 Parasteatoda tepidariorum | reverse complement strand
TATATATATGTGTGTGTGTGTGTGTGTGTGTGTGTGTAAAAACAAAATCCTGCTTTCCTGTGTCATAACATATTATTCAGTGAATTATATTCAATCAATAAAATTATTAAGTTAACACTTTGAAAATCGTGCAATTTTAAATTGTAATGAATAAATAATATAAGTTAATTATTTTTATCCCAGTATTCACTTCACCATAAAAACTTGACTAGACAAGCGTCTGCAGCATAAATCCGTAATAATTAGATTTTTAATTTAATCAGCCAACGGTATGATTTGACTAATATTTTTCGTATTTATAAATGTAATGTATTGCGCAAAATTTGTGTTGACAAGTTTTCAAATTGTCAGTTATTCAGGCAAAATTAAATGTTTGTAAGGTAGTAGTTTATGAAAAAATTTTTTTATCATTATTATCTGTTAAAATTGAGAAATTATTTAGAAACCGATGCATGAGATATATATTAATAGTAAACTTTAAATTAGTAAATATTCATTGTAGTTCATTTTTGAAACAGAAGAGTAAAATTTGCAAAACACAGAAATAAATTATTCTTACTTCGATTGATTATTAACTCTTTAGGCATTATAATCACTAAGTTTCCATATTGTATTGAATTGAATAAATGATAAGTTTTGTAATTATAAGTCTACGGAAGAACAACAACAGGCATTAACAGAGATTAAAAGAAAAAGTTATATAAATTTGTGTTAGTGTCTGCGAAAGATACATAGTATAGGTAAATAAGATAATAGTAGTAAGGAACGTACAAGCAAACTGTTTTGTAAATATTAACCGACTTTACTGCATTAGCAGTAAACGTAAGGTGTCACCAGATTGCAATTCCTCTTGAAATTGATTATAAATTGCTTTGATTTAACTGACTTATTAAGGTTAAAGTAAATTTTGATGATTTTACTGTTTAATGTAGCAATATTTATTTTAACCTTAGGAAAATTTTTCATCATTTTATATAATTTCTCAGAAATAGAAAATAGTTATCTTAAGACTTTTGAACAAGATATAACCAGTGTATGTAATCGCAAAATGTAGCATTTACAAATCTCTGTTTTCTAATGACACTATGATAATTTAAACATTTTATAATACTTCAATAAACATTATCAATGGGTAAAAAGCACTGTAGAGTTTTGATTTTACATGCAAAATGTTGAATGTGCGAAATTTGAATTACTTGTTTTTTTGCATACAATATATTTCTTGATGCTTTTCAGGCATTGTGATCTTTAAATTAGTTTTTATTTGTTAAAATAAGAAGCTCATTTTCTAAACTTCTTTACTTTTAGATATTTAAGAACATTCTACTGGCATTTCAAAAAAAAAATTATTTATTGTATTTTTAACATATTTTTAACATAATAATAGCAAATTGAAAAATAATACACATTGATATATATTATCAAAGTAGCACTTTTACTTAGATAATTACTTCCAATTAACTATTCTCAATATTCAGTCTCAGTTTAATCGCATAGAGTTATTACATTGGATGACGTATGTTGAAAATTCGTACCGTTATTTTCCCTCGACTAATTTGAATTTGGTTATTATCAAAAAGGGAACGATTAAAAATGGTTAGTTAATGTTATTCAGCAAAATATTTCCATCTTATGGGGAAATAATGGAGTAAATTACGTCAACTGCTCCCGTCTCAAACTTTCCACAGTTGAAATTTGTGTACGGCCTATTCCCCAACGTCTTTGCAATTTCCCAGCAAGCATAAATATTTCCCTACGTATATTCCGACACATTTCTATTGAGGTTCCTTCCCTTTAATCACAATGACCGATAAAGTAATTTGCATGATTCGCTGAGACACCAAATTTCAGATCGATAACCCGTTCTCTTGTAGAAGTGGGCGTCGGTTAGAGTCCCTAATTAACACAGAGCTTGGTAATCGATGGAGGTAATACAGCAAGGGCCTCTCCAGACCATAGTGTCGTCATTCTACTTTATATTGAGACAGATGGACACTTGCGATTCATGGTTCTCGGCGATTCATTTCGATTCCTCGTTCCACGCACAATACATAATTAAAGATTCTTTTCCCTTTTACATTTAAGATTGCTGGATGCAAATGGATGGAATTTGCAACAAAAGTTTCTCAGACTATGAGTTTAAAAGGAGTAGAACACTTTTGGGGTGGGTTTTATTGAATGGGTGCCTAATTTTCTTCACTTTGTCTTTCCCCTTCGTCAAACTAAGAGTTTAGTTTGACATGAACATATTTCTTCGTCAATCTGTCTTCGAATAGTAATCTTGGAATACATTGAATCGAAATTAGAAAATACATCAACTTGTTGTGCGTTTCCAGTTGTTATAATTTACAGAGAAAGCACGATTTGATGATTTATGGCTATACGTTGAAACTGGGAAAAAATCTGTCATTTTATATTATATGGTTGTAATTTTTACTACATCAAGATTAAAATTTAAATAAATTTCTATAAAACGCAATATTTATAATTTTTTAAATGAAAACACTTCATCTGTTTCAAAAATTAATATTTAAAATAATTAATATACTATTTCGCTGCTTTTAGTAGCTTACTATTTATTTCATAAAATAAGTAGTTAGTTTGATGCCTCATAGTGATCAATGGGTAAAATACGGACATAAAATTTACTATAGTTTTGTCAGTTTCATATGGAAATTTGCAATTGCATTTCTTTTTAGCATTATTTCTCTCCCTTTTTAGAGATAGCATGGGGGAAAGGGGGACGCGTGGCTCCATGCATTCAAGTTCAGATTCCTAAAAAAATAAAAAATAAAAATAACTAGAAACCTGCTCTTTCCTTTTTTATCGGTTTCTGAGATTTCCATCTTTTTCTGCCTTTTGTGAATAATTAGAAAGAATTTCTGTAATTCTTCCTTCCCCAATATGCGTTTTATCAGTTACTGGACTTATAGAATGACCACATATCCATCTTTCACTCCGTTCAACAAATCATATTATTTTACGTGGCTGCTGAGTTCAGTGCGATATTTTCCGTCCCAAATTAAAGCGATTTCTACTCCTTTACAATGTTAATGAAAGTTTTCAGCAATAAGTAAAAGAACAGCCTTGCTATCTAACAAAATCCATTACTTGAGTATAAAAACCGATATTCCAATTCTATCAAACATAAATTATGGAACAGGGTCAGAAGTAAAAAACATAATTTTACAGAATTAATTTGGATTATTTTAAAACTTTTGTTTTAGCTGATCATATTTTGACTAATTATAATTGGAGTTTGATCGGCGGTGGTCGTACAGATTTGATAGCTCAAGGCTTGTGAAAATGATATAATGTAGTACTAACTATGTAAGTGCCGAGAATTTATTTAGATATAGAAATTCAGATATAGATATATATAAATTTGTGTGTGTGTTGGAATTTTTCAAGCTTCCCTCCTTTATATGTTTCAACTTAATACTATTATTTTCACCTATTAATGCCCACTGTCCTCAATTGAGAATAGTCAATAAAACATTGTATAAAAATTTTAATTTTATTTTAAAAAGATTATTTTGTTTCTGGGAAGATAGCTGGCAGCACTATCAACATATCTGCAATAATAAATATGCTACTATATTAGGTTCGTTATTAGGATCGCCGTTTTGTGGTTTTTCTAGCCTCACATAAACCTCTTCTTTTTTATGCAGTCATATCAAGTAAAATTAAGGCAAATTATTTTATTAATTAAATTTTGTTTTCTTAAGAATTTAGTTCAACATAAAAAGCTAAATAAATTTGCTTCCTACAGTTTCTTTCCTTTTTATAAAACATTATATTTTACTGTACTCAATTGAGGATACTGGGCGTTTCAGGCGAATTTTAAAGAATTTTCTAGAATTTGTTTTTATTCATTTAATTATGCATACGTGTTTGTATTTTGATAGAATAAGTGAATTATAGAAATAGCAGACATTTTTTAACTATAATTTCCTTTTTTTTTTTGGAAATTGTTTCACCTTGTACGCGTTCTTCAAATCTTTGTATTTTTCTTCCAAAATTCAATGCAATAGTATACCCTTTGAATTTCTTAAAATAGGGGAGGATTTCTTACAATTTCTCAGGAATATTTGTTCTCAGAACAAATTGAGTCAGTTAGTATTTCAATCCTCCCTGAGGTTGATCAGCAGGATTCGAATGGAATGACAATCAATCAGTTACAATTGCAGCGAATTTCGAAAAATAAATCCTGTGGGGGCAAACAATGTGGTGGTGTAAAGTACAAAAGGAAAGAGTACCTGAGCCGCAATCAAAAATCATACGTGAGTACACTTTCATGGGTGGTAAGGATCAACATGACTGTTGCTTAGAAAAGCACACTAAATCAATGAGGGCAGAAATGGCATTGGTGTTAATTTACAAGAATGATAGACATGTAGGTAGTGAATGTTTAAATTTTGCATAAAAATATTAACAAAAAAGAGAGTAAAAAGCAGATTTCAATAAAGTATGTTCGATGTGAGATTGCAGTAGCATATCAAAAAAAAACCCAGCTGGATCGAGTAGACGGCAAATGATGAAATCAGCCTCTACTGCAGTAGTAAAGTATGATCCTATCAATACAATAGCAGAAAAAGAGAGGTAAAGACGTTGTCAGGTGAAAAATTGTTCATCAAAACCACGAATAAGAAAGGCAACGTAATTTTATGCATACTTTGTTTTCCGAAGTTTCATAGTATATGCTTCAGTGCATATTTTAAATTCCTTCATATACTGAGTATATATATATATNTGGAAATTACGAAAGGAAAGAGCACATGTGCCTCAATCAATAGTAATACGTGAGTGCAACACTTTCATGGGTCGAGGGGATCAACATAACTGGTTCTTAGAAAAGCACACTCTATCAATAAGGGGAAAAAATGGTATTGGTGTCTATTTATAAGTCAGTAGTGAACGCTTACATTTTGAATAAAACTCTTCATAAAAAAAGAGAGCAAGAAGCAGATTTCAATAAAGTATTTTCGACGTGGATTGCCGTATCATCTTTGAAAAATGGCCAGATAGATTAAGTAGACGGCAAATGATAAAATCAGCCTCTGCTGTTGCAGTGAAGTACAATCCTATTTGACATATAATAGCAAAAAGGAAGAAACAATGACGTTGTCATATGGAAAATTGTAGATCAAAACCACGAATAAAAAATGCGTAAACTTCAAGCATACTTTGTTTTCCAAGTAAATTGAGCAACCATTTAGTATATACTTCAGTAATTATTTTAAATGCTTTCATGTATTGAAAATTTTATGCATTTTAAGTTATTTTATCTGCTAGGTATTTTAAATACGCTTTACTAAATATACTACATATATGTACATGTAATAAAATTACATGGTATTATTCATTTACTCATTTACTTGCTATTTTCCATATCCATCCTTTTTTGTAATTCAAAAAAAAATAATAATAATGTTTGCAAACATTATCAATAGTCTAAAATTATATTTAGTTTTAAGAAGAGATACAATTTATACTTATTCTATACCAAAAAATTAAATAGACATTCAAAATAAGAACTAACCACAATATTTGCATGCTTATCCAAGAGAGATCATTTTCTCACTGGAATGCCCAGTGTCCTCAAAAGTGGATGGACTGTAATTTGAAAATGAATACAAACCATGCTTAAATTTTAACTTTTAAACTCTTATTGGGTCATAATAAAGAAGATTTGAAAAATTCATTGAAATATATTAAGTAGAAATAATTTGGTCTTTAATGGGTTAACAATGATTTTGTATTTTTGTGTTCTTTTCATGTTTCCTTACTCCAAATGTAAACCACCTATTATTTTGACAACCCCATCTGTTAGATTTTATTAAACTGGTTTAGAGAATGTTGGTCATATTTTACCTGCACTTTTCACATTTGATAGTTTATTTAGGCTTGATAGAAACTACGATTTTCCTGCACCACACTTTTCAAAATATAGCCATTTTGTTTTGATAAATAGAAATTACAGTTAGTGATTTACCTCGTTTGAGACGATAAATCGAAAGTATGTTAAGAGGTCTATTACGCGTAATTTTTAAACACACTGTAGGTGTTCATTTTAAGGAAATAAGTTTGAGTTTAATATAATGCTCTTAAGATAATTTAAAAATAATTTTTAATCTAATGCTAGGCAACTTAATTCTTTGACATTGTTAGGAACTACAAGATCCTGTAATAGAAACAAAAATAATAATTTTTAGTAGACACTACAGCAGAAAATCAAACGCTATAACAAAAGTATCAAAATCAATTTTGTATCATTTCTTGATCAAGAAATAACTGCGGGCATTATCTGACAAGCCATATGATTCCAACTGCCAAAGAAATTATGACTGTTCGTTTCATACCATTTTTTACGAAAAATAAAGAAATAACTGAATACCTGTCCAAATAAGACATAATAAACGTTATTTATAGGTTTGTCTTTAAAATATATTGTATATTTAAATGCACAAAAGCTTAAAATTCCCCTTTGGCATCAGGAAGAAACATACATTTGTTAGAAAACAGATTTCGAGAAAAACTATTTTTGTCGAAAGTTCATAAGTATTTATACGAAATGTCATCTATGATTTTTATATGTTTTAATGCTTTTCTTTTTTGCCTGATATCCTATTACTTTGTTTTAAGTTCTTGGGGCAAGTATCAAAATGGGAATTTCGCACTCCGCTCTTGATCTATATTAAAATACGGATTTCCATATAGAGTGTTAATAAGAAAATCGTTTTTGAAAAATTTCAATCAATAGTATGAAGTTTTCGTGATTTTAAGTTTGAGTTTTGAATCACACCTCATATAGTCAGCAGTTCTCGGAAAATGGAGCAAATAGATGTTCATATTAAGGAAAAGGTTCCTGTTTGTTATTCGCGTAAGTCCAATGCGCAGTCTAATTTTGAAAACTTAATTTTTTTGATTATTCAATACTTTAAATGGAGTCATGCTGGCTCAGTAGTTAAGGCACTGAATTTTTATTGCGAAGAACTGGGGTTTGATCCCCGCTGGCGGCTTGACACCAACCCAGCTTCGGATCAATGGGTGCCAGCTTATCTGGAAAGTAAAAGCGATCTGTGTGTAGTACTGACCACATTAGTACAATCATGACGTTAATCTTGAAATTGTAGAACCTTAATCTCTATGAACCCCTTGGCCCACAACGGGCTGTTGCAGGAATGTTTTACTTCTTCAATTATTTTAATGAATCATAATAAAAAATTTTCTTCATGTAAATTAAGAGCAATATTTGCACCAGTTTTTCGAATTATTAGTTATATATTAAGCTTTAGTATGAGGACAAGTTTTTCCGAAACGCGCAGTAAGTACTTAAATTTTAGAAATTGCAACCTGTTGAGACAACCATTAATCAGATAAAAAGTTAGACATCAGACATTATCTCTCCTTAAACACCTATATATACGATGATTATTTTTAAAATAGATGAGATGCAAGAGATGTCAGCGCAGCCGCAGAAACTTTTTTGGGTATTCACAATAACGGTGTTTTTTGTATTACAGCGCAAAAACTATGAGACAGAAACTTGAAGGTGTACAGAAAAGCACACATGAATTAAAATGGAATAAAAAAAAACATTCGCTAATTAGTTTGAGAATTGACTGCTAAACATATTGGAAAAAATAGCATATGTGCCCTTCTTCTTTCCGCAGGAACACAACTGTAGAGTAAAAATATGACACGCTGAAAGGGCCATATTCGTTTATGAACCTAACACAGAGGTTTTATTTTCGAAATTCCAATTTATTCTATAGTAACAGCAAATTTAAAATCCTTTCTGTGAATTTTTACTCTGTTATTTATCCATTTTCTTACATTTTTCGTTACTGCTTAAAATCTATAAGATTTAGAAACTTGAAATTACAAAGGAGAGTAGAAAATTGTACTAGGAGTTCGATGGAAGAAAATAAATGGTTCGATTATTAGTTCAAGAATACTTAATTTTTAAACTTGCAGTAAAAATAAACATGTTGGTTGATCTACTGCGATGCAGCAAAAGAGTTATAATATGAAATACTGATAGGATCATTTCAAATTATAACTAGACGAGAAAAAATTTTTTCGAAATTCCTATTTGGTTTAACGTTATTACAATATTTAGTGTTTTTTCGTATTCTTTTCATTAAATAATAATTATTTGCTTATTGTTTCAGAAAAATTTTTCGCTCTCACGATTTTCAATTTATGAGCTTCCGCTTAAATTGGTGTCAAAAGTAGCAAAAAAAAATTAAATTGAATAATTAAATATGAGACAGGTTAGATGTTGTCGGATATGGAAATATCTAAAAATATAAAGACTGAAGAGGCATTAAAATTATTTCCAATGCGAAATGTTCTAATCGTTATGTTACATATTATTAATATGTTTTATAATAGAATCGTTTTATATAGTCAACAATAAAAATACTCATTTAGTGCTGGTTCTTGTGTCAGATATTCTGTATTCTTATTTTTTTTTCCAAGAGCATTTGATTATTTTTCAAATAACCTATTCTTTCATTTCGTTATGATTAACATATTGATAAACTGCGCTAATATGAAATTATAATAATTATATATTTTCAAAAAAATTCTGTTTTTTAATTGTCTTGTGAGAAAAAAGTTTTAAGGATTTCAAGGGATAAAACGGTTTACGTGCTTCAAAATTGATTCTGAGAAAAAACAAATCTCCTTACAGACCGAAACTGTTTTTCTTGAGCACGTCCATCATCACTAAATAATAACTCTCAAGTAGGTTTGGAGGCTCCGATTTTAGATGTCATTGATATTACTAAATTTAACCATCCTCAAAATGCAACAAATGGCAATACATTTGGAAATTTTGTAAAAAAATTTACATAAACCGTTCTTTCCCCTTGATCTGCTCTGATGAATGCAAAATAACTACGGGGTTAGGGGCTTGAAACGAACAGGAGACGGAGTCTCTTAATTTCTTTTACAATTTCTGCAGAAATATTACACAAGGCTTGAAAGTAATTGCTTGTGATATTGCTAATACAATTTCAGAAAACTTTTTGATGGATGCAGTATTATATCAATATACATACTTCATTTCTTTAACCCTGATATAAATTTTCCCACTGAACTGGAACTTAGCAAATAGCTTCAGTTTTGTCCTTTCAGTTGACTTTACATTATCAGATTTATCAAAACAAATTTCAGAAAGGTAATTATCATTTTTCGATCAATATGCATTTTACTATTGAAATTCACTAAAAGAAATGTTAACTATTCACAATATTATTTGACATCAAAAAATGAATAACACAATGATACTTACCTCGGCAAACTTATGATAATTAAGATTTTACTACATGTATTCAATTTTTCCTATGTTTTAGCACTTTTTGCATAACATTTCAGTTTTATTATTTTTTGGATTGATGTTTACAGATTGTTATTTTAAATCTGCAATTTAAAGCAACATCAGCACACGACTAGATATGAGCAATTCTACAAATAAACGCCAGTTAGGCGGCCAAAAAATAATAAAATTTTTTTTGGGAGGCACACTATTTCTACATGAATTTTCTTCTTCCTTACACCCTAAAAAGGCGAGAAAAAATCGTGAACATGAAATTTTTTCTTTGTGACATACTTTAAATGTGACATACTCTTTCTGACATACTCAGATAAATCTGAGCCGTTTATTCAGATAAAACGATTTTTACATAAATATAATATTATTATAATGTCTCTCTAATATGTATTTATAGAGATTTCATACTATAAGATTATATTTTAGTATAAAAAACAAAACTAAAAAAATTTAATCAAAGTTCGTAAATTGAAAAAATCGGGAAAAATTCAAAATTGGTATTTTGTCATTTAAAGTATGTCACAAAGAAAAAATTTCATGTTTAATATTTTTTCTTGCTTTTTCAGGGTGTAAAAAAGAAGAAAATTCATGTAGAAATAGAGTGCCCCCCCCCAAAAAAAAAAATTATTTTTGTTGTTTGCCTAATTTGCGTTGATTTCTAGAATTGCTCATATCGTCGCTTTTATCGCCGTAAAACTCAAAAAAATCGAAAAATGAGATATTTGGGTCATTTTGTGTAAAAAAAATCACCCTTTTAGAGAAAAAAAGTATTATCTTCATAGTTCAATAAAATTAATTTAGAGAGCAGATAAATCGTTATCGCATTGGCGTGATTAGCATTAGATAGAAATTGCTCTCCTGAAAAATTTGCTTTTTTGAGTTACCACGGTTTAGTTTCAAAGCGACGATATGAGAAATTCTACAAATAAACGCCAATTTTTATACTAAAATATAATCTTATACTATGAAATCTCTATAAATACATTTTAGAGAGACATTATAATAATATTATATTTATGTAAAAATCGTTTTATCTGAATAAACGGCTCAGATTTATCTGAGTATGTCAGAAAGAGTATGTCACATTTAAAGTATGTCACAAAGAAAAAATTTCATGTTCACGATTTTTTCTCGCCTTTTTAGGGTGTAAGGAAGAAGAAAATTCATGTCGAAATAGTGTGCCCTCCAAATTTTTTAAAATTTTTTTTTGGCCGCCTAACTGGCGTTTATTTGTAGAATTGCTCATATATCTTTCAAAACCCATATTTAGCGGCGTTAACCCTACATGCGATGGAAACTATCCTTGTCATTTTACTTGTATTCACTCGAAGTAAGGAACCAAAGAAGAATAAAATGCACAATTTTCAGTGACGCTCATTTCTGTTTGAATAGTACTGTTGAAAATGTTAACTTTTTACAACACATTAATTTTAATTTTTTTTCTGAATTTCTGTTGACATTAGATTATTTATGTTCATAGAGTGTTATTCTAATAGCTTAATTATAAATAAATATCATCACACAGTTTCAAATATCTTTCAAACTACTTATTCAGTTACTACATGTTATGAATACAATCCTCGTGATTTTACTAGTTTTCACTCGAAGCTGAGAAGAATAAAACGGGTAACTTTAAGTGATATCTATGTTTGTTTAAGCATCGCTGTCAACTATTAGAAGTTACATAATTCTTTAAAATAAAAGATCCAATGTTTAATGACTAAAGATCAAAAGAGAAAAATCATTTTTTAAGCTTACCGTTTGAATGACACGGAGTCGATATAAAATGGTTTAATATCAACAGTGACCTTTCGCATTCTCTAAACTATCAGTGAGCAAAAATTCACTAATGGTTTAGAAAAATCATACGCAAAAGATAAGAAAACACAGTTTTATTTATCTAGATTAAAAATGTGATGTATTTGATTCTAGAAAAGATTTACTGTTACTAGGTATAAACAAACGAAAATAAGTAATTGTTAATATTTATTGTCAAATGTTTTGCAGAATTTGTCTTTAAACAGAATTAAAGAAAATTTCCTACAAGTTCAATGTTTCACCAGTTTTATCGGTAGATTAATTAAGGAATTTCTATTTCTTCCATATAACAAATTTAATGCAACAAGACACATAAAATATATTTTTTTTTAACTTTTCCTCTTGAGAGATTCACTCTCACTTTCTATTGCTGTTTATCCAATTGATGAAAGTGTTTAGTTCTTTAAAGGTTCAAGATACGAGGTAAAGATTTCTATTGATTTTAGAAGTTAAACTAAATTTTGACCGATCTTTATAGTCATTTCTCCTTTTTTTCTGATTTTCAGGTTTAAGGATCAAAATGGAGGATATATTACACGTAGTGTAGAAAGTGGTATGAAATAAATATTACTTTTCATTCTTTAATTCACTCACGATGCGTGAATGTATAATTTGATTACGTTTGATTACGGAAATGATTATTTGCACTTTTCATTATTTAAAATGCCTATCTTAAAAAAATCGGCCACGTTATTTGGTAATTTAAAACTTTTATTTTTTAAGACGTATTGCGAATTTTGTACAACTTTTGTCTTTCTTAATTTAAAATTACATAGTTTAAAATAATACTTAAAAATAATATTTAAAACAAAGACATATATATNACAATAAATCATTATTAAAATAAATTATATATATATATATATATATATATATCCTACCAGAAATTATTTTAGGTTTAAAGAATTTTAATGTTTTTTGTTTAAAATTGCTTTGATGTTTCTTTCAAAATGAAATACGTTAAGAGTGAAACTAAGAAGGGGACCAATAAAATTAAATGATAAGTAAATTAAACAAGTTGCACAAACTTTAACCCTCTCCCCTAAATAAACTATTAGCTCAATATTTCTCAGATTGCTGCCACTATTTCTATTTTGAAGCTCAAAAAACTCCTAATGTGCTGGGGAAAAAATGTTTATTCAGAGATAAAAAAAAATATTTGTTTTCGATTTCGATTCTTATTTTAATATTGTCCAATTTTTTTATTAGCATAGTTAAGGTTATCCTCTTGAAACATTAGCCCTCTTGAAACATTAACCCTCTTGAAACATTAACCCTCTTGAAACATTAACCCTCTTGAGCCATGCTAATACGCAATTTTTGGATCTCTAGTGTTTAGGTATAGGACATATAGTAAATTAAATATTACCCAATAATGCTTAATTATTTTTGGAATAGATACGGTAGTTTTAATATTGATATAGTGGTAATAGGTGTCATATTAATAGGTATCAAATTTTTAATGTTGGTACCAAGGTATCTAATACTGATACTATATTAATAGAATTTTTACAGCTCCTAAAGGTGAAAAAATTTTGATTGTTATAAATGTTGACTATCATGAATTTGTCTCGAGAAATTACGTTAGGTAAAATAAAAATAGTTAATCTTCAATTTGGTAGGGTGATTTCTTGAAAACGATTTCGTTAAGTCTGATATTGCAAAACCATCTAGAAGGTCAAAACATAATAATGAATAAAAATTTCTTGAACTATTGAAACTTACCGACCGGATTGTGTAGGGGTCAAGGAACTGGCCTTGCATCAAAAAGGTTATGGGTTCGAATTCCGGGAAAGGCATGGATGTTCCTTCATTCTCTGTACTATCTGTTCCTACTGAGTGAGCAACGTTGGTGCACCTGATATGATGCCCCTGAAAGAGTGGCCAATATATCTGCGTTGTAAAGAATATGCCTGAATTGACGATATGTTAACACAGGTGGGCATTGAAAATAAAAATGAAAGTGCTGTTGTAGCTTCAGGAATCTCGTCCTGATACTTCGTTTTCCACGGTGACGCCCACCTTCAGAGAAAGTGCTTGCTATCGATCAGTTTAAGTTTTAAATTGTTCTTAATAACCAGTTTTAAAATGCTTTGTATGTTTTTTTTTACCTATTTGGAATTTGTTTGTTGTTAGATTTTGTTGTTTATTCCTATTCCTAATCCCAATTCCTATTTCTATTCCTAATCCTAATTCCTAATTCTAACTCCTAATCCTAATTCCTAATCATATTTCCTAATTCCTAATCCTAATTCCTAATCCTAATTCCTAATCCTAATTCCTAATCCTAATTTCTAATTCCTAATCCTAATTCCTAATGCTAATTCCTAATCCTAATTCCTAATCCTAATTCCTAATCCTAATTCCTAATCCTAATCCTAATTCCTAATTCCTAATCCTAATCCTAATTCCTAATTCCTAATCCTAATTCCTAATCCTAATTTATGTTGCTTGTTTGTTGCTTGTGTTAGCTTTATATTAAAGAANTCCTAATCCTAATTCCTAATCCTAATTCCTAATCCTAATTCCTAATCCTAATTCCTAATCCTAATTCCTAATCCTAATTCCTAATCCTAATTCCTAATCCTAATTCCTAATCCTAATTCCTAATCCTAATCCTAATTTATGTTGCTTGTTTGTTGCTTGTGTTAGCTTTCTATTAAGGAATGATGTTCCAGTGTGATAGTATTTTTATTTGTGATCTTCCAAGCTATCACTAACCAACACAGTCTATACTTTCAGTTTAAATGCATGATTTCGCCGTTTAGAAATACCAATTTAGTGGTTTCTTTTTTTTTTTTACTTTATACAGAAAACAGATATTTAACTAGTATATCATGAAAGCGTAAGTTTTATTTTTTAGGAAATTTAACAGATTATGTTGCCTTATTCTGAAAACACTGCCTAGCAGCAAAATAATTTTGGCCCTCATTTAACGAATCTTAGCTCAATAAGGGTTCAAAGGGCCGTTATTTTCCAACATTGACCCTACGTAAAATTGTCTGATTTACGCGATATTTTACAGCCACTTTACTACCAATATCGGCCCTATATAGAATTGTCAGATTCACGCGATATTTTATATTAGTTATTCAGCCACTATAGACTGTATATTGGCTTTGTATAGGCCGATATTGGCCCTATATAGGACCAATATTAAAACATCTAAACATCCAAATATTGGGGCCCCAGTTCATGTTCATGTAGAACCCATATTGATCAATTTTTAGCCCAACTAGGGTCAAGGTAAAAATGCTCAAATAAGCAACCTATTCCATAATTTGGTAAATAAGCCAGTTAAAATCTAATCATTTAACCATTCTTATGTATATTAACTAAGTTATGTACCTCAATAATTTACTTTGCAAAGACCTAATTTATAATTATACTGCATCTTTTGAAACAGGATAGTTTAACAGCATGCAATGAACTTTCCCTTTCTAAGTCCGATTTTTGCTTCCTATTTTTCAAAATGGATGAAAAGTTCATTCGGATGGGAACATAAGATGATGGTCAGTCTGAAATATGAAACATAAGATTTTCTGCTAGCTAATAAATGTAGGATATAATGCTGCGATAATTTACATAAAAATCAAAAAGTTCATATAAAAATTAAAAGTTTGTTACTAATAGATGATGGTCAGTCTAAAATATGAAACGTAAGATTTTCAGTTAGCTAATAAATGTATGATATAATGCTGCGATAATTTACGTAAAAATCAAAAAGCTCATATAAAAATTGAAAGTAGGGGACTAAGGCCCATATGGGAAACGCTAAATATAGATCTAATTAACACCTAATTTTAAATGCTTTAAACCAATTTCTATCTCCCTAAGAAAACTTTTTCAAGTCGGGCTCAAAGTAATCACAAAAAACTTTAACATATAATTCTACATCGGCATTTTTTCAACCTGTCTGCTGTGGAGAAAAAAAAGTCAATTTATTGCTCTCGTTTGAAATAACAAAAGGTGGACAGGATTACAGCAGATATTAACTCATTAAATTCCGCTGCATCTTTCAAACAGAGGTAGGATAACGGCGGAAGTGAACAATTGCTTCCTATGCCAGCAACAATTCTTCTGAAATCCATTGTCTAGGGAAAAAAATCATAACTTCTGCTTCCCTCCTTCAAAGTCCGACGATTGATTTAAAGCAGTCACCGTGCTACCGAATTCGAACAATCCTAGGAATCTCTGGCCACAATAGACAAGGGTTGAAAAAGGAAGATGGGCACATCCCTTCTACCTCCCTACTATCCTTTTCCCTTGGCAATAGCTGATCATCGCCCCAGAAGAAAAAGAGGGGGTGCCGAGCTTGCTGTTCCCTCTTCCCTTCTGATCTTGGTAAGGAATTCCCAATATCATTGAGAAATGTGAAAGAGCAAAGTGTTCACCTACCCCTCATCCTGTTCCCCTGCTCTTTAGATCGATTTGGTGGGGGTGGTAGGATGAGCAGAAGAAAAGGAAGACGAACGGCCCTCATGTCCATCCATCTTAGGTGCACCAGCGTCTTCTTCATGGAAGATTGGTCCCCCAGTAACCCTTCATTTCTTTCCTTCCTCCCAAGATACCACTTCTACAGTGTTAAATATTCAAATGCTTTTGTTCTGATACGAAGTTAAAAAGGATAATGAATCAAGTAACTGCTCTTTTCCTTTTGTTAAGAGTTATCACTAAGGCATAAAATCATAAGTGGTTTCAAATTGTTTGATTTTCAAATCAAAAATTGATACCTTTTGAATAAATATCAGTTATTGTGCGAGGAAGGAATTGTATAAAATAAATCATTCAAAATTACATCATCATAACAGTGACTTATAAGCATACTGGGACACTTACATTTTTGAGGGATGAAGGAATAAACAGAATGAAACTGTTAGTCTTAACACAATTTACTTAAAGTATTTCACATTGCTATTTCTTGAAAATATATAAATTTATTAATCTTCGATTTTTGAAGGTTTCATAACAGTAAATTGCGTATCTTTTCTTAGTAAAGAAAGTAATAAAATCATAATACATCAAAAAATATGACAAATAATATTGTAAATAAATGGATTGTAAATATATATATTGAATATCTTTTACCATGGACTTTAATCTTTCTTTATCACTTGTTATTCACTTTTAAAAATCTTAATTAATTACAAAAACCTTGTTTAATTTAAACTTTTGTTACACGATAAGATATTATGCATGAACTATAATACATTACGTTATTATTTTTTTGTCATTTATAAGAATATAACATTCAGCTTATTGTAAAATAAATTGTGATATATGTTTTTCTAACACTGGTTGTTCAATATTTGTATCTTTTTTCATAACGTTTCTACTTCATTGTATCGTATAACTTAATACGTATCAGTGTTTTGAACCTAATAAAACAAGTTAGATGTGAGTGGGCAAGATTTTTTCTATCACATGAAAAGAAATGTCGAAATTAAGAATGAATTTTCAAAAAAAAATGCATATGCATTTGCATAATTAGGAAAACCATTAATTAAGGGTCAATTATAAGTTTCTTTCAGTTCGCAAACAATTTTTAAGCGGTGTATTTTAAAATTTGTAACCCTCATTTTTTGTTTTACTAAAATAAATAGAATTTGGATATTTTAATGAACTTTAAATATTATTATTGTTAAATTTAGTTTTTAGTGATTAACAGATCATATTAGCACTTACGTTAGTTAATATCAAATACCTGAATCAGTTTTACGCTTCAAAAAAGATAACCTTAATATGAAAAATGTTTCCTCTGTATTTTCCGTGGCAAAAAGGCTTTTATCATTAATTATAATGCAAAATAGATTGAAAGATAGTCAATAAAATGACTTTTTATGACTACGCCGGTAATAATTCCTTAGATTTCAAAAACTTTTCTGTCATTTAATTATTTTATTTTATAATCGTCATTGAACAGTCGACCCAATTTTCAGTTTACGACTACTAATGTTCAACTCCGTAGCCTTATGATTTTGAACCCAATCAAGAATACAAGGGAACTTCTGGATCGAGTATTAGGAGAAATTTGCCTTCGAGAAAGATATTTGGATAGAACTAGCCCGTATTTGCATTACATGGAAAAGAAACGAAAACTTTTCATGGTTAGCCAAATGGAAAGGGGACTCTAGCCCATGATCCGTCTACCATTGGGGATATTTTTATTCAGCACTGTGGTCGGAACGAGCAGGGTGACAAATTCATATCCACCAGCCATCTCTGAGATTCGAGCCCGATGCACCTCATTGAAAGGCGAACGCTCTATCCCCTGATTATTTAAATATTATTTACCTTATGTGAATGATTTTTCTTTTACTTTTGTTAAGAATTCTTGAAGTATATCGCTCATGGGCTGCAATAGTGGCCCAACTCAAGAAACGCCCGTTTTGGACTAAGAACAGGTGTAAATACAAAATACACATTCTTTCAGCAGCAATACTAGCACAACTCATAATTCAACTTGAAGACAATCTTCGTTTAAGCAAACTAAAGCATTTCTTATGCATTTTGTTTTCAATGAAAACTTTAAAGCCACTTATATCGAAAATTAATTTTTTGAGTTGTGCCGCTATTGCAGCCCATGAGCGATATATTAAGGTTAGTCATTTCGGCATGCTCAGTATTTATCTTAAAATTAAAAACGAAATAATCAATTTATTATTTCTTCATAAACATAAGGATAAACAGTTGTCAGAATCATCTATTTTCAGTTCTTTTTTTAAAGAAAGATTGGTTCCTGATATCTCCTCATTTCCTTCCTTGCAAGAGGAATTCAGCCGTCATCGTTAAATATTCAAGTGTTTTCTGATAAGGCGTTAAAAGGATAATTAATCAAATTATTACTTGGTGAAACTTTATTGTGGTGGTATTGAATCATAAGTAGTTTCAAAGTACTTGATCTAGAAAGTCAACAGCCGCTTGCTTTATCATAAATATTAAATTATAATGATTGCATAAAAGAGCATTATAGAGAATCACATTAAGATAAGCAAAAGTATTTAAGCATAAAATAATATTGATTGTTTTATTACGAAGCTTCTCTAGTCGTTTATCAAACTATTTAACAGCTTTTGCGACATGAAGTGATAATAAGCACTGACATAATTTTAGTCGTTAATTATTTCATTTAACTTTGGTAAATATTTAGTTTTACACTTCTTTAAAATATCATATAAATCACGATTATGTTCTTAAATTTCTCAATTAATATTAGAAACCGAGTTTATAAATAAAATTACTTTATTTCGCCGAAAAACAATTCATGTTGGGAATTATAAGTATAAATAGTATGAAAGAACAATTGGCCTAACTTTATGCATTCATTATTTAGGAATTAATAAACATACTTTGTGCACGTCATTAGGCATTCAACCATTTTAGGACCTTCATTTTTAGGCTGGTAATACTTTTCGCCAAGCAACGAATATACTGTGATGTATTGATGAAAAGGTTTTTTCACAATAGATTTTGCTCGATTTAAACCTAACTTTAATAAGTAATTACATTCTGATAAAATACACTGTCACAAATTACAGTAACTCATTATCATTTGGTTAAAAGTAGCATTTTAATCACTAATTTGAGCGAAAATACAAGTGAATTAAAAAAAGAAAAATTTATTTTCCCATTTTTGAGTCAGGAACAACTTAGACCGCATCAATGACGTTTCTCCGGTACAACCTGAAGGCAACATTTTTTAAAAAAAAGTGTAAACTCAAGTAGCCACTTTACAGCTACTGCTTACTTTATCCGTGATTTTCCTATGTTAAATATTATACTTTTTTAAGTGTTCCTCTTTTTAAGAGTGGGTGAATTACGTAAATTGTTGGTGGTAGAGCCTTTTTTTTAACTATACCTTATCTAATACAAGTAACACGGCTTAAATAAAAATATTTAGTTTGAGATTGAAGCAGCCGTTCTAAAATTGAGTGCAATTGAGTTAAAATTTAAATTAAGTCAAAACTTAAAATTTAACATTTTAAGCTGAAGTTCTAATTTTTGGGGTAGTTTGTTTCCAAGCTCAAAAATCACAATTTAAGGGCTATCATCTTTTGGATTTAAATTTAAAGAAATGCTTAACTCTTAGAGCAGGTATCTTCTTTGAAATTAGATTTTATGTGTCAGGTTCATGTCCAGTGCTAAATCTTTTATTGAACTGGGCATATATCCATTTGAAACATAAAACACTTTTTTGTAGCTGCTTAATGGCGATACTGGTCTAATTTCTGACATTACCTCAACTTGTTTATTTTTCTCATTGTCTTAATCACACGGCTTTAATTGGCAAATTGAATTAGAATATAAAGTTTAGACATTATACAGAGATAATCATATGAGAATTTGTATAAATTCGTCTTGTGTAAAAAGACTACCATTTCCTGTTATGTCTTTGCCCAAGTAATCTAACAAATGTTATTTCAAAGCCAAAGCTATTATTACGATGTTTTACCAATAGCGGCTAGAAAAGATCAAATATTAAGATGTTAAGCATTATCTATAAAAAATGCGTGTGTAAAATTGAATTACCAAATAAGGTGAGACAATTTCCTTTAAAATGGAGAGAAATGATTAAAAAAAACGAGATTAATAAATAATTACATTCCTGATCATTTACACTGCATCCTTATCATTCCTTGCATTTACACTGTTCATTGCTCACGTAATTACTTATTATTTTAAGTGATAGACCTTATCTAGAACTACCAATGGGGCCAATTCGGCCCCTCTCAATTTTAGTTGCTCTTTAATTCAAAAAAATAACATGCTAAAAGTGTTTAGTATGTCTGAATTTTCATAATTTGATCCATTTTAACTGCTCATTTAATTCTTCATGCGTTAAGCTTATAGAAATGTATTTATTGACAAGTATACATAGAATGACGAAAGGTGTCAGAGTGATCCCTGAGGTATTTTGCAGGTTTGGATGTAAGGTACCTCGGTTTCGTTAAAAAATTGCAATTCGACAAATGTATAATTATTATTCATTGAGAAATGAAAACTCAAATATTTAAGAAACAATTATGTAAGCATCATTGACAGGTCAGTATCATCAAATCAAATGAAATACCATAGAAGTTTGATAAATATGTCTATAATAAATTTTTATTAAAGTCTGATTATATTAAGATAAGATTTAGAAAACAAGATTTATAAGATTTGAGAAAAATCATGAAGTTTCATCTATAGAAACATATAAATCGTGGAAACTATATTTTATATTAATTATGATTATATTTTAAGTTTTTTGATGTCTAATTGATTTACGAATAAACAACTTGGAAGGGACAAAATTGACCCTATTAGTATTTCTAGGTATCCAGCAATTTTCAGACTTTTTTGTGTTAAATTGTTTCTTTTTATCGACGTCAAAATATGTTTTGAGGGAATAACAATAAAAAAATCTCTTTACAATAGTTAATTAGAAATTTGACTAATAATAGTTATCATTTATCTTGCTTTATCAGTACGGAAAAAAATATTGCAGCATTATGTAGGTTATTTAAAAAACAATAGACGCAAGTCTCCCAGGAATATTTTTTTTCCCAGCTAAGAAGAAATATTGAGCTTCAGCAACTGATGAAAAAAAGTATTTTCTCGCTTCATTGGAAGATGGGAATCCTATTTAAGAATCAATTTAAGTGTCTTGACGTTGCTGTATGTGCAAGATTCTTTGATCTGAGACTAAAGCGAAAAGAATCCGTCTCCTGATAAATGTCCCTTATTTTTTATTTTGTTCTATAAAAGCTACTATTGGAAAAGTTAAGTTTTTTCGAAATGCCATCTAAGTTTTTTTTTTATGCATATATTCTTTGATGCTAAATTTGATTGCATATGAACGCTTTTAGAAGTAATAGAACTTTTTTTAAATAAAATAAGCGTAATTTTAGCTATTTAAAAACCATTTATTTTTTACTTATTTTCAAACAAATATAGACATGCAAATCAAATGGGTAGAAGATGGAAGAATAATCAATTTTATGTGTTTAACGAAATTCAATGCCATGAAATTCAGAATTGCTTGTTCGTAAAGCAAAGTAAGTTATTTACGTTCTTGAATCAAACAGAAAAATAAACTGCACCTGCTATAATAACTTTTTAACGCATGATTTTGACTCTGTAATTAAGGGAAATAATTTGTTAATTTAATTGGCTTTCCTGTTCTATAACCAAAAGACAATTTATATTACATTTTTGGTATATTATTGAGTTCTTCTTAAGAATGATATTTTTTCCTATTTTAACAGCACAATGATTATTCTTTTTTCTTTCCAAGAACTTTTTAATTTATATGTTGAATCCTTCTAAGTTTAAGAATAGGTGTCTGTTAATATCTCTAAAAATAATGCCTGAGAAATGTCTAATGTTATCGAAATAAATATCAGTTTGCTTTTTTTTACCCGTGGGCAAAATGGATCTTGATTGCTTCCACACGTTTTTCAACTTTGTTCAAGAGTAATAGTAAACATTGCGCATGCGTCGTCATTGCATGCGTTGCTATGGCGACCGTTGCAGTTTTTCTTTCTTATTTTCACTAGTAGGCATTTTTAATGTATTTACGTAATTATAATTAAAAGTATTTTTAAATTATTTTTATTATCAACGTATAATTACTGGCTTGACGATGATATTAATATAAATATGAATGCTGAAGAAGGAAAAGTATTTCGTGACGTCTTGAAACACCTACATAGGCAGAATATGAAAATCAATCCGACGACAGACATCAATTGAGACAGTTTTTGCAACCCATGATTTGAAATGTTCTGACGTTTAACAGAATCAATCCAGAAAGATAAAGCATTTGATCAATGGGTAACCAGTGATCGTAATAAGGCGATCACAACTTTTTTGTCGATTTTTTTATTAATATTATTTTTGTCGGTTTTAAATTTTTTGTTGAAATTTTGAATAGTCAATTTAATGCCTGTGGTATTGGCATTGAGTGACCTGGGGCATTAAATGGCATTTTTGGTAGGTGCAAGCTACAAGAACGTGTTATGGCAATCTTACAATGATTACTGTTATTGTATTTTTATTGATAAATAATGATATTTTATCAGTTTAGAACTAAATTGGTTTATGGAAATCAATGATCTCCAGATAAGATTAAATGTTATAATGATGATTTGGTGGGCCGATTGATTGAAAACTATTAATAAAAGAGCCATTTGCGGCAATACCGCACTCACGACTTGATTTATAATGTTATATCGTGATTATTATAATCAATTAATGAAAACAATGATTGAAAGTAGCTAAAAAATAGCGTTTCCCCAAAATTTTAAATTTGTTGCACTGGGTCAGTAACGAAATTTTAAACATTCGATGATAACAACAATCGAGTGCGATGCAGGTTATTTCAAGCCAACCTTTCGATTATGAATATCTCTGAATTCCTACAAAACAATATTTTTAAAATGAAATCGATTCTGAACAACCATTCAACTGTTTTTGACAACGTAATGAAACCTTTATAAATACACAAGCGAAAAGCCTGAAAAATTACTAGATAACATTTCTTCTGAGTAGACCATTTCTCATGAAAGAAATAAGAAGCCAAAAAGAAGGGTGAGTAAAGAAGTAGATAAAAGCTGGACTGTCGTCACACGTCGGCAGCCAATATGTCAAATGAGAGACAGCGTCTAAGAAAGAAAAAAAAAAACAAGAAACTCTTTTGGTCGCCAAAAAACTCTAATAGGAAGCATAGGCCCATTCTCCAGGTTTGATTAGAGCATACCGCTTTTCCGAACTAATAAAGCTCGTAAAAAAGATTTCTTCACTTATCTAAGCCTCCCATGGGTTGCCTAAAACTACTATTTCCTCAACTCAGCAAATAGACATTTCAGAGACGAGTCTGCGTGAGACGAAATGCTTGAGAGTGTGTGCACATGGCTCTGATCCTGCGAACGTAGGACGTGTTTATGATGGGGATTAACGTCACCGTTAACGTGCGTTATAATCCGATTTCGGGCGTTAAATTGCCAGTTTATGACGCTTAGTCTAGAAATCTGTGGTCTTGGAAGGGATACAGACTATCATTATGAGTCACTGTAGGTTATACTTAGAAAATTCTTATTTATTGGTTTACTCTTAGTAGAATTTCTACGTTTTGTGAAAGTACAAACTGCTTATGGATAAAATTTATTAGTTTTTTGTCCGTAAAGCGGTTACAATATTTACTTATAGGAGCGAGTAAATCCAATAAGTATAAGGTGTGATGATGGACTGCAATAGATAATGGACTTTTAAATAAAGAAACACACACATTTCAGAATACATGTTTTAATCTAGCACATTTCTTAAAAAGTTTTTTAAGATTGATTGGACACGCAAAATGTAATTTTTTTGCCCTAAATTTCCTATTACCCCAAGAGTGAGAGTTTTATAATGATTGAGCGAGAATTATTTTCTTTGGTAAATAGTAAGGAAGAAGGGGGGCTAGTGTGGTCGTGGCGCTAGCTAAGGGAAATGGTTATTTCTGTTATTTATTGCTCCTAAATTTTAGCTGATGGGCAAAAATGCACTTTCATATATAACGAGAAAAAAAAATTTTGCGTCGAAAATTTATAAAAAAGTTATTTTTATAACAAAAAATAACTCTTAAATTTTTGATCAATTGCAGTTTTAGACTATTTCTATTCATCATTTTGAACAATAGGAGATATTACGTTTTGAATGATACACCAATCACATATTTTAACAGTCACTTTTAATACGAGATTCATTAATTTCCGAATGATGAGCTTAATAAGAACAAATAACCACACGGGACTGGTGTGGATAAGAATACTAGGTCAGGTAGAGTTTCACATTTGATACTAATATATTTCAATGGTACAAAGTTACAAAATATGCTAAAAAATTTGTTTATTGTAGAATGATGTTCATCCTCAGTTAGGCTAAATACTAAGGAAGGAACCAAAATGACAGCAGAAGGAAATTTGGATATAAAAACCTATTACTTCTCAATTCTTTGCAGTAGTTCCTTAAAACCTGCAAAACTATAATTTAAAAGACTATTAAAATGGTTTAGATCATAAAAAGAATCTAAAGCTTGTTAGTCTATTAATAATAATCTAATATTATAAATTAATTATTGTTTATTGATAATGAAAGTTTGAAGGTGAATTTGAAATCAAAAATGTGTTTGAATGATTCTGGTTTTTTGCCTGCATTCAGTTATCTTTAAATACTAGAGTGGAATTGCAAATTAAAAATCTATGAAAAATATTAAAAAAAATCTAATTTATTACTGCTAGTACTTTAAGAAAAAGATAGTTCGTATGAAAAAGATAAGCAGCTAATATTTAAGAGTAAAATACACTGAAAGATCTTGGACAGTTAAAGGATATGTCGATAGAGTACAATAAAATTGTAAAATTTACAGTAGATTTACGGAACCAGATATTATCAAATTTTTAAAGGCTAGCCACATTAGACAGCAAGGACACCATTTACGTACAATAACTAAAACCCAACGAAACCAGTGGCTTTTTCAACTATAGAAGGCACCGGAAAAGAGGAAGACCCCCCGCCCCCAGGTGGTTGATTCTATTGAGAAATATCTCAATGATTTATTAGTAAACTGATGGCAATCTATTGCTCCAGAATCAGATTGAGAAGACTCATGGAGACAGCCTATGCCTAGTGACGGCTGTAGTGCTGAAGAAGTACTTTAAAATTTCTTATAAAACTTGAACGAAAATTAGATTTCAGATGTCTGTGCATTTAAATAAAAACTTGCTATTGTACAGTCCGCAAAAAAAAAAAGATATCACCCTGAATAACTTTTGTTCTAATGATCGAATTTTCACGATCTAAGTGTCAATCTTAATGGTTCCCGGGGGTGACCTCCAATATGCTAATTAATTAGTGCTAACTATTAATTAAGTTACGAAATCAGACNATTACCACTGAAAGTCAATAAATGTGCTTAATAATAAATCACCTTACATTTATTTAAGAGAGTTTTAATTAAATATTTGAATTCTCAAAGGCAGAAAAAAAAAGTTTAATTCTTTCAGATAGTTTAAAAAAATTTTAAAGATCGATATATCCAGAGAGATTTGCTAGATTTAAACGGAGCGAAAGAAAACAATTACGCAGGATGACATTTTAAAAGTAAAGAATGAATCATTTCATCTAACATCATAAAAACAATAGATAATTTAATTAAATCATTAAGTTTATTCATTTAAAATAAAATAAAGTTTTCATACTCCACTTAAACTTTCAGCTTGCAATTTTGCTTTTAAAACGTAATATATAAAAAAAGAATTTTTTTTTCCGAAATAATTTTTTTATATCCATCGTACTAAATAATTACTTTTATCTCATTTTGTGATCCTTTTAAATTAAGGCCAAATTTTTTTAAAGAAACGGTCATAAAGATTTGCCATCTACCGATACAAATTTTTATTCCTTATTTAAATGGGTGAATATAAAACAAAAAATTATAAAAAAACAAACATTGGCATAAAACCGTGGAAAGTTAATGAATTATTCAGCCTTACAAGAAGTGTTTACGGAGGTTTTATGTTTAAATTCTTTCGGTGGTAAAAGAAATTCCTTTTTTTGCACTATTTACTTAGAATCTTTTCATTCAAGCCTGCCCTGGCTTGAGGTCATAAAGTAAATAAAGAGATGGAAGGGTTGCGGTTATAGTTTTAAGCGCAAGTGAAGGAATCTGCTGAAAAAAAATATTTTGAAATTCAATTTCATTTCACAGTGGTATGAGGTGCAAGAACTAATTTTAGTTAGCGTCGAATTTTTTGAAAAACGAGAAATCTTCTTAAGTACTTAGAATTTTTTAAAGCTAAGATATGTGAATATCACGGTATTATATTGAGTTTGGATAAACGTGTGGATAAAATTTATTTTTTCCACATTCAGTTTTTCATTTAACTCATATCTCCTATTTGATATGAGGTGATGACTTAAGAAATACCTTTCTCACATTTTATACAGAAATGGCATTATTTTAGAGTTTAAAAAAAAATGTACATTTGTATTTGTTTTTGGCCTGTTTCAGAGCTTTGAACTATTATTGATCAAAAAAATTTAATTCATCTAATAATATAGTGTAATTTCTCCGTACAGTCATTGTTCTAAGATGTAACAGAAAAGGAAAAGAAAATTAGTTAAAACTAAAACAAGGAAACTTCGTCTAATCTTTAATGTTTAGATTATGTTCCACTTTTTTTGTTACAAATGCAGCTGTAGACTTTTATGCAACTGGGCGATTAGAAAAAAGGACAATATTCTTCGAAATATCATTTTTATTCCTCATTCAATGATGCAGTTTTTCATTTTAAATAAAAGATTCAGAATTAATAGTTTATGTAAGAAAAAAAGAATGCTTTGTTGTGTTTGAGTGTTTTTCTTTACTTAACTAAGTTGAAACACATGAAAAAGAATAATAAGTAAACATTATATAATAAAGTGCTGATCTAGAATTTTAAATAGTAAAGTTGTGGCTCTGTTTTAAATAGCATTTCTATTATGTTCTATGCAACTGCGAGATTTCAAGCTATGCAAAAAATAAAACTATCTTCGTGATATTGTTTCCATAGTAGGAAGAGCATGTGTTATAAAGGGCCTTGTTATCTGAGACTTACTTTAAATAAATAAATCAATTCAGAACGTTTTATACTGTTTTAACTGTAACGTATTATGAATTTGGTTTTGAAATGAGGGGAAAGGGAGGATGCAACAGGCTTGAAATAAAGAACATTGATTTTTCAACAACTGATACGTTTTCTGCTTCATCAACACAATTCCAGGTTGGTACCTGAAACAAAATAAGTAATTTTCTTTAACAAAGTATATAGTTAGGTAAAAAATATATGTTTCATTTTGTGTCTGCAATATTAATTTCAAAAAGCTCATATATTGACGACTACTTGTGTAAATAGTAGAATGTGATTAAGAAATACAATGTGTCTCGTGCAGTTCGTAATAAAATTAAATCGAAGTTGTAAGGGGGTATGGACATTCAAAAAATAATGTTATTAATCTTTCTTCTCTAAAACCACCAGTTTAGTCAGTTTGACTTTAAGAACTAATGTCCCTGAAATTTGATGGAAATTATTCAGCAGTAAATACAGAAATACGCAAATTGTTTTGAAAAGGCAAAAGTTTTATTTTGGTGACTGACTGTACTCACCGAAAGATATAAAAACTAATAAACTTTCAGTTCAAAATATTAATATATTGTCAACTGGAACGGATTAGATCTAACAATAAAAAAATAACAAAGAAATCTGAATAAACGAAAATTTTTTTACCTGACTACTGAGACAAAATGAAAACATCGCAGAAATTTCATTTCGAATTCTCCAGTATGGTTTAAAATTAGTTTCAACTTAATGTTATCATTTTTTTGTCGAAGACATTTGGAAAATAAGAGTTTTATGTAAATAAAAATATACTTCAATTTGCCTACGGGGGATTAGATAGCGATTTCGAATGAATTTCATTTAAAACAGTTGCTAGTTTAATATTGTACCTATTCTTAGGAATTAAAATTCTGTAAGTAAAGTTGATTTTATATTTTTATAATGCCTGCTACTTTAGAGCATATCACTGGTTCAAAGTTGAAACGAAGTGTCGAAGTGCAAAAGTGTCGTTTTAACTTTGAACCAGCGATATGGCCTCTAGGTAATCAATAGGTGGTATTGTTGATCTATTTTTCATGTGCACCATATAGGAGGATCAACTTCATCCTAACAACACAAGAACAAATAGAACAAAGAGAGACAGAGAGAAATTACATTGATGTCGGAACAAGGATTTGAACCTTTTACCTGGTATGAGGCCAACTCCTTGACTACTATACTAGACGGTTGGCATTAAGTCTGTTTTATAAGGGAAAAAAGTGTGTTTTATAAGAAACAACATATTCACTTGAGCATCCTAAAAGTGTTGATTAAATCAAACTTGGTATTTTGGATATTGATTCTAGTATTTGTTTTTATTTTGTTGAATTTAAAAATGAAATTTTAAAAAATCTGAATTTCATGAATTTGAAATTTATAAAAATTCGAACACAACTAATGTTTTTCATTTATCAAAAGCTTTTAAATTGTATTTTTGTCTTTACCTATGTATCCTTTTTTAACAGCATTTGTTTTTATTTAAAACATTATGCTTCACAAAAAGCAATAACTTTAAAATGCCAATCGATCTTCTTATATTTTAATACTACAATCAATACTTTCAAACATCTTTTTGTGCCAAATCTCCATTTCCGTAAATCACTAAAACTTAAAACTCGTTGAAAAATGACTTGCGTCACTTCAACCTGGAAGAGGAAGAAATCTGATACTTGAGATCATGGAAGGGTGTTTTTATCAGGTGCCAGATATTGGGAATGGAGAAGCTAGAACAATTTTTGTTTGTGATATTTGTCGATCCACTTTTATGGAGCATTTGGCATCCGCTCGATAGTTATGGTTCTCGACGGCTGCCACTGCCAAAACGGTTCTGATGACTCAGCTTCATTGAAGATGCAGAACACGCGAAAGGATGCTGACTATCTTTATTTATAGTCTATGTTTCCGTTTTTCCTTATTTCGCGTCTTAGAAAAAAACGCCTTTTCCTCAAGCTTCTAGTTTTATTACTCCTCACTACAGACAGGATAAGAAGTCTTATCAGTTATTGGAGGAATTCTTTCAGTTGCTCCAGAACCGGTATTGGAACTTTGATTATAGTCATCGTAAGCCTGCATCGTTGTGTTATAGACATTTATATAGGAACTTTTAAGTTAGTAACTTAAATAGACTGGCTTGATTTATATCAAAGTTTCTTGGCATATTTTATCAAAGTTGAAGCTGCATTTTGTATGTTGGTAGTTTTGAGTATCCTTGATTGCAAAGATTTCAGAATTTTCTTTATTTTGAAGAAGAGAGAAATTTAATTTAAGTTCCATGGAGTTTAAATAAAGTTTTAAAACTTCAGCTAAAAATGTTTTGTATAGTTACTTCGAAATTTAAAATATATATATCTGAGCTAAAGATTTTTTACTGCATAAAGTTTGACATAGATTTTCCAGGTCCCCTATGCAAGCAATTTTGCATAGTTTGTATATAATATAACATATTTATAAACATTTTTATAGTATACAACAGAAAGTACAAATCTTTTGAGTACATCTTGGAGGGAGGTGTGGTTGTGAAACTTTTGTTTACCTATATAAGGCAGATCTCTTGAGGGGCAGAATAATGTAAGCTAAAAATTCATAAGTGTGTGATGAATAAGATTGCACTAAATTAGGGTTAATCAAAGAGTACAGGTAGAGAAATACAAAAATATAGTTTCCTGAATGTTCAAAACGCTTGCAAACAGTAAAAATAAAGAACTTTGTTGTAGTATTGAAAAAGTGAGGAATTAAACATTTTTATGAAAAATCGTTTGTTGATGGTCTTTTAGTTCTTTTTTTACCAATTGAACCCACTGAGATGTTTGTATATGTTGTTTAATCTAATTTACTTCGAAGTCTACGGTGGATAACGTTTTTCTCGTTTAAAACACATTAGTTTAATTTTTTTTTATTAATATTAAAAACATTTTATTTATTTTTTATTGATGTAATAACAATACAGTATAATATTGTGTTACAGATTATTTGTTGGATGGAACACAAGTGATACGAAAATAAACAATAGACAAATTGGTTTTTAGCATAGATCATAGCAATCAGAAGTTTTATTATGTTCCTTTCTATTTAAAAAAACGTGTTTCTTTTTTTCAGAGAATGAATTTTAGGAATTAGGGGCTATCTGATGCGCAATTCGAAGGGCTTCAAGTACAAGAATGAACTTGCAATGTGTAATTAGAGTGAAAAAAAATTCCTTGGTATCTATCCAAGCATTGAGTACAGCAAAATCACGAACGTTGTAAAAAAAAAGTCCGATATAGCTGCAAGTTTCACATCGTGCAGAATAATTCCTTAGCATTTAGTCTGCTAACATTTTGTTCGATTGCAGTAAGTGACAGTGCTTAGCTTCTAATCTATGCTTTCGTCTGCAAACATATTCACATGGATACTATTCAAATTTATAAAGCATTCTTTTTTCGTTTGCGCATATGCATTGCGGATTTTGTTTCCAATTTGAAGTGCAAAAGATGGGTGTCACGATGAAAAAGTGACACTGAAATTAGGCAGAATCTTTTGTTCAGATGTATAATTCTAATTATATGTTAATTTCTCTTACCAAAAAAAATTTAAGATTCAAATAATGCAAGTTTTAATGAGGTAATAAGAATTCTTTGTACTCCCGCTGCACTCGGAGTTTAGGTATGGCACCATATTAGAGCACTGTATTTTCCCAGAATCTTAATTCAGCTTGCCATTTTTGAAATAAAGATAATCATTCAAAAATATTTTTTTTTAAATTTCATGTCATATTAAAATTAAAATCAAAGTCAAAGTTGTAGGGCTTGTTAGTCATGAGATAAATTTGTATTTTGGTTTGCATGGCAATAGCTTTTTACTAACAGTTATTGTCCAAGATTATTACAAAAATAAATGTTTATAATAGGAATGATGCAATAACGATTAAGTAATTTAATAAAAGTTTACCTAAGTTTCTTTGAACACCTGGTCTAAGATACCATATAATTTAAAGGTAATTAGCGTGACAAAACAGTGAATCTAAGTTTATGTTCTACAAACCATCTTTACAAAGTTTGCAGTCTTGCAAATTCAAAAACTGTCATAGAACTACAAAGATTAAAATTTTTCTTACGGAGGTCAAAATTACTCCTTTCGGTGGTTTTAGATTTCTGTGATTATTTATTTTAATAATCAACATAAGCGCATGAAATTTTGATACAGTTTACTTAGAAACAATTATGGAAAAGTAAAAAAAAATATATGAGATTTGTTGCTTACGTTTATGTTCAAAAACAACATGAGAAATTAGAAAAGCAATCAAATGATAATTAAATAATTATATGTATTTGAGATCAAAAGCGTATTTAAAATTTACTTTGGAAATTGCTACATGCTGAAAACAATTTCTTCCAGTGGCAACAACATGATTTACACAACGATCAATTTAATCATTTTTTTAGCCATTTTTAAATATTTAAATTAGTTGATGATATCTGAAACGTAAGGACGTGATTCATAATCACCGAGTTCCGTTCTTTATCAATGAAGACCTGAGGAACATTTGGATTAGCAATATTTGTATATGCTGACCTATGTGAATACCTCAATGATCTAAAATGCATAACATTTCATTCACTAGCTACTGTAGAAATTTTAAACTTTTATTTTAACCCACAGAGTTAGTCACATAGATTGAAATTATTGGCAAAGGAGCTATGGCAATATCGCATATAGTTATGTATGCAATTATGGTGGTATTTATGGTTGTAGTTATGTATATAGTTATGGCAATATCGCATTTTAAATGTGATCTAATTCTAAGCATTTTTCCACTGGTAACTTTAAAGCTAAATGCTGAATAAAAACCGTTGTACTCTGAGGAAATATGATAATCAGGATAATCACGAATTAATAAAGCAACTCAAATGCTGAAGCCACCAATATACGTGTACTATGTACCATTGTACAATGTTCTTTAAGCTTGATCCAGAGAGACGAACACTTACCATTTCGACTCACTTCAATAATAACTATAGTTTTTAATGTAATCACTATGGAACGTATTGTGTGATTATACTTTAATTTTGCAACTTTGCTAACACGTCCACATAAGATGCTTTTATGTTATTTTCCCAACTACCCTGCTTAGATATAAACTAATCTGATTTCTACTCGTACCTAGTTTATTTTTTATATTATTGCAATACACAGATTACGTTTACCACATCATTCTACCTCGGAAATATTTACGTATATTGGCACAAGAGCTAGTTGCAGCTTTATTAGACCGTCATCTAATTTTTCAAATTGAGGTAATGATGTTGGTTCAATTTTAATTCCTGTATATAAACTTGTTTTTAATAATCTTAGTATTAACTACACTAACATTATTGCATATGATGTCTCATGTAAATTACTCAAATGCAATGCGTACTTGAGTTCTACTACATTTCATACGAATTATTATATCATTGCTATTTTAAATTTTTCCCAAAAATACTAATTTTGGCCGTATTTACTCAGTTTGATACTATTAGTTACAGGGTAAAAATATATATTGTTGATAATCCGGAGTTTAACATAGCGATAAAATAATTAGCATTGATCACAACCTTTAATCTCCAATTTTTGAAGGTTAGTTGAAAATAATAAAGAAAGTTTTGATAAACTTCGACAAACTTATTATATTATGATGTAAAATATAAATGCCAAACTTAACTATTCACAAATATCCTATCAACAACTAATGTGGTTATTCAAAGAAAAATAATAACAGTTTCAAATCAACTTAGTAGTATATAAAATAAGTTCAGTATTTAAATGCTTTAGAGTACACTTAGTTTACAAGTTAATAATATAACCTTTTAAGAAACATTTCCTTAGAAAATATTTTTATTCGAATTCTAACTTTCGAATGACATATTCCTGAAAGAGAGAAGCGCAAGTCATGCCAGCGGCAAGCCAGAAACAAATCAGAACAATGAATTACGTCATTGTACGTGCATTGCGTGTGTAAGTAACTGCAAACCAAGCGAAATCTCGTCTGGAGGTCGCTGCACGTCTTACTGCATATGAAAAGAAACCCTTTGTAGCCTACTCTGAAACGAATTTACATGTAAATCGCGTTCCTCTGCCCCTCCGCACCAAAAAGTAACGGTTCGTTGACATTCTAGAATTCTGGTCAAAGGGATAAGAAAAAATATATATCGGTTAGAAAAGAAAGGGATTTTTCCTACCCCGTGCTTTTCCTTCGAAAAGCTTGGAAAAGTTTCAGAGAAAGCATATATTTGCAAATCTTTGGTATGTGATTTTGCCTTCAGGGGGAGGTTTTGGAAAGAGGTGCTGATTCGGCCTGTCTAAATCGGGCATACGTGGGCAAAATCGTTACATTTGTCAAATCGGATCTAGAGTTTAAATCTTTACCGCGTTTTAAAGTTCAACGGAATTGATTCCAGATATACAATGCCCACAGCTGTTTTAAATATTCTAGCCTTAACACTTCGTGAATGATTTTAAAACATGTTAACTGTCGCCACGAATTGAGCCTGGGGTAGAACAAAGTTGATTTTCTGCTCAATAAATCGGTTTGTACCATTTTATAAAGTAATACTTTTATTCATGACAGGGAAAACCTTGTGTTTATTCGCCTAAGTTACGCGAAAGTAAAGGGTTAAACACAATAATTAGCCACATATATATTTTTGAAAAAGTGACTTTTGGTTTGCTTATAGGGAATTTTTTAACACGATATCAAAACTAAACACAAGCTCCAGAAGGATTCAGAACTAAATTTAATTAGAAATAATAGACGTTTTAGATAATAATAATCAAATATCGAAATTTTTCCATCTTAGTATGGGATATATATATTTTTTTTTTGGCAAATAGAGCAATTTTTCGTAGCAGGAAAAAATTGCTTCGTATTACGAAATTCTAGAGAATAGATTTTTATGAGAGAGTCACTCAGCTCTAAATCAGCAAACAAATTGAAAATAACGGAGCTCTGTACACATTGTTAACTAAGACTCTGCCATAATTTCAGTGATTTCAAACCTATGGAGTTGATTTTCTGCAGAGAGAATGTCTCTCCCTGCTTTGCTAGCCTAAAGACCCGTGCGCAAAGTCTAGCTAATTACGGTAGAGCAGTTTATCAAGGATCAATGCCACTCTTCCTCAGTCTTTGACCTGCTGATCAAAGACGTTATACACCACTCATTGACCGCTGCCAGTGAGGATTGACTTTACAAAACTTAAAACAATGACTTAATTGAAATATGTCCATGTTGCCCTGTGAGTACGATATAATTCTGCATCGAGACACTGGTTGCATCATTTTAATGCATTTACTAAAGGTTCTCTGTACAAGTTACAGCAACAAGAATTCTATTTATATCGTTTTACGAATCCTGTCACTGATATTGAAACATTTCACTGATATTGAAACTCATGATTTTTAAACATTTAAATCCTTAGTTAAAACGTTATTTTTTCAAATTGTATCAACCAATATGGAAAAGCAAGTTAAATGTAGAGCTTATTGACTAAGAAATAATTAAAGTACGCCAAATTTAGAACTCTTATTTAACTGGATGAGCAAACATTCTAAAGAATACGCAGTGCACAGCTACATGATTCTAAATTGCACGCATATTAACATACATAAAAATATATCTAACTCTGTACACGTGTTATATCTAACATGGTGTCTAAGTAACTAAGCAACTTACGTGGGGCCTAAGTTACCCCGTGTTATAAGGTAATTGAAATGAACATCGAGAATTGAATATTTGGCTTATGTAAATAAGTGATTGAGAAACAAGAACATGAAACTAATGCTTATATAAATTATGCTCAACATATTAGCAAAAATGAAGGTGTAAAAAATCAAACATACAAATGTTTCCAGAAAGGAAACACACCTTTTGTTAACTTTTGTAAAAAAGGAAGAAAAAAAACAGTAAACATTAAAAAAAAAAAAATCAACTTTTCGAAAACCAAAAATAAAAACATCCAAATATCCAATAAATTATTATTACTTATAGAAAAATTCTGATTCCTTTTAATTTGTATTTTTAGCTAGTCTGCTAAAATTTAAAAGTTTTTACATACATGTAATTTGTTTTGGTTTTATTCTCAGCTTTAAGATTTTACATTAGATTATTTTTGAAATACACATTTGTGTATTTTCAAGTGAAAACTGGTTAGCTTTCATCAATTGCAATGTTCGTACAAAATCTGGTGGATCTTTTCAAAATTATGATATAGATTTGATAATTAATAACTGATATGCAGATCATCTTTAAGTCGATATTCGAGTACTTGTTGGTTTCATGGTTTAGAGCAGTAGTTAAATCTCATTAATCATGATGCTATATTTTGAAAACTTAAGTTTTAAGCTTTATATCTGTTACACTTCTCCATAGCGGCTGCATAAAAAAATATTTGTGCTGCTACTAAAGGTTATTCCAACAATGCACAATACAGATCAGCATTGTTTAATGCCATGAGAGCCAAAATCGGTTATACTGTGTTTTAAGAGGAAAGATCACAGGACACATCGGGCTCATGAGATCCGGGTGTATTTGGGGAAAACAAACCTCAAATTAATGCAGATAATGATTAAATTCAGGAATACACATGTTAAATAAAGTTAATGAAATACATAAATATATTTCAATACATAGATGCTTTTTTCAATACCTAAATATTTGTCTAAAAATGTTCAGATATGTGGGCTAAAATGATACCTTATTTTATAGAAATTTTTTTTCTTGAAACGTATATCTCTTATTTGACTGTAAAATTTTAATACAATTTAATTACTATCACCTTGCTTTACTCTCTTCATGGCAGAGACTTGTTATTTAGTGCTTGATGATTTTTTAAAAAAAAACCATCGCGTGATTTTAAATCAAGATTCGTAAGTTTTGAATGTCATCAATAATTACGAGATGCAAACATAAACATGAATTTAAATTGCAGAATTATTTTCACAGCTGTCTTTTTTGTGGATCACCAAACATATGTGTGATACTTAATATTTACAAAATATAACATATACATGAAAAAAGTTAACTAAAAAAATATTTCTCAACTAATTATATGCTGGTATTGTGTAAATAAACAATATTTGAAATCTCACTTTATGTAAATGCATATGTTACTTACTGAGAAATGCACATCTAAACTATACAATACGTTTTTAATACTAAACTTAGAATTTTTAAAGCTTTCAGTTAAATTGACGTTTGTATTTTATGGTTACATGATATCTAGAGTATTAATACAAGTATCGCGATAGATTTGATGAAAATATTATTTATGTTGCAAAAATTTTCGTCAGCACTATCCTAAAATGAAAATCGTAAAGAATTGTTTTCACTGGCAAACTACAGTTCTTCTCAATAAAAAATACAGTTAATGAAAAATTTCCTAAAATATAATGGCTAGGAAGCAAAGTTTTAAGACAGTATTGCAGTTTCGAGTCTCAAAATTAGTGAATTTCCTTACGGACTACAAGAGCTTTATTGAAGTAGAATTCACTAACTTACTTACATTTGTATATTGAGATAATCATTTAATTACAAAAACAGTAAACATTCGTTAAATACATGCTTCTTTAGAAAAGATCGCTGGTTACTTACAATAAAATTTGAGAGATAAGTAATTTATTTCAAAGAAAGCGCACAAACCGGATGGAGTGTGAATTTGCCCAGGTACATACTTCGTGAAGATCGAGTTATGGCCTATATAGCTGCCGCTGCAAGGTTTTTCGCAACTTCAATCAAGCGCTTGTATCAAATCCATTTGTTGACGTCAAAATATTTTGGATCACGAACCTATGTCATTTTTTGTCATGGCTCGGAACCTTACACCGTTAAGCACCTGAAGCTACGAGATCAAGCATGTGAATTAAATGTCCTTCAATACTTCGAATGTGAATTTATTTAGATTTTTCATGCCAAATGCGCAATATTTTGTTTTTTGCAAATTAAAGATTGTTTATAAACACTTGTCAAAGATTATTGACGAGTTATATTTTTTCTTAAATATGGGTTTCTATAAGTTAAAACTCAACCCCCTCTGTATTCAAAATTATTAGTAAGAAGCAAGAGAGGCTTCAGGTACCTATTTTCTCTAATATGTGACTGCGTGACGGAGGTCCTAAACAATGACATAGAAGGTTGCAGGTTCGATTCTCGAACTCAAAGAAATTTAATGCTTAGGTAGCGGGTTTCAATCCCCCTGATGTATCTTCGTGATGTCTTCCTCTGTATTGTGCTATTTGTCCTTCTACTTGACTAAAGAGTGTAAGCCTTAATTTAGCACACAAGCTTTCAAAAGTATGTTGTACAAATAAACAGAGAGTCTTAAATTATCTTTTAATTATACTCATGTAAGTTTATTAATAATAATTTTATTCATCTCTATTGTTATTCAGTGAATAAAGAATATTAGTCGATGTATTTTGAGACTAGTAAATATTGTTGATGCCTGTTTTGTTGTTGATTAAAGTTTTGTTAAAACCACTTGGAAAATAAAACTCCATAACGCTTTAATTTAAAAACAGAATTAAGATAGGTAAGTTTCAAAATATCATTCTCGTACCAATTTTCTTAATAAAAAAATTTAAATTTTTTTAAAAATTAATTAAAATTTTTGTTAGGCCTAACAGAACTATAATATATGTGTATGTTTGTTGTATCTTATAACAGTCTCAGTATTGTACTTTGGAATGATCAAAGCTATGAGTAAGATGACTAATTAGGACAAGCTTATTTTCTTGTGGATTTTACCACTCACATCATGTAAAACGTTCTACATTTTGCTATATTATGGAGCTTTTTGCATGTTGTGACTACAAACTATATTTAGTATAACTGTATATTATTTTTCAATGGTATTTCAATAAAATATCATTTGTTATTATGTTAAAAATTAGTTTCCTTAATTTTAATACAAACAAGTTCCATGAAGAATCAATTTTAATCGTAGAAATATTCAAATCCAATCAACTAAAACTTTAATAGAAAAAACAGCATCAAAAACCTGTAGACCAATGTTACACAACCATGTTGTGTCTTAAAATAAATAAAACTATAAAATAACTCACCATAATTATTGTTTAATAAATTATTACAAAATTTTCAACATCTTCTTTAAAGCTTACAACAATTAGTCACATTATATTTGGGAAATTCTCTATTTATCTGCATACATATATGCATACATTTACTAAAAAAGGGAGAAAAATGTGTTCGAAACATTTTTATATTTTCCCCGATACAAAGTTACTTTATGGACAAAACAATGTCAGTTCATAGCCTTTTTTTCTGAGGGAAAAAAATTTCCACTGCCACTTAATGAGGGTCAGAAGAAATACGAAGATCATTAAGAGATTTCCACTAGAAATCAAGCAAATCTGTCAGATTTGATTAGTTGTAGCTGTAATTCTTAGCGATATTGTATATCGATGTTGGTAGAACAAGATAAATTGCTGTCGTAAGAAATTTGTCTTTTGAGGTATTCTTAAGGGTGAATGAAATTCTCTATACAAGTAAAAAACAATGTCCTGACCAATTTAATCTCGCGTATTTGGCATTATTTATGAAGCTAGTGTTTTCTTTTACTTCAAGAAAAATACAGTAAAATTTTACTTGCATTGGTATGACATTAAATAAATTGAAAAAATAATTAATAAAAATAAAAGTCTCAGGGTAACAGTTGTGGTTGTTAAACTCACTTATTTTGAAACTGTGCTTTTAAGCTTATCTATTTAGCAAATTTGTAATTAAACGCTAGATTTAAAATAATGAAATGTAATTAAAGAGCTATGAGTTCATATCTTATAAAGCACTTAAAACTACCTACATTTATATTTGATGTTATTTTTGAGGACACTTAACACTAGTCAGAAGATACAATTAAAATTTATTTGATTATTAAAGTGTATTTGTAAAATTAAAAGTTCGGTAATTAAAAATTTGGGACTTCCGCAAAAATTACTGAGCTTTTAGATGTTTCCATAGAGCTTCAAACATGTCACATTTTACCATATTCTGAGAGTTTTGACCATACTTTTTTTTAGTATCCAATTAAAAAATTTTCTTGCTCCTCCAGTAAAACTAGATTGTTACTGCAAACTTTAATAAAATTATTTATTATAAAATTGATAATATTAGTCAGCACTGGAGTTATGGAAAAAAATAAAGGTAATAAAATGATTAACCGTTTTAGTGCGGCGAAGAGCTAACGCGCTTCGCTTGTTTTGTGCCAAAAATGCGGAGACGCTGATGTTGGTTAGTATAATTTTCGCATCTATTGAGAGCAGTTGAATTCATATCAATCGCAGTTTAGTGTTAATTATAACCATTTCTATTGTTCCCCCCAAAAAATTATTTCGCATTTCATTCCGCACTATTAGCATATATATAAGAAAACTCTTCAGCACTCAAACGTTTAATATCCCCAATCCCCAAACACACTCTTTAAGCATCTGAACGTTGAATAAGTACGAAACTAATGCATTTACCTCGATTGTGTGCTCCAATATTTTCTTAAGTATGTACTAGGTATACTAATAATGCAATAATATCATCCCAAATTAAATTTTCCAAGTTGTTTTAAAATTAATTGTCTGTCTTTGTTTGTTTGGTAACTAATCAAGTTTTAAGTGAAGTTTTCCGTATTGTGATCTGCGACATAATAATCACCAAGTCTTTGAAATTTAAAAAAATAAAAAAAATACAAAAAAGGAATAACTTCAAGGGACTCATACCCTAAAAACGGTCGAGAAAACATCCGTATATATATAATTTTTTTTTTTTTTAATTTGAAAGTTTAATATTCTTTTGGTGCTTCTGCGATTATAGTTGGAGCGGCAGATCACAATTCAGAAATATTCCAAGTTTTTATAACAGCATAAATAAATTGCTAGAATTCGGCATTTTTTGTTTGATTACTTTTTTTACAGCCTGATATTTATGTGTGTATTCTTACATCATTTTTGTCGAGAGTACTAAAACCTAATGTTACGATTACTTTGCAAAACATAAAAAAGAAGGAAGTTATCTGTATTTGGTATCTCGATGTTAAAGTACTGTTACGAAAATTTGATAAACAATGTTGTCTAAAGTGAAAATTGAATTGTGATATTTAATTTTATCCTTGAGCAATTAAACACACATTTCGTCACTCTTCCATTACTCCAAAATCAATTCAAAAAAGAAACATAAATGGTGAATCAAATATGTTTCATATTTATCTATCATTTTCTGATTATATTTACGAACTGATAAACGACTATCAGAATACCACAGCCAGGGGCAAACGATTCTCAAAACGTTCTTTTCAAACGCGATTAACCCATTCTACCTCATCATGACGGAAGCGGAATCCATCCAATGACTGTCAGATCTCATCCGTCCTACCCAATAGAAAAACTCCGCGAAGAAGGAAAAATAGCCGTTCTCAGACGCTACGTGCTTATTGCAAATCAATACGCTCTTCCTTCGCTTAGAGGGTAGGAAGAACTTCTCAAGTGCCCCCTCCACCTAATGCTCCCGAAACAATCGTTCTTTCGAGAGATTTTTGGTCACGTGACGTCATTTTCGATTTCGTTCATCACTACTTCGGGGGTGCTCCTGAAGAAGGGTGAAGAGTTGGTCGATGAATACTACTGAAATTTGGAACGATGGGCGGACCCGAATGGAAGTATTTTTTTTCGAATGGAGAGGAATTTTATAGATCAAAAGAAAGAAGAAAACTACAATGGAAATTTTCTTCTTGTCCAGCGTTATTACATGAGTCTCGACCGAAAACGATTCTTTATAATGGAGTAAAAGAACTCTTTTTATGAGTAGTCATTCTATTGAAAAAGAAAATATATCTTAGACTCATGTTAGACATCTGCGCAGATGTTTAGCATGATTATATTAAGCTTTCTTACATTGCTGAATGAATTTATTTTTGACGCAAGAAATCAAAGTTAGGCACTGACATTTACCCTAATACAAGTATTTTAACACTTGAATTATCTTTATATATAAAGCAGAATGTTTATATGTATGTGTGTATTTATGTACTTAATACAAATCCGCTCTGAACCGATTCGCACCAAATTTGGTATATGCACGTTCAAAGACACGGCGGACCTAGCAGTGTACTTTAAAACTTTCTCCGGCTACCTGTTTACGTGCTGCATGCTAAAGAAAAGAGTTTTTCATAGGATATTATAAAATGAGCGAATTTCAGGTCAAACAAAAATTAGTTTTATTGCCCGTTTTTATGAATTATATATCTTTGGTTTCCTATGTTTGGATATCATAAGTATATATGAGACCACACGTTTGGTACTCACGCTTACGCTTTTCAAGCTTGTTTCTATTAAATAAATTAGGGGTGACCATGGAAAAAAATATGGTAAATAATGATATCAACTTGTAAAGGATACTATACTTTTATTTTAGTGAGTTGAACTTCTAACTTAGATTGTGGTAAATCTAACAGTATGAAGCCTCACCGGAATATACAACAAATGATAAGAAAAAAAAAAAAAAATTGTATATTAGGTGAAATGAATGTGTTAGATTGTTATATTATGGTACTGATCTGTTTCGAAGAGCGGGAAAAAATACATTATCACAGTACCTATACAATGCACCGTGGTATCATAGACAATACTTATAACGGTAATGCCAGACATATTCAAAGGGTCCCTTTCATAAGATTGACTTTACTTCCTCTATGTTAACCTTCAGGGAATTTTATATGCGGAATTCTCTTATTTAATCATTAACTTTTAAAAAGTTTCGAAAATTTTTGCTTGATTTTATTCAGTTTTTAAGTTTTTAATATTTAAAAAATTCAATATAAATGTTAAAACTTACATCTCGCAATCATCTAATCTTTCTCTCGTTTCATCAGTTTAAGTTCGAAAATAAATATCTCAAGGAATATAAATTTTTGTAAATTTAAACCATTATTTAAAATTTCAAAAAAGTCGCTTACAGAACTTAGAACAGCAATAACTGCTGAACAAATTGTATCTTAATTATAGTAATAAAAAAATGAATAAAAGAAAGATAGAAAAATCACATTTAGTTCACACATAAATATTGACCAATCAGCACGGAAAATTGCAACTCTGTAATTGCATTTCTGCAGGATGCAGAGTGGCACGCATATTATTTATTTCATCAGTCAAACCCCGCTATAATGAACCTTCAAAGGATCTGAGTTTCGGGTCACTATAACCGGGAGTTCACTATATCCGTACTGCAAACAATTTTAACTAATTTTTCCGAACTGCTCCCTTGTATTACACATTATTAAATTAAATGACCACAAAAGAGAAATACAAAAAGGATTAAAAAACAATATGTAGTAACAAAAAATGTGTAAACTTTTATTTTTTATTATAAAAAAATTTAGGGATGGGAAACTGATATAGAAGAAGCAAACAAGAAAAATGCTTATGGCTACATTCCACTCAATAGATGGTTTCAAAAATCGGTATTTTACGTAGAAATTTCAAAATTACTTAAAAATGAAGAAAAAAAATCAGTGGAAGACAGTAAAATGTTCATAATATCCAATTTTCTCTCTTCTATTGGCTTATTATATCCACTAAAGGTAATATTACATGTGTATAGCAAGGTACGGGAGCTAACATTTCATTCACTATATCCGGGAGACAAGGGCGCCGGCAGCGGGGTGCAAGGGGGTGCACTTGCACCCCCCTGGCTTTATTTATAAACAATTATAGAGTACAAAAGTTTTTTTATTAAAAATATTTTTATTCGAAAACAAATAATTAAGTAATTATTGATACGTAACAATTAAAAAAATGTTTAATCAAACAAGATTTGTAATCGTCTTGATAGCTGTCCAAATCTGTTTCATGTTTTCAATGTTTTCAATGAATTCTGAGTTATCTTTGATTCTTTTCTTATGCACACTGAGCATAACTACTTAATCTCGTGAGGCATTGTAGACCGATTCCATATTTTTATGTGTCACATTGTACTAAAAGTGCGTTCAATAGTGCACGTAGTAGCTGAGGCCAAGAGTTAGGCCAATTTTGATTGCCTCCGCTACAGCTAGATAAAACGGTGTGGCCTCAATAACTAAATCGATGTATTCGAGGGATTCATAAGTATTTTCACTATTCCTCCACATTTCGTACCATGTAAATTCATACTTTTTTTTTAAATATCTTGTTAACAATGAAGAAATGTATCTTGAAAAAAATTAACAGATAAAAGTATATGTAATAACGAAACAAAATGTAATAACATAATATTTTTAATTTTTTTTTGGGGGGGAGGGGGTAGTTTGTTAGAGGGTTGCACCCCCTTTTATATTATTCTGCCGGCGCTTTTGCCGGGAGATCACTATACGCCATGTTCACTATAACGGAGTTTGACTGCATTTAATAATAAACCGTTCGTAATAGAGTATTCGCTCAAACTAGTACTAAGTCAAGAAAACGTTAGTGATTATTTTACGGTAAATTAGGAAAAAGAAAAAGGAGAAGCTTAGCGAAAAATGTTCAAAACATCATGTGAAAAAAAAAAACTTGCGCGAGTCTTGAAATCAAAATAAATAAAAGCATGGCAGTTTCATTCAGATTAGAATAATGCATGCGTGCATCATTATTTTTCTTATCTGTTCATTTATTTATTATTATTGTTTGCACTCCTCTGTGCAGACGGTTTACAATTTTTCACCTTCATAAATATATATACTATATCGTTCACATAGCTGTGTTTTCAGTACAACTTAGGGGAAAAATCTGATTTTTTATGTGATGCAAGTTTTAAAATTTTTTTAAAAGGCTCATTGTTGATTACGTGATTATTATTAGAACTATTTTAGTCGTCGATTTTTTTTAAGTCAATGAGTTCATTTCAAGAAATTCATTTTAAAAAGAATATCCTAAAAGGGAAAAAAATTACAAAAAAAAAAAAATAAATAAATGAAATTGCGGAGATAACTTCTTTCCTCCCAACATAATAGAAAGATTTACTTTACACGAAGTGCGGGTAAAATATCAAAAGAACAACAACTTTCATTTTATGAGCAATTTTTGTCTAAATTAAAACGACTTTTTCATAAAAACGTATTCTTCCTTGTTCAATGCATTAAAAAAACGNTCACCATAGCTGAGTATGCTATTATTCTCAGAGTGCGAAATTGTTTTTTAATGTTTTCTCAAGGATTAAAAAGAATAAAAATCATTATAATAGGATTTATATAAAATAATAAGCTGAGATAAGATAATAAGCCTTTTAGAGATTTTTTTTTATTTAAAAATGTATGATTTAATAGAGCCTTTTTTTTCAACCATTTCTTTTTATATTTAAGACATTCATAAACGTCATGATTAGTTTCTTATTTGATGGTTATTGCATACTTGAAGATATTTTAAATATGTAATTCTATTAGACTATATTTTATTTTCTCAGTCTGTATATTAATTTCTCAAATAAATTTATTTGCATAGGTTCTTTCTAAAGTCTGTAACCATTGACTTACGATGCTATTACTTTATTATATGCTATTACGATTTTCTTACTATAAAAACAATCAAATTTACATAACTGTTGTATCAGTTACATGATGTTTCAAATCTACCGTAGTTGACAAAAATGTTATATTTTTTTGAGAGAAAAAAGCAAGGAAATTAAATTTCTTATCCTTTTATGGTCAATGTTTCATCACAGTTCCTCTTAAAAAATATCACCTAATAATGACTCTAGATGCATCCTTTATGATCGTAACGTATTTACGCGAAAAATTGTTATAAGGTTGCCTTGTTTTTATAACGGACAATGTTTTTGCTGAGTCATTGAATGAAGTGAGAATAGGTAAGCAAATTAATGTATCACAAGTTTTAAAACCTGTCGGTTGAAAGTAAGGATGTCAGTCAGTATCGTTGAGTAACGAAAAGAAATGGAGTTGCGTAAGGAGCTCATTTCGTGATGTTAACTACACGACTTTAAAGTGAGCTAATCAGAAACCGCATCAAGTCCTCGAATATGTCAAATACTTGGGGATAGTGCTTTGACCCACTGATGTTTTAACGAAGGGACAAAATTGGGAAAATGTTTCTCCCTTATACACTATTTCTCGATCGAAGTACATGAAAATACCGGTTTCGCTATGCAGTGATGACTGCAGGTTAAAATACGACTTTTAACTTGCAGAACAGTCAGTTGGTTAAATGAACGTACTGCAAGACCTTGGTTTCACAGATTCAGGACAAGAGATTTGTCCTTCTGGGATAAACCTCGCAGTGTACGACCAAAGTCTTTTGATAAAGATACCTTGTAGGCTGCCAATAATCTTACGTATGGAGAATTTGCTAGACGGTTTCAAGTTTTTGATGAAACTGTTAAACAACATCTGCACAGCTTAGGTAGGACGTTCAAGCTGAGCAAGTGAGTTAAGCACACGTTATTGGTAGTCCACGAGAAGCAACAAGTGGGATCCTGTATGCCATTACTTTCTCGCCACCGTACTACGTCCATATTCAATTGAGTGCTTATCAGTGATAAAAAGTGGGTCCTATTTGCACTCTTACACATTCCAAAAATTGGTTGTCACCTGAGGATGCTTTCCCTCACATTACAAGACCACCTATATAGTCATGCAATGTTATACTTCCTGTCAAGTGCTATAGTCCTCAAGCGGTTCCCTATGAGCTGTCGCTGAGTCAACTGTCGCTGAGTCAACTGTCGCTGAGGACCAGATTAGGAGCCAGATTAGGTGAATCAAAAAAGTGTAATCTTCTTTTTTGAAAACGGCTAGCCGCTTGCTACATGGTTAGCCAACTATACTACACAGACTTTGTGCAATCCTGTTTACTCACCTGACCTTGCGTAATCAGATTAGTACCTCTTCCACTCCCTGGACAAATATCTTCGTGGAAGATCTTTCACCAATGTATCACTATGGACTTCTTAGGGTACAGAAACTAAAACATAATGGATACCATAAATGGATTGTACAGCAAAGGGACACGTAAGCAGAAGCCAATTCGATGTCGATGGATACATCTTTAAGGACTAACAATCGGCTACACTTTTTGTGATTAATTTTTTTGGCTATTAATTTTTTTTTAATTTTGGCCAAATTTATTGGCTGTCTAGTAGATATGCTTAGTAAACCAATAATGTTTTTTATTATTACACAGAAAAAAAAGTTGTGTCAAGTCAAAATTACCAGAATGAGATAAAATTTACGGTGTACTAAAAGAACACTATGGGAACACTTTTACTGAAGTACTTAGGTAATGATTTTGGTATAATTAAGAACAAAATATGGTTTGATATTAAGTGATAAAATTTGGGAAATTTTATCATGATGCATCAGATCAGGGTACAGAACTATTTATTCAGTTACATTTACTTTTCAGATTTGTATTTATTACTAAATATGTGGGAATAAGAACTATAATTGTGAAATTTCAATTTTACCAAACCCTAATTTTCTAGTAACACCTTACCATATTAACGCAAAAAAATTACGAAATAAATGGTTTTAAATATTTTGGTTTTGTAACAAAATTTTTGTTTTAATTTAATTTTTTTATTTTACCACAAATTTAATTGCTATACAGTGAGGTAATTTTACCAGAATTTAGAACATTGAATTATTGTTATTAGACAATATTACAAACAGGAAATTCACGGCTACTTGATTTAGTTGCGCACTTTAATGAGTCAGTAAAGTAGTAGTACATTTCGCTTTTAAGATTTCTTACAGTTGTTTTTCTTAAATTTTTAAAAATGCGTTATACATAAAATTGCTTTAGTTTTTTGCTAGCTTAAGAATCAATTTTAAGTCAATATTTAAAATGTCATTTAAAAATTTCACTGTTTCGGCTTAATAAATATGAAAAAAAAAAAAAAACCCCTCAGAAATATTGATTCAAATGACTTAGATATAAATGGAAAAAAAATTGAAATTTTTTTATTTTAAGATACTTTTTTAAATATCTAATAAGTAAGTTGGTTTTAAAGTCAATATGAGGTAGAGTATATAGTGAAAATTAAAACAGTGCTTCGCTCATGAGGCATCAAACTGTAGTTTTGTTATTTTGCTAGCTAAAAAATCTTTAAGTAATACCCCTTAAATAATAACTATCTCTCAATTAGTTATAAAAGTGTTTTAAAACGCATTAATTTCTTGAAAGACAAAAAAATTAATATATTTGCATTTTCTGGTCATTTAATAGTTTAGGTTTAATCAAAACTCAATTCTTATGTATATATTGTTAACACAGTATGTATTTTTTCATTACTTGGAAAGATGTTAATTTAATTAGAAAATGCATTTATACATGACTCCTTAAATTCCAGACCTTCCTGTAAAAAAGAATTTTCCCTGCACTAATATGCATTTACAAAGTGCCGTCGCTACAAAACATGATTAAACAAGAAAAGTTAGCTACAAAAAACCTAACATCTTAGCTATTTTCATTAAAACATCGTACTGATAACGTTGAGTTCCAACACTCCGTGTACTAGGCCCCATTTTACTAGGCCTCAAAGTTCGTAAAGCTGAAAAAAAAAAGAAAAAGTAAATGAGTTTAACCAGGAGCTTAACATTTTTGGTAAGAAATTATGTTAAATATTAATTAATGAAAATATTTTCTGCTCACTTGCGAAGGAAATTAACGATAATTACTAAATCGTTAATATGTTTAATTAAGAGTAAAAGCTTAACAGCTAATGATTTTCCTGCCTGTATCTAGCAAGAACTTCATAAAAGTACAGTTTTTATTTAAATAAAAAAACACATATTTCTTTTTTTCTGAACTATTACTTTACTGCTTTGAAGCAACCGAACACAAATAGCTTAAAACACTTCTAAATCATTTAGATTTTTTAATAAGTCGATTGCAAATCGTGTCTGTATTGTGATTAATGATCATTTAATAGGTTTTTGAAGAACTTAAGTTGTTTTGAACAAATCGATCATACTTTTCATTTCTATAATTTTATTTTTTATGAACTTCAAAAAATTATTATTTCCATAGTGAAGTAAAAAAATGTGATAAAAGGATATTACAAAATGAAAAGTAACGGAGAAAAATTTAAGTTCTCGAATAGTATATTCTTATTAAGTTCTATAGCGTCAGACCGTTTCCTTTTATTTAAAAAAAAATATGCATTTAATTTTTTTTAATTATTGCTTTACTGCTTTGAAACAATGGAACTTAAAGAGCTTAAAACACTACTAAATCAATTAGTTTTTTCTTAAGTCAATTATAAATCATGTATGTATTGTGAATATTGATTATTCAATATGCTCTTATACAGAAGTTAATTTGAACATATCGTTCAGGATTTTCATTTGTAAAATTTTGATCGTTATGAACTGTTAATTTTCCTTGAATCAATAAATTACTATTTTAATAGTGAACTACGAAAAAAAAATGGATTTTACAGAAGGGAAAATAAGTGAGGAAAATTTTACCGTGTCGTGAAGTATATTCTTATTTGTGTTCTTAAGTCGCTTGCAGTTTTTTTTTTTTATTAAATAAGAAAAATATTTCTTTCTTTCTTTTGAACTATTACTTAATTGCCTTGAAAGAACTGAACACAAATGGCTAAAACCTCTTCATTACCTCGGATCACCGCTTCTTAGCTTCGATAAGAAAATTTATAGTTTCGTTTTCACTGAGGCTTTCGTGGGCGTTTAAGTTTTTAGGAGATTTCAATAGATGCATAGAGCATGCTAACTATTTGGATGGAATTAGAAATAAATATAAGTGATTTTCGAAAAATGAAGATAAATCCTCGTGCTCGAAAACGCAAGTAATTATCAAATATTACCTTGTGTATTAGTTATTCTGAAAACAAATTTCTTTATTTTGACTTAGTAGCTCTGTGATCTGTGCGAAGCTTATAAACTTATATTTAAAAAAAATAATACAGTCATGAATATGCCGGTCCATGCATGTGTATCTAGGTATGTATGACGAAATTTATGACAGCGTAGCAGTTTCTTTATACCTATAAATTAAAACCAGTAAAATAATTAATTACAAAATACGTTAAAAAGTAAATATTACAGATAGAAAAATAAAAGAGTTACATTTTGCTGTTATCTTGAAGAGTCTTGTTATCGTGCTCTATTTTAACAAAGAAAATGATAAAATAATAAAAATTTTATGAAATATTTTATGGCAATTGAAATGTAAAATCAGGTTATTTTAATTTAATTTGGATGGCAAGTAGGATTACCGTTCTTATTGTGGAAAAATAACTGTAACTAAATTTAAAGACAAATATAAAATATAGAATTTTGTTCTAAGTGATAGTTTGGTATAAATGAATTGAAGCACTTTTTGTTCATAGATTTCCTGAAAATTTAACTAACTTCATTCAAATCCAAATAACATGTTGCTTTGATTTGAATGAGATTAAAACGCTTTTAAAAAATATTTTAGTGATTTAATTGATTCCAATGAAACTAAATCAACAAGAGAGTCTTAATAAATATAAAAATGCAAAGTAAGATGGGCTTACTATGTATTTTAGATACATACATGCTTTACATTTACTTATAACAATTCTTTACAGAATTTTCTTAATCCATTTTTTTCTTGAAAAGGGTGATTGTTGCTAAGTGTTTTAGCATGACAAACACAATCATATCGAAGCAAATGGACATTTGTTTCTTTAAGTATGAAGTTCCTTAGTCCTTCAAAAGAATTTATTGACCAATGTAAATCTTTTTGTATTAAAATATTAGAATGTAACGAACTGAACCAAAATGATCTCTTATTCACATTTTATGCACCATGATATCTATTCTCGCTAAACCTCCTTGGAATGTTTAGCTTTATGGATTTTACCTTAATTACATACTTCAGAAGTCAAATTAATTATTTCTAATGCTCAAAATATAAAAAGAAGAATTAAAAAGGATCTCATTCTCCGGATTCTAAACATTTATATTTGATAGAAAATAATCAATCATTGCTTCAAATATATTTGACACTCAAAACACTGAAAAAGAATTTAATTAAAGCGCTAAAAAATCAATTCGTCATTTTATTATTAGCATACTTATGTTCTGCCGATATTAAAAGAAATCTCATAAAAGGCTGTCTTTGATTTTAACGGTTCCCTTTGAAACAACAAAACAAAATAAATTTAAAAAAATGATTTCACGATTTTGAAGTCCACTTAAATCTAAACATGAATCCAAAATATTAAGGCGTAAGTTTTCCTTATATATTTTTCTTGATGAAAATCACCTCAAGGAGAAAGTTTCAAAAATTTAATAAATTAGACAGCCATCGCATCTGTTGCCGGTTTTCTGTGTTATATGCCTGCTCAGTGGCCCATTTCTCTTTCCGAAAGAAATCTAACAAGATATTTTTTTTTTACATATAAGAAAAAAAATCTACCTTAAGAGTGTTGAGTGGAACGATATATATAAAGAAAAGCTAAAAAAAATCTATTTTCAACTAAAAACCTTCTTTAGAATTGTGTAGTGTGGCACCAAAAATAAAAAAGTACTCTTTCTTTAGGTTTAAGTAGAAAGTACCTGGTAGGAATTGAGTTTCTACCACTTGTAGGGGAAACGCCGTTTCATTTTGAAGAAAAAGCATAGGAAGCAATCATTTCAATTGATCTTTTCCCCTCTGAAAAATTTCTTCTTTCATCCAAAGTTGAAGATTCAATTCATTAGGTTCTGAAGATTTGGGAGGGCTAGATATAAGTTGTGGCAAAACATATTGTTGATACTTATTACTTTATTACTTTTTTTATACTGTAATTCACAGCCTTCCAATTTATCCGTTAGAATTTTTTTTATTTTTTTTATTTATGATTTTATCTTAATAAGAAAACTTGAAAAAAATAGTAACCATTTGTTATTGAGAAAATTAGAAATATTCATAATTTAATAATTGTGTTTAAATTTATATTTCAATCATTGATAATACTCAGCCAATTTAAGTCACATATTTTTTTACTTATCTTTTTATTATCTTTTTATTATTAATATTTTTTATTATTTATATTACTATTTTTATCTCTTTATTATAATTTTTTTTTATTATTATGTATCTTTTCATTATTATTATTCTCAATGTAAAATTAAGCCCTGAAGGAAATAGTACTTATACATAAACTAATATTTCTGCTTCTAGATCCGAATAAATACATTCTTTCAATTTTTATATTTTATAAGGTGCAGTCTTTCAATTTATAAGTGACACTTTTTTAATTATCTTTAATCTAATTTAGCTTAGGGAAATAGTACCTATTCATAATATGATAATTAGGTTTCAAAGACAGGACAAATACTTTATCATAAATTTTAAAGCTCCTAAGTTCTTGCAATGTAAGTTACATTTTTAATTTCTTTTTCTAAGTTCCAAATTAAGCAGTGGGAGAATTAGTACACTAAGTCATAATTTAATAATTATGTTCCAAAATCAGAGGCTATTACTTTATATTCCTTAATGCGCAGTCTTGAAATTTATATGTCACTTTTTTATTTTAAAAAATAAAACTTGGAAACGAAACGATAGGTGATTTTTATAATATAAATAACACATTTTTATAAAGCAGAATGATTCGGTTAGTACTTAACTACAAAGAAGCATTTTTTTAAAGAATATTTTCATTTCAATTGGTATTTGTAACTCGTTTTGTTTCCAAATTTAGGTATTTTTAGGTATGTAGACTTTTTTTATACTTTCGGGAGGAAGAAAGATGAAAGCTTTCAATCTCTAGCAATAAGATTTCAATAAAGGAATTAAAAAATAAATAAATGTTTTAAATCTTACTTTATTTTACTCGTTTGTTCCTAAACTTGCGTGTAGGCAAATAAAAATGTTGAGGCAAGTGCAATATAAACCTTTTCATATATTTAAATAAACATTTCTAGGTCTCAATTTTCCTTTTCTGGAGAGGGGGTAATATACAATTTCATACAAAATAAACCTTTATATTTTTATAATTAAAATTTTGTTGCCAGAATATTAGAAAATATTTTTGTAAAAAAATACAAAAATAATCAAATTGGACCTTAAGTGAAAATATTGGCATGACAAATGTTCGTAAATGTAACACTCTCAATCACATCTTGTTTTCCGTCAAATCTAAATTTTAATTTTTTTCCAGTGATGCAAATATAAATCAACATGATCTGAGAAAGTAAAAGTCGAATCTGCTCCTCTTTTTATTTGTGTGTTGTGAGGATAAGAGTTCTAAAGGTTTTGAATGTTGTAAACTTCAGAATAATTAAATTTTATTTATTTATTTTTTTTACTTTAAACTTTTTCAGAGAAAACAAGTTAATAATGTGAGTTGGGATTTTAAAATCAACAGTTTTTCAATCTTCCAAAGATTTAATAACTTGTGTTGTTTTTAAAAAATACGTAGAAAAAAAAATTATTGATGGAAATATAACAAAATTTAATCTAAAGTAAAGGTGCTTGTATGACAACTGCTTGTAAACATAATATTGCCTCCATTTCTTGTTTTTCCCTATTTTTGGCAAATTTTCTTCTCCTTCTAATATTGTTTACTCTACATTATCATTCAGCACACGCTGTTAGAAATTTCTCGGAAAAAATGGGTAAATAACAATTTATTGAACGGTTATTTTACCGTATTTAATCAAAGCAGTCAAATAACCATAAATAAAAAGGTAGTCAAACTGTTAAATTTGAGAAAAACTGTTCATTAACTGCTTTCACCTAATACGGTATAACAACCAGAAATCTGACGCACCAATTAGAACGACCTAATGAAGTTACTTAGTTGTTTGCAAAAGCGTACATATCATAGCCGAGCGGGCTTATCTGTCAATCTCATGACCGGCAGAACTTGATTTCGAGTCCTAGTGTTGACAGCACAATATTTCCTTCATTCCCTTCAACACATGAAGAATTTCCTGTGTCCGGAACTCTCCAATGCCCATTACCTTACGAAAAACCGAGCTCCTATGTCTAATTACATAATTTTTTTTTTACGTTTCTGAAAACGCTAGTTTTAAATGGTTAAAGAACCGTATAGTTTTGTATTCATGGTTTCATAACCATACTTTTTGTAAATGGTTTCGAAACCATAAATAAAATACATTTTCTTCACCGTAAGCTGAACGGTTAATCGGATGGACCGACAGCTGCCAGTTATTTTACCATAATTTTAGAAGGAAAATTTTAACAGTGCAGTATATCAAATATGATTATAATGATGAAATAAACTGTAATGAATATTTCTTAAGTTACCTAAAATGCAAATATTTTAAAATATTACCAAATAAAAGGAAAATATTTTCCTTTTCTGCATTATAAAAATAACTATTTAATTTATATTTGACAACCACAGACTGGGAAAAAAATTGTAGTCAAAACTACCAGAGTAGGGAGAAATTTACCGTGTTTCTGGCTCTATGGGAACACAAAAAAGCTCGGTTGTTCTTGAAGATCTTTAGTAATAATTTTAATAAAATTAGCAATAAAATACAGTTATTAAATTTGGTAAAGGTGGTAAACAGGCTATTTTTATTATGATACATTTAGAGCACGGAGTAAAATCCGTTTATTCAGCTGAATTTACTTTTAAATTTTGGGAAAATTTGGGAAAATTGTCAAATGAATGGTTTACATGCAGTAGATTTCGGTTTTATAAAACAGAATTATGCGTTTTTTTATTAAAAATGTCATTTTATACTGTACGGTAATTTTACCAAATTTTTTTTCTCTGTGTGGGATATTTTCATTTTTGAAACGAAGACTAGAAATGAAACGATGGAATATTTTTATAAAATAAAAATTACTTCTTTCATTCAATTTTATATAACAAAATGATTTTGTTAATACTTTTTTTTAACTAAAGTGCAATTTTTTAATAAATTATTTTCATTTTATGTTGTACTTGTAATTTATTTCGTGTTTAAATTTAGTTTTATCATACTTTTCTAATAATTGGTGATACTAAATTTAAAACTTCCATGTTTTTTTTTCTAGTTTAAAATATTTTTATAAATAACATAAACAATAGGGTTTTGCTGGACAGCATTTTAACAAAATCTGAACAATTTAGCAGAGAAACAAATATGTATCTAAATGTTACAAATCTTACTTTAATTTACTCTTCTGTACCTACAGTTATTTGTAGATAGGTAAAAATTATATATTAAGTTAAATATTAAGAAAGTATTAGAAAATATTAAGTTAAATGTAACATATATTGTTGAATAATTGTGTGCATATTTTTCTGGGCCACATTTTTTACTTTTTGGAGGTATTGCACAATTTCAGAAAAAATTAAACCTTTACATCTTTATATTTAAAATTGTGCATCTAAAATATTTCAAGAAAGTTATTGCCGTAAAAAAATTCAAAATCAATCAATTTGGACAACAAGTGAAAGTATTGGCATGATAACTGATTTTTAACATATTAGTCTCTTTCACATCTTGTTTTTCGTCAAATTTTATTTTTAAATATTTATTTTACTGGTGATCAGCACTTGGTATAGTGATGCAAATTTAAATCAGAATAATCTGAGCAAGTAAAAGTTGAATCTGTCCACTTTTTTATGAGTGCATTATAAAGATAATAATTCTAAAAATTTGGAATGTTTTGAACTTTAGAACAGTTATAACAATAAAATTTTTTTGTGAGAAAACAAACTTATAAAATGAGTGGTGATGTTTAAAAAAACTGTTTTTAAACACCCAACACAAAGATTTCATAACTTGTCTTGTACTTTAATAGGATATAGGGGAACAATGATCAATTGAATTTGATAGTTATTGAACGTATTGTATGATGAATGTTTGTAAACATAATAATCCTCTATCTTTTACGTTTTTTTGACAATTTTAGTTTTCTTTCAAATATTGCTTGCTCTGTATTATCATGCTTTAAGCATATTAGTGTTTACTCTATATTATCATGTTTCATATTTGTTTCTAAATGTATAGTAAAAAGAACCATAATTTTAAAAACTAAAATTTCCGGTAACCCATTACCATAGGAATAGAAACATTATCAAATGAACGGTTTAAATATGGTATATTTCGGTTTTATTAAAAATATCTTTTCGTTCCCTCGAAAAGTTATTACCGTATAATGCTGTAATTTTAGCAGATTTTCCGTCTCCGTGCAACGAAACAATTTACAACTGTTCTTGTTTTTAACAGTTATTAACAGTTTTTCAACAGGCAAAATCCAACGCAACAAAATGGAAATATTCTTGTGAAGTTTTTTCTTTCTTTTTAAAGAATATCCATGTTTAACGTTTAAACAAGCGGGATATATTAATATACATTAGAATATTAATATAATAATATCCAAAGATATATTAATATAATAATATCCTATTATAATATTTGAATAAGAAGTATAATTATACAGTATTTAAAGATTGTTATTCTTGTGCAATTATAAAAGAATGGGAATATTTGTGTCTTTTATTTTCTTAAGAGAAACGACGGTTTCATAATTAAATACCTTAGTAGGGACTGTGGACATTCATTAAGTTCAAAGAATTTAGTTAAAAATAATAACTTATCATAAAGAGGACGAAAAATAAAATTTTCGCAATTTAAAATTTGTAACTATATTATGTTTTAAGAGTATACACATTTTTAAGAAAGTACCAGCCAAAATATTTATTCCTAAACTATTTAAAAGAAACATAAACCATTTTAAAATATTTAGGAGAGTTTATCTTCACTTTTTGAAACAACTGCATAAAATATAAAAGTAACTTTCCGATAAGCATATTTCAATTTTTTTCCCAGTAGTAATTTATCATACATCAGCTTTGTTATTTAGATTTGGCGTTAATTCTAAAGTTACGATAATCGATTTTTTCCTTTTAAAGCCATTCGAATTATCATATTAAGATCGTTAAGACTTTTAATATTATCTGAAAGAGTCAAACCGTGAAATGGAATACATTTATCTAGATCCTTTGTTGAAAGCCATGATATTCAAATTATTGTTAATATTTTTTTGCATGAGTAAAATCTCTCTTTTACTTATACATTGAATAGATATTTTTATCAAAAGTTTTGCGAGATGTGAAAAAATAGCTTTTATTTTTTATTTTCGTGCTATGATTTAAAACTGCTAAAAAATAAGTTTTTTTTCTTTTTTTAAAACTTGAATATTATTTCATTTTTGTAATTGAATGGTAATTAGCCATTCCATCAAAACATGATACCTCGTACCTTAAGTGAAAAATTTTTAAATTTTAAATTCAGAAATTTTTAACTTGATTTATGTGCGCATTTTACACTAAAATAGGATATGAATACAAAATAAGAATACATTAAAAAAATTAAATAAGGGAGAGGAACAGACCAAAAAGACCAAAAAATTTACCTTTTTACAAAATTGCATAACTTCGTTTCGTTAGAATTTATTAATTTCTCAATATTTTAGCTTAATAATATTCATAAAAGCTCAACTTAGGAAATAAACTGCTCATTAGACATAATATTGATATTTATATAGTTTTCATCAAATATAGAAATTTATTTGTCAAAAAAACCCTACTTTTTCTTATTTTAGCTGTGAAATGTTAAATAATAGTCAAATCAACTAGTCTATAGTTTTTCTCAAGATGTTTGTATAGCAAACATTTATGCAAAATTTTAGGTAATTTGAACTAAATTAGTTTCAGATATTGTATTTAGAATGAAGAAAAATAACTGAAAAATTATTTCTGAGAGAACAGACAAAAAAAGGCCAAATTTTCAGTTTAATAACCAATATAAATGCTTTATTTTCCTTTTCTTATCATTATAACTTTTGTTCTATTTAACGTAGAAACAAATCTCGAACGATTTTAAAGTCGTGTTTATAATTTTATTTTGTATAAAAAATGGAAAAGTATACAAAACAGAAAATACAGATAAAACAAACAGATATTTTAGACAAAATTTACTTAAGGTAGACGGGAACCTATAATTCTTTCTGAAATGACTCATTTTATTTTAATCAGAAATATTTGCTTCGCAAAGAGGATTGTGGAAATAGAATTTGGAATTTTTTAAGTAAATATAAATAAAAAATAACGACGTACCTAACGTAAGATGTAAATTAAAAAAATCATCCAGACATTTTTTTAAATATTTTTCAGAATAATCAAACTGTTAGAAAAATGATTTTCGCTTGCATTCAAATATAAGCCAATCTAAATTTGATACAGGATTGAAAAAATAACGTTGAATATAAATAAATGTTTGAATGCATTGGGATCTTGTATCGAATAAACGTAAGCGATTTTTTATGGAAGAAATATACCAATTGGAAAAAGAAATTAGATTTGCAGTTCAATTTTATATACATACTAACGTTCAAATTTAAATGTATTATTATGTAATTAAGTTTAAGAAAGCAGAAATGAGAAAATGATATGGCTAAATTTATCACGAAACTCGAGCTCAACACAAAGAAGCATATCAAATTAATATGCATACATTTTTGAAATGGTGACTAATTAGTTGCGGGTTTTAAGTTGAGTCAATATCGCATTTTAAGTTTTTTTTTCTCCTTTTTACGATCATAAAAATATATTTATGAAAAATGTTTGTAATTTTTTAAGTTCAAGTAAAGAAAAATGACTGAGATCTTGAGATGTTCATACCCATAATTCAAATTCTTTTTTTTTTTTATGACTTGGTGATTGTGTGCTTTTCGAGTAATGAATCTTTACAGCTTTATGATCGTTTTAAATAAAATTAAAAAAAAATAAATGCATATCCTGTTAAAATTTCTTGTCAAATTAGTGACTCGATAGTTCATTTCGATGATTAGATTGCAAATAACTTACTCATTTATTTATATTCAAATAAAGAAACAAACCGAAATATATGAAACTTATGCATTTTGTACGTTTCAACCATACAGATTAAGTGTTTTTTTTAAATTTAGCTTTGCTACAATCATCTGTTAAAAATTTGTGAAGCGCGTCAAATTATTGAACCATAATTCTGTTTAAATTTTCTTTAGCACGGTCAAAAAGGGTTTTTCAAATTGAAAAAAAAAATATGTCAAAAATGCTCTGAAACAAATATAGTCAACTTTTAAAGACCCACGTGCTTCTTATTGAATATAGTAACCAGTTCAAAATTTAAACAGCTCTGAAAATCTGTTTTCATTTGTAAATGCATAAGACTTCAAGGCAAGAAAGTGTTGATTTTAGACCTAAAGACCATCTTTAGACGGGAATTAAAATTGGAATGTACTATTTGCCGTTAACTCGAATGTTTAGTCTTTACAAACTAATGAAGTTTGAACTTTGACTTACTTGATGAGGACGTGTCATTTTGTCAAGTTGAATAATTTTTGAGACTATGCATTTTGATCCGGTTTCATTTTCGAGTATGTCACTACACTGAATAATGAGTAAAAGGGTTTTCAAACTCTCGACTATATGTGCTTCGGAGATATTTGGACAGATTTTTGCTCAATTTTGAGAAACCCATTTTTGAGTGAATGTTTATATATTTCTATGTCTAATCATGAAAACGCACTTCTTAAACATGATACTGGAATGCAAGTTTCATTTTGATTTATATACCGTGTTTAGCAGTTAACCTAATTCGGATTTTACGACCAGCAATACTACGACTAGCAACCTGTATCAACTCCGTAGGCTAATAATTTTGAACCCAACTTAGAAGACAAGGAAACTCCTGGATCTGGTTGAGGTGATTTAGCTTTCGATAAAGACTTATTAATGAAACTAACCTGTATTTGAAAACCTCCCACTGTTATCTCGGCGGTAAGGGGATTATAACCTTTTATTCGTATACTAGAGTATATTTTAAGCCAGCGCTGTTGTTAGTGCGAACCAGGAGTAGAATTCGCATCAACCAGCCACCGCTGGGAATCGAACGTGGGTCATTTCATTTGGTATTAAAGTTGAATGAAAACCTTGTACAATTTTTAACAAAGTTGAAACAAGTTTGCATCATATTAGGGAATGAAAACAAAATAAATTAAATTAGTACATTTATGAAATTATCTCATTCGCATCCATTTTATTTATTTTAAAAATAAAAACAATCTGGAATTCTGTTTCAATCACATTATTTCACCAAATTCAAATACTCATTAACTATTAATAAAAATAATTTTCCTGTACTGAATAACATATTAAAAATAAAATTATTTAAAATATATTAAAAGTAACATGTTAAAAATAACATATTTCTTAACTCGCTTTATTATGATTGACTTTTAGACCTCGCATAAAATTTAAATGTAACATTTCAATAAGAATGAATGAATACTATCGACTTTTTGAAGTTCACCGACTGTTTCTGTTTTTTCAATGAATACTATAAGCCTGAATGAGAATCGAAGTTTTACGCAGTGAAATTTAATCTCTTAAAGTGCCAAGTGATTTGTTGGGTTTGAAATATCGCTTCTTCTTACATTTATGGACTTGTTTTAAAAAAAAAGAAAAATGGATTGCGTGGAATATGTGGATTGTATGCGTGATCAGAGGGAAGTGGATGGATTATGAATCATGTAAAAAGTACAATAGCATGGAAAAAGAATCCTGTTTTCGACATCTCGTGTTATCTTTAACTTTAAGTGAGACATTTACATAATTTTTCTTTGTGTATCTAAGATAGAAAGCTCTTTGAAGTCCCCTATTTTTATATAAAAGTGGTTAGGTTTTTTTTGTTGTTGTTGCTTTTAACGGGTTGTTATTGGTTAGTTTCCGATGTCATCGTCTTATTCAAAATTTGGTTTTATAAACAAAAAGAAATACTAGGAGTGGTAAGACGAGTAAAATATGACTCTAATAAAAAGCTATTATTTTTCTTTTTGTGGGAAATTAGACTATACTTACTTTACGGAGGAAAAAAAAACTTAGATTTTTTTATGTACTTAATAAAAACTTTTGGGTTTAGAAAACAAAGATAAAATTTTAAAATTCATAATCCCACATCAGTCAATTATGGACAACAAGCATTTAGTCATATTTTTATCCAAGTCACATGACTTCAGATAACTTTAATGTATACAGGTGAGATATAATCACATAGAAAGAGATAAATACCGAAAAATAAATTTATTTGACAATAACTCGACTCCAATACGAAACTTTTAGCCTCGAATCACAGCGTGTCAATCAGTATAACAACAGATCAGCTGAAAGCAACTGAGCTAGGAGTTCAGCAGCTAAACTGTAAAAAATTCCTGATCAAATTAAAGAACAAAAAATCGGCACTTTGGGAGCATCATCAGTAAAATCCATTTTGAGCGTAAAATACTATACCTTAACTTTTACAGTAATATTTAATTTTCTAAAGTAATTCAGTGATCTTACGATAATTATTACTGTAAAAATTACAGTATATCAGACTTTTTTGTTCCGTCAAATGTTTCGGTAAAAATGGATTCTACGGTGAAAAAGTACAGGCACCATGAATGCGAGAAAAATTTTGCTCACACAAAGACTCCGATACGAGTCTCTTAATTGTGTAAAATATACGAAGTAAAACATTGCACATAGTATTTATTTTAACAGAAGAAAAAAAAGTTGTTTTCAGTATGTGGTTTTTTAATGCCTGTAAAAAATTTTATTACAAAATTTTTAGAATCTTTGGATAAAACTAAAAAAGTTAAAATGAAATAATCTCTTTATTCTGCAATATTTAGATTTTATCACTTTTCATAACTTCTGAATTTGAAAAGTAAAATTAATATTTAGATCAAAATACTCAAGGAGGTAAAAACTGTAAGTATTTAGAATATGTAATATATTAAGTATGTGATATATTATATATGTAATGTATTTAGTATATAATATAATATCTAAGTTTTAAAGAAACCCTGTTGCTAATAAAAATATCACCAATTGTAATTTTAGTAATAAAAGATATTTTTTATATAGGTAATTTATCCATTTCTAACAAAAATAATTAGAAAAAAAATGTTATTCAAAACATATTTTTCTTCCTTTTTTAGAAAACAATTGCGTAGATATTACTTTCTATATTTATCAAAATTTTCAAGCAATGAAAATTTCCTCAAAAAATAATTAAAACCTGGTCACAATGATTGAATAAATGCCTCGAATATGAAATGTTTAACAATATTCTTTCAAACTCATCATTCAAGATGTTTTATTGTTGTATAATAAGAGTAATGCCTTCAAAACACGAAAAAAAAGTATTCCTAATAATAGGAAGACAGAAGAATTTCATTACGAAGTCTGGGGACTTTGATTGATTAATGTCTGCAATAACTACAGAAGTATTTTAGTACGTAAGAAGTTAAAGGGCTTTATTCAATTTCAGCCCAAACCTGTGTTCTTCTCGTAAGACTACATGAAAAAGTTGGATTAAAATGTGAAGACTATAATATTATTGACGCAGTTTCCCATTATCCTTTTCTTAACATTGGTAAAATGCAATATAGGACATCTTACTTTATAATTTTTGCTTGCCAGTACTCTTTTCTCCTACATTTTTGGAACATGTCATCTTTTTTATCAATATATATTTTACCGGTTTATTAGAAAATGCGGTATTTTGCACAATACTTAAAATTAACTTCTTTTATGAGAGCGATAGAGTATTAAACGATTACGCTTTTATCACTTTTCTAGATCCTTAAATACTATGCCAAATGACTATCCGGAAAGGCATTAATTATAATTTATTTGTATTAACCCAAAATTACCATTTTTGGTACTTGTCATCTTTTTTATCAATATATATTTTACCGGTTTATTGGAAAATGTGGTATTTTACACAATACTTAAAATTAACTTCTTTTATGAGAGCGATAGAGTATTAAACTATTACACTTTTATCACTTTTCTCATGGTACAGGGGAAAGTGTTACAGCTTCTGTTGTTTCCTCTGGAGGGTTCCTCCTCCGCATAGTTGGTATTTCAGAAAACGACCTGGAAGTGCCTTGCTTTTTGAGGGACCTAGAAGCCAGCAGACTTGTTTATCTCGCTTTGCAAGTGGTCACTTGAGGTGTCTCTCGTATGTTCAGGGGCAAAAGACTTTTGGACTTTGCACTAAATGTAGGACTGCTCAGGCTTCGCCCGAGCATATTCTAAACTGTATCGATTTTAAGATCGACGAGGTTTTTTCAAAACCTCATCTGTTTTTAGACTTCCTGGACATTTTTGGACTTATGGAATTGGTCTAATTGGGATGGACCTCTTGGGGATTAGAAACAACAACAACAACATTTCTAGATCCTTAAATACTATGCCAAATGACTATCCGGAAAGGCATTAATTATAATTTATTTGTATTAACCCAAAATTACCATTTTTGGTACTTGTCATCTTTTTTATCAATATATATTTTACCGGTTTATTGGAAAATGCGGTATTTTACACAATACTTAAAATTAACTTCTTTTATGAGAGCGATAGAGTAGGAAACGATTACATTTTTATCACTTTTCTAGATCCTTAAATACTATGCCAAATGACTATCCGGAAAGGCATTAATTATAATTTATTTGTATTAACCCAAAATTACCATTTTTGGTACTTGTCATCTTTTTTATCAATATATATTTTACCGGTTTATTGGAAAATGCGGTATTTTACACAATACTTAAAATTAACTTCTTTTATGAGAGCGATAGAGTAGGAAACGATTACATTTTTATCACTTTTCTAGATCCTTAAATACTATGCCAAATGACTATCCGGAAAGGCATTAATTATAATTTATTTGTATTAACCCAAAATTACCATTTTTGGTACTTGTCATCTTTTTTATCAATATATATTTTACCGGTTTATTGGAAAATGCGGTATTTTACACAATACTTAAAATTAACTTCTTTTATGAGAGCGATAGAGTAGGAAACGATTACATTTTTATCACTTTTCTAGATCCTTAAATACTATGCCAAATGACTATCCGGAAAGGCATTAATTATAATTTATTTGTATTAACCCAAAATTACCATTTTTGGTACTTGTCATCTTTTTTATCAATATATATTTTACCGGTTTATTGGAAAATGCGGTATTTTACACAATACTTAAAATTAACTTCTTTTATGAGAGCGATAGAGTAGGAAACGATTACATTTTTATCACTTTTCTAGATCCTTAAATACTATGCCAAATGACTATCCGGAAAGGCATTAATTATAATTTATTTGTATTAACCCAAAATTACCATTTTTGGTACATGTCATCTTTTTTATCAATATATATTTTACCGGTTTATTGGAAAATGCTGTGTTTTACACAATACTAAACATTTACTTCTCTTATGAGAGCGATAGAGTAGGAAACGATTACATTTTCTCACTTTGCTAGATCCCTAAATACAATACCAAATAACTATCCGGAGAGGCATTAATTATGATTATTTGCATTAACGGAAAGTAATTCCTTGTTGCATTTAAGTTGATTCATAATATATTTTACTTCTTTTTTTAGTAAGAAAAGCATATTTTTTATTAGTTATCATCATATAATATAAATAATAATTGAATAAGTCAGAGTAAGAATCTGAAAGAGATACATGGGAAATTATCCGGTATTTTCTATACTGATGTTTTTTTAAGGTCCAGAACAATTCGCTTACCCACTCCTGCCCGGTATTTCTACAGGAACGTTTTCAAGGTGAAGGGTAGTTCCAGTTTTCTCATACATTAATACGAATGTATTTTCAATTGATTCTTTTTCTATCCTCTTTAACTAGATCAGAAAAGTTCCGTTAAAGTTACTACTCCTAACAATTACTTATCTCTCGGTCAGTATTTATATAGCTTCGTGTCCCCCCCCCCAGCCTCTTCCCTTCACATCTTTGTTTTTAGGTAAAATTTTTGATTTTCCTTTTTCTTTTCTTTTCTTTTCTTTTGTACTTTTCTGCAACTTTCGATGATAGAATATAATTTAACAATATTACAGTTTTTTTTACAATGTTAAAATTAAAGGGTTGTTTCATTTTTTTTCAATGCGCCCCAGGGGAACGGCATTTCGTCAACGCAGGCATCTGAAGGGCAGATTTGTTGGCCACTCTTTCAGGGGCACCATATTAGGTGGGCCAACGTTGCTCCCACAGTTAGGTCAGAGAATAAAAGAACATTCATGCCTTGTCCGGGATTCAAACCTAGAACCTTTCTGGTGCAAGGCCAGTTCCCTGACTCCTAAACAGATAGGTCCGCAGGGATTGTTTATTAGATTATGGAAAATATCGCTTAATAGTTTACTATGGTTTTAGTATAGTTCTGTCCATAGTTTACTATGGATAGAACTACTATGGTATTTCTCAAATATGTAAAGCAATAAAATTATGTGATTAGTGATTCTGAATATTGTACATATTCTGTACATTTGTTTAATTTTAGATTTTATTTTTTAAATTTTAATTTAACTATTGTTTAAACAGAAGAAAAGTGCTCATGTTAACAAAAATTAGTTTTGCCTAAATTACGCAAAAACAAATACATCTATCTAAATTCAAAAACAGACAAACTTGTCATTATTAGCATTTTAAATCACTAATTTGAAGGTGAAACAGAATTTCTCATGAAGAAATTTTCCCACGGTTGACTTTTTCTGTTTATACTCCACTTAAAAATTTATTCATCAGTACCCATAAATGTATTACTCTTTTTATTCGCAATCAACTAATGCTTCATAATGCTAGAAATAAAAAAAAAGAAGGAGAAAATCGCGGAGCCACCTTTGATGTATGTTACCGGAATGATTCGATGACAGCGCATCTTAAAAAACAACGCCAGCACTTTCTTTTATAGGAAAAAAAAGAAAATAAATAAAATTAACAAACTGCATGGAATTCAAACAAATTTTCTTTTTTGCTTCTAACACTCTCCATTTTTTCCAGAACTTTTTCGAGGGAGAAAATATCGGACCATTAAGCAATTTCACACGCAGACACACACGCTACGGGCCCTGATCGTAAAAGAAAAGGAACTCATCGGCATAAAAATCGACCATTGTATCAATTCTTCCAAGGTTAGCACATTTACTGCTTTTTCCTCGCCAACAGACGACTCTCACTAAGACTGAACTTATCTTGGCGATGTCTATGACCTACTTGTCTTCACGATTTGAGGGCCAAGTAGAATTGTTTCTGAAAAAAGAGAAAGGAGTAAGCTTTGTTTTGGATAGTCGATCTAAATCACGACCCAACTAAGTGAAATTTGTTGCCAAGAGTATGGGTGTTACTTCTTTTTCTAGTTTTTTTGTCATAAAATGTGTCTAGTAATGATAGCTTTGCTAAAAATTTGAGTTATGTTATTTCTTTTAAAGTTTAAAGTACCTCCTGAGAATTGTCTAAAATGATACATTTCAAAAACCTCTTTATTTTTTTGGATAGATGAGCTGCTTTATTTACTGGTCTCATGCTTGCTTTGTGTTTGTTTTATAAACAGTGTACTGTAATAGTTCTTGCTTTCAGAAAAAATATAAATTTTGTTTTGGTCATATTTCGTATTTAGAATATTTTAATTAACATATTTTAGCTGATTCATGCGAATAATTTTTTTCCCAAGGCACTGAGAATAAATTTATTTTATGTATTTCTGTACATTCAAAGGAAAAAAAACTATTCAAACTTCAACCATGATTTCTGTATCTTGATTCATTACATTATGCTAATTTGCTGTAATGTTAATCACTGCACCCTGTTTCTTTTTCAGATGAACTTCACTTATGATGCAAGCAACTTTAAGAAAAATAAAATTGCATGATATGTAAGTTTTACATGGCACTACATTGAGATTGCGACAATTTCAAATGACGTAATGGATTAACATGTTGCAAAATGTTTAGCCTTATATTTGAATAGTACCTTAGCAAAAGTGAAAGATTTATATAATGAAAGTTACTTATTGTTTTAGGTATTAGAAATCGACTCTTTTTATAATGAGTGAGACATTGTTTCACAAATTAAAAGAATAGTGATTGTTCACATACTTGTTTCTATCATAATATGTATGCGAAAGTACGCAGTTTTATGAAAAATTATTTAGTTTTGTTGTTGTTGTTTCTTATTTCACTTGCCAATATCAGCAAGTATGATTTGTGAAACTAAGCGGAAGAGGGTGCGTTTCGTACTTTAAGTGGAGCCATCTATGGCCAAGAATACGATTTCAGCCACACACGTTACAGCCCGTTTATATCACCTATCCTGAACAAGAAAACGATCAATATCCAATACAGTACCCCCCCCCCTCAGAGGCATCAATTAGTTATAAGAACATGGAGGACATTGTGACCCAACGGATTTTACGTGCGCCTATTTACCTTTTTCTTTTTTTGTTGCTACGCTGGGAGTCTCCGGCCCGCTTCGGTTGTTTTTTCTTTAGTCTTCATAGCAAAAAGTATACACCATTCTTCGTTGGACCATAATTAATTTTTAGCCTCAATATCAATTATGTGTTTGTTTCATTTATGACTAGCTATTTCTCCAGTTGGCACTAGCGAGTTATATCCTTATTGTGGGTGTAATCCAGAGCAGTAAGAACTAAATGTGCAGATTTTTTAGTGAACTAAAGCTAGCTCAAATGATGAAACTAGTTACAACACGGACTATTTTTTAGAAGTATAATGTATGCAAAGTCGGCTGATGCATAGTAAGATAAACGCATTCACCAAGTTTTTAGTGCAAACATTCAATGCTCCATTTGTGCACCATCGGTCTACCGATGCACATTCCAATGGAAAACCAGTTCCATCAGTACGTTCAATAGCTTGTTCCTATTGATAACCTCACAGCAAAAGTATGATCGCATGCATCTTTTCGTGTATTGTTCGTTTTTGTAAGTCATATACTTGTAAAAAGAGATCCCTTGAAATTGGATTCATTTGGGCTAATTCTGTAGCTATATCAACGAAAAATGGGGGTAAAGATAGCTTCTAAAATGTTAAATAACAGTTTTCAGTCAGAACAAACATTTCTTAATGAAGAGGCTTAAGCTTTACTATGTAATGAAGGAATCAAAATTTCACTTTCAAAAACAATTAAAAGCATAAAAAATAAGAAAACCATAGGTTGGTTCTTTGTGAATATGTTTATTCAATTTTGAGGAATTATGTAAAACCGCTTACGAGAACAATGCTTTCACAATGGGTAAAATTACAAAAACTAAAATAGTAATTTCAAGTTAAAAAGCTGAAAAGTTTTAAGGATATCTAATCATGGATTATAGCTATATAAATACCTATAAATTCTACAGAAATATTGGTTAAGGACGCATAGCATGTTAAGCCTTAAATAATCCATTAGCTCTTTTATAAAATTTCGCAAAAGAATTCAAAAGCATTTTTCAAGACCTCGTTTTAATATAAGATTCTAATAAATAATTCTAAATTAAAACTAACTGAAATACTGTTAAAAGATTCTTAGTGATTTCACTTTAAACTATTTCGAGAGAAATAACTAATACATGAATACCGAATCTAAAACATAAAAGTTTAGAAATATCTATAGAATGCAACAAAACTATTGAATAATTTTTATTAAATACCTAGATTTTTTTAAGAAGAAAGCCAAATGATTTTAAAAAAAACTGAATTCTATATCTGAATTCTAAAATAGTATCTTGCTGGATTTCCATTTTTTTTTCTGTTTTAATTTTTACGTGTTTTTGCGCGGTAAACAAACGTAAGGCAATTCGAGATATTAGTGCCAGGAAAACTTTAAAATAGACATAGCATGTTTTCGAGATGTTAGCTAAGAATTTTCCGAAGCATTCAAGCAATTAAAGAAGTTTGGAGGTAAAAGTGCCCAAATAGTAAGTATTTTAAAAAGCACATTCCCCGTAAAATATTAAGTGTGATGAAATTTAATTATTTTCATTGCCATAGTGAGAATAATGTAAATAATAACTTAGCAATCATAATCGATACTTTGACTAACGAAATAAGTATTCATATGTATAGAAGGAACATACATTTTTGTCACAAGACTTGCATAGATTTAATTTTTGTTTCTAATTAAATAAAATATACAGTACTTAATCTGATATTAGTTCTAACAGAACTTAAAACTAATTTGTATACCTAATAGCATTTTCTTACCTAACAGAAATCAACGAAAAACAAAATGTTCTTTTAACCTATGAATGATTCACATCTTATGACGAATCACCACAGCTATCAATATATTTAATAAACATCTGGAAAAAATTAAAAGCAAATCGTTCTTATGAATAATTAATTGTTCATCATATTTATCTTACAGTCGTTTAAGTCCATTATCCTTAAAACAAATATTACTGTTTTTAGAGACTTTTAGTATCCTTTATATTAAATGTTGAAAAATATCTTTATGTTTTGTAACTGCAGCGGGAAGAAAGTAAAATTGAAAAAAAAAGATTTTCCGAAAGAAAACTGGGTTTTAAAAGAAAAATAAATAAAGAAAACTTTGATTTTAGTATAATATTGAGCAAAGTTAAACAAAAACTTTTATAGAGAAAGGATATTTGATGTTGTGGTACATATTTTTCTTTTCTGCTTTAGCAAAAATTAAGATGATTTGTAACAACATCGAGACAACGGTATGCTTCTCATTTCTGACATCGTTGTAATTACTTTGCTTGCAATATTATTACATTTTATAATAATATATAAGACATTTATTCGCCAAAACATTATCGGTTTTAATTCAAACTAAAATAAGGAAAATAAACTAGGGATGATATAAAAATAAAAGTAATCAAAATAATAATATCGGAAAAGTAAAATAAGTAATATAACTGTCAAAAATTTCTTTAAATAAAATTTTATTTTTATCTTTAGTTGCAAAAATTTAAATTTTAATATTAGAGGCTTGTAGCATTATTTTTTTTAAATGTGCACAAAGAATATTTAATAACATATGCTAAGGATTTCTCTAAAGTTATTAATTTTATTTTTAAGTCAATTTAATTTTCAGAAATTTAAAATAGATGCTGAAGACTATCACTTACGACTGCAATTCATCATCGTCCTTAACTGCTTTCGAAATTTTTATCTTTTATCGCTTACCATGGTAATCATCGATATCAATAAAGTGCTTTTTTTGAAAAATAGCAAGAACATATGTTCAGCTTGATTACGCAATACATTATTTGCATAATCATAAGGCCAGACGACTAAAGCAAAGATTTAAAACATTTCAAAATTCATATTTGAGATTGCTTTGCGGAGGGAAAATGATTTCCTTTTCACCCACTTTTATATAAGGCTTTTCCTATTATTCCATCAGCAAACGCGGAAGAAAGTAGTTCCTTTCAAAATAAAGAGAAACTCCACAAAATTGTTACACCCGCGGATATCCGAATTGAATTTAGTGTTCTTAAAAGAGTTGGAAAGGGGGTCGTAAAACGGATCTTTGAAGAGGGGAAGTAGGCAATGAATTGGAAAACTGGGGACTCAGTTATTCTTACGGGCCGCTAATCGCTTATAGATGCATTGCTTAATAAATCATAAGCATTGAAAGGTAGTCGATTTTAAATTCTGCGACAAATGATTGTTATTAAAGTTTCAGAAAAGCATTGCTCGAGTGTTTTGATAGATTTTGCATTGTTTCGATGGATTGTAAGCGAGAAATTACTTCTTTTATTTCATTTTATGAGAAAGATTTAAAATATGCTTTCGGTTTGGAATCTTTTGTGAGCATGTACCTGAAAATAAATCATAGAAATTGCTACTGCACATTAAGCATGATTTTCTTTAAAGTTTTAAATGGATAATAAACAAACGCCTGCAAAAAAAAATCTCAACATGTTTCGTTAATTAGAAATAAATATAATTGATAAATTGACCACAGATAAAAGTAATTTTTCTAAATTAAAACTTTTAAAGTAAACTATTAAATCTTTTTTTTATATCGAAAAAAGTTTTGGTAACCTACTAGATTGCTATCAGGTTCAAAAAGAACTTCTTATAAAACGCAGAGTTGAGTAGTCAAAAAAGTGCTTCAAATTTTTTGGAAAAGATGATCAACCACAATCATTCAGAAATATATATATACTATAAAATATATACTATCCTCAATGGGTCAATATCGGTAAAAATTTAAATAAAAATGCCGAAAATTAAAAAATATATGTATAATAGAGAGTAACGAGACAACAAGAATACATTTTTTAGCAAGAATATCAGTAAAAGATTTTAGAATTGCTGCTCAATATTATATATCAACTCATGTTTCTACGCACTGGATTGTTACATTGGGGTGACAGAAAATATCAATTTTGAGATTCAATTGCTGCTACCTCAATGGGCAAATCGGAACGTTTAAGTTATAAGGTTTAAGTTATAACGTTTATCAAGTTACAATTGTAAAATTTTGTACACATATTCTTTTTTGGAAAGATAACCTTTAAGAGGAACAGCAAACTGATACATTAAGTGTGAATAGTTTTGATTTTAACCAAATTCTCACTCTATGTTTAACCAAATACGTTTTTAAGGGCAATTGTACGATTTTACTTGATTCTTAATGATGGTTGTTGTCTATTATTCCCCACCTACACTAAAAGATTTAAAACACTTCAACTTCCACTCTAATGCATGAAACGATCCCACGTCAGTGGGATAATTTAAAAATTATAATATTGTTAAAATTTTTTTTCATAAATGTAAATCTAATTATTTCTATGTATTCACCTTTGGCAACAAGATGTTTCAAGCTCAGATACATATTTACAAACTATTTTATCGACAAATGGATTAATTTTTTGTGTCACGTGTGGGACCTACCCGAGAGAATCAGTCATAACTTTGATATTTTCCTTTTAAGGAATAAATTCACACTGAAAAAACTTTCGGATCAAATTACTTACAGATAATAGATAATGCATCCACATTTTCCAGTACCGAAACTTTGTGTGCATCCTCCGTAAAGTTTATTAATACTGTAAAATATTAAACAGCATTTTTTATTTAATTAGAGTTGAGTCTGTGATTTTACGGTGATTGTTATTGAAATAAATTCGGTGTATCAGAATTTTAGTGCTGTAACATGATCCGTTAAAAATGGATTTTCCGATAAAAAATACTGTCACCCTGAGCGCCGGTGCTTCTTACCGTAATTTGATCCTGATTTTTTAACAATTCTCTTAACAAGCAAATTAATATAACAATTTAAACTGATGTTTAGAAAGAATGATTTTCTTAAAGAATCCGGAACACATATAACCTTTGGAAATTCTATGAATTGACTAAATTTTTTTAAATAATTAATAATATTATTTTAAAAAAAACAATGAAACAGGAGTCGTAAAGTCTTTAAGATTTCGCTTATATTACCTTTTTTATCTTATTTTATATTTTACATAACTAATGTAAATCAGCTGGTTTTTAATCAAACATTTACCATTTTATCAGGTTTTGGTTTTCTTACATTGAAGTAAAAAATATTAAACACACTGTATTAATCTTTGTACCTGCAAATTAATAGGCTGTAAACATCCTGCATAGTCTTAACTTCATTTCTATAGTGATTTTCCCTCCAAGGTAATAAAAAATTCACGTATAACATCATCTTGGAAATATGCATTTGTATATGTGAAAAATATAATGCACGAATTATACATAATGTGAAATATAAATAAATACGTAAACTGATTTTGCTACCTATAGTACATTTTTCATATTTTTTCTCGAGTGGTTTTCCTATACTAGAAAAAAAAATAGTTTCATGGAATTTATAGAGATTATACAAGTATGCTTGGGAAGAAATGCTCTTATACTGATTATAGTGATTCATCAAAAGGTCTGAACATGATGACCTATTCATTAAATGTAATTGACTCCATTAAATCAGTCACTGTTGCATTAAAATCATTTAATCTTGCTAAGTATGCCTGATAGTATTTTTTAGCACATTATACCTTGTCAGATCAATCACAACATTCAAGCTACTTATGGTGTATCATAAAATAAACATCATACCAGTATATTGTAACATTAAATAATAAATTTTAATGTTGTTATTAAAGGTATAGTTATTAAGCATTCTGTATTGATTTGACTTGAAATTATAAGAATAGAAAATGCTATGTATTTATTGCCAGTTTCTGGAACACACGGTATATTTTCTATTCTTAAATACAGATAATATTTATTTTAGAGATCCATTAATTTTTTATTTTTTAGTAACTTTAAATTGTGGTAAATAGATCATAAAAATAATTTAAGAAATAAGAAAATAAAAAATTCATTTTTTTTAATAGTTTGATTATAATACAACAAAAAATAATTTTATTGCGCTTCAAAAATTATTTCGATTTCCCTTTTGAAACTTTTGCGATCGACAAAAAAAATTATTTGCTTATAAATTATTACATTAAATAATATTTAATTACAATAAATGCATACATTATATTCTTATATCATAACATTAAATAATATTTAAAAACCTAAAAAAATTCTCACCAAATAAGGTATCAAAAACTATCAAAAAGATATTATAATAGCTATCCATATAAATGGGTCTTAGCCTGTATGGGAAGCTAGTACCCATTGGAATGTGGTTAGTCAACACCTTTGGTTCTGTTGCTACCATCATGTTACTGATTTGGATATTCTGGAGCCTTAATCCTCATGGTTCTTTTAACCTACAACTGGTTTTTGCTTAAGTGCTTTACTTTTTTTTTAAATAAGAAAATGGATGAACAATAATTCATGTTCTTAAATTGCTGTTAGGTTAACTCATTTTTAAAAGAAATCACTAGCGAATAACGAATATTCTTATAACTTTTTAAAATGCCTCGTTTTTTCAGACTGATTTGGTACGTGACGTTTAAAAGAGTAAAATTTTATAATTTGTTTTTCTATTGGTGCTTGGTAAATTATTTACAAATGCACATTTCATTTCAAGTAACGTGCTTTTTTTTTAAACAAGTGTTTTATCTAAAAACAATTGCTTTAAATATTAATTAATTAATTATTATTTTCTGAAATTATTTTTCAATCGCGCATTTTAACTATATCCGTTTCTTTATTGTACATTTTGAAGAAGCGCTCCGGCCGTGCACTTGATTGCGACATCACTCATACCGCTAGTGGAGAACTGGGGGTCGTGAGTTTGATCCTGGCAGCCGACTAAACAATCGCGGTGATACCCACCACGCTGTATGTCTTATCAGTCGTAACTTAAAGTCCTCGCGTTGGTTATGGGGTGGAAGATTGGTCAGAGGATAACCAGCGCAGGCGTTGTCCACGTCGCTTGACTAAGGTCGATATTACGCGGTGTTCGCGCCGTGGCTGAAAGACGAGCCGAGTGTATTGCTAGCGTTGGGCGATTTGGCACATTTTGACCAATAATTAGGATATGTTTATAATGGTCTTATTCTCAGGTTTTAAGTTCTAAAAGATTTTGATGTAAAAAAAGATATTTTTATGCAGAAAAAATATTACTTCCCTATAATCAAATAAGGTTAATTGAGAACCTTTATTATTGCATAAAAACTAGTTTCATATCATTCGTTTTTGTTATATTTAATTTATTTTTTAAATGTTGAGGCTATGATAAGTCTATTTTCTAGTATGCACTTTCCTTATTTTCATCCTTTATGTCAAAACTTGAAAGTTCATTGGCAATACAATTTCATCTGCAGGATTTTATTGGAAAACGTTTTTAATATTAAAATTGAAGTGAATGGAACAAATTCTTTGTCTGATCTTGGTCTTGTTATAATCAGTAATAGTTTCATGGTTATATTCAATTTACCTTTTGTTTTATTTACTATTATTTTATATTTACGTATACGTATGTTGATATGTTGTCCATTTTTCACCCCTATATTTCATGGTATGTCTAAATGTCCAAAAAGTTATACAAGCTATGCTCAAATTAAAAAATTTTACAAACGATATCTTTTCAAATATTTTCATTTGCATGTTTAATTGCAAAAAGATTTTCAGTCAAAGAAAGGGATTTCATACAACACAATATTTGTTTGCTTATAATCAGTAAAGTTTTCTTATAAATCTTTATTTTTGCGTGCAAATCATTTTTATGACATTAGTTTTTTTTATGTTAATAGAATAAAAAAATTCGAAAATACTAGAAACTTAAGGAAAAAATAGACCACGCAAAGAACATTTAGGACATTACGAAGGAAATAAAAAAAACGAAGTAATTTGTTCCCTAATGAAATTTACTATCACTCGCTAAGAAGGAAGTAATTGCGTTATTTTTACCCAAAAAGAATCAAGTAAATTCCGTTAAGTCTCTTGCAGTCCCTTTGGACTCTATCCAAAGAATAGCATCATGGTGCAATTTACAGTTATCTCTCGACATTTAAGCACTGCTTTTTTTTTGTTTTTGTTCAACTCAAACAAATTTATTCTCTCAATGCTCATTCATATTGATTCTACACACAATGATTTCAATAAAGGAAAATGCAATCTTGAAGTAAATGCCTTCCATTAAAGAAGAAATCTACTAGTTATAGGAATTTTAGTGTATTAAATTATTCATTTACATTTTTTTTAAAAAGGGAAAAACAACCTGTAATGAATTTTGTTATTCGGAAGACTATCTTTTTATGTAAATTAGATAAATAAAGTTAATTTTAAGAAAAATTTAAATAAACTTTTCATAAATAGGATTTGAAAAAAGATTTTAAAGAATAATATATAAAGATATAAAAAAATTTTTTTGAAAATAAATAATTTAAATATAAAAATAATTTTTAAACAATATATTTTTAAGATAAGTATTATTTTAAAACACTAAGAAATATTTTAATTTTTAAACAATGGAATACCGAATTCTGTACGAAAGACTGGTTTGTGATATAATCTAACCTAATGATTGAAAATATTATGGCCACTCCCACAGTTTTTATTGAACTGATCTGGATGACTTGAATGGGAAAGGTTATTAATTAAAACGAATTTAACAGCACGCAGATCATAAAAACCCAAAGATTCGGAGCGTGTATAGCCAAAACTACATATTCAGTAGGTTGTTTACAATTTAACGTTGAAAGTATTTATGCTAAGTTTATGAATGACGGTGAAACCGGCAGTAGACGCCAGGGTGTTGACCTGAAGAGAAAAAATATTAGGCCCAGACTGTGAACCTTGTATAGGTAGAAGACAGTTGTGTGGCCAGATGGATTACATTTTCTCACTAATAGCCGATAATCATATCAGGGTACACCATCTTACAGGCAAACAGTTGCTCCCCACATGTACAGCTAGTCATATGCAGGCTGGTGGTGGCAGTGTTATGCTTTGGGAGTCATCCTCATGGGCAGTTTTGAGCTCCATAGATGTGATAGATCACACCCTAATATCTCCGGACTATTATAACATAATTGCGGATTAGTTGCACCCATACATAGTGTTTGTTTTCCAGATTGAAACTGGACTCTTCTAGCTAAGCAAAGTCTCAACCCAGAAGGCTTGAATTAAAAGAGTGGTTCGAAGAGCATAATTATAAACGACAATTAATACTTTTAAAGACTTAAAAACACTTGAATTTATTACTCACAGCAATAGGATTTTATTGCAATTTAATCTTGCAAAATTAACTATTTAAAATGCAAGCAATAAAATTTCGCATAAAGGAGAAAAGTCTTAAATTAATGTTACCTATAATAACCAACAATGATTTTTGTCTGTGTAATGAGTTACACTGGGTTTGAGGTTATAGTTTTAAAAAATTAGCTTAATTAGTACAACGAAATAGACAAAATGACTTCGTTTATATAATTTCTGAATTTCAAAAACTCTCTGTAAAAAATCAGTCTGATTGGCAAATGACACAAAGAGTACCTTTCCTTATGGAACTGCTTTTTTAAATATTGCTTTAATAAAAATTGTTCTAATAAAAACTATTCGTATATCTTTCAGAATGTGGAGATGCATGCTATTAGTGCAAAATATTTCATTCAAATTTTATTTTAGAGTATCACCTTAAGTTTAAATTCTTTAAATCAAAAACCATTTTTATAAAAGTCAGTTTTTCACATTAATTTTAATTCATAATTCAGAACGAAATATTAAAACAGTAGAAAGGTTTGTGGCACTGGTTTAAAAATAAAGAATTCAAATTTTATAAGAATTCGAAGGAAATTTTTATATCGCTGAATCTCGTAAAAAATTTACTACAGATAACCGTTTATATTTATTAGGAAAATAAAGGTTTTAGAACATCAATAGTTTCTTTAATTATCAAAATAAGAATTTTTTTTTTACTTTTTTAAGTTTGAATTAGTTTTAGTAAATAATCAATAGTTTGATTATTTACTAATATATTTACTAAATGTGTTTTTTAAATATATTATTATTTGTTAAATATATTATTACTGATATATTTAACAGATATGTGCAAAGTTTTTTTAAAGAAAGTGTAATAAAAAAATCACTTATTTACTCATAAAAATATTGTGAAATAAACTATAACAATCAAGATATTGAGAATCAGAAAACTATTTTGCAATTTTAGAAAAAATAAAAAGTGTTTATAATTTTTATTTTCTCATTATTACGGGAAAAGAGAAATTGAATGTCCAACTGAAAAGATTAAAATATGTTATTGAAACGTTCTTTGAATGAATCGGCTTCAATAATTCGGCATAATACATACATATACTATTTAACTTGGGTAAATTCAATAAAATCTGAAATATTTCATACGCATAAGCAATATGTTATGAATCTTGGAATTTGTGTTTCATATTCTGTATTTTAAAAATGTCTTTTTTCTGTAAATGTAAATGCATATCATTCTTCCAAACATTCTACGAAATGGTGTTCGCCATAATGTAGTTGTATTTGGAATATAAACTGCGATTCAAGATATTTGGCACATATATTTGTACTCCTCTTTTTCTGGAATACCAATATATCCCCTAACCTTCAAACGAGAAATATGTTTAACGTACTATCAAAGACCACTTTGTCTTTTCCAGGTCCATTCTAAAACTCGGGAATGCAAAATACAAGATTCTATTAGTAAGACGATATAAACCATTTTATCGAGGTAGATAAACACACAACAGTTGCTCTGCTGAAATTGTGGGGAAAAAAAGGTCACTAGAAATCTCAGAAAATGCTAAATTAGACTGCACGTAAAATGTTTCAAAGACTTTATACAAAGTAGCTACATTTTTTGTAAAGAAACTAAAATTCTTACTTTACTAAAATGAACGTAATTTTGATCAATTTTTATTAGCACGTCAAGTGTTATTGCTTGCTTGTTCATTCAAATATTTATTCATCTATATTGTATTACATATGTACATGTATCTATATTGTATGCATATACACACCAACAGAGAGATAATGTAGTTAAGTAATATTTTTTGACATCTTTCCATTTTCTCAAGCAAACATAATTTATCTAATTTTCTAAAATGTATATATTTTTTAACTATTTTCACAGATAATATAACTATTAAATCAGATGCAAAAAACTGCATCAAAATAACTAAATTTTTTTGTATGTTATAAAAGAAAAGAGGTTTTGTATGTCTTTCTTGTATTTTGGACAAATCACGCCATTCACAACAATGTAATAATAATTCAGTAATCTTAGATAGTTTCTTCGAAAAAGTTAATATCCAAGATTTGTTTCCTTAAAAAGCTTTGTTATGTCTTTATACATGCTACATACTTAAACTCTCTCGAGTACACCTTTCCTTTTTCTGAGAGATATGGGCTGTGAATACAATTTGCGCTATAGTGGGAATAAAGTATTCCTCTTCAAATATTTTTTTGGTTTGAAAGCTCAAATTTGAAACATTTGGATAAATAGTTTAGAAGCTATATGGGTTCCCAGTTCACTTAAAAAAAATTTCATATCAAATTAAGATAAAAAGTACTGACACATTGAGTGCAACATCCGTAAAATCTATTTTACCATGAAATTAATTTTAACGAAAGAATCATTTTACAGTAAAATCTACTTTTATTATTATCGTAATTTTTACAGTAATATTTATTTAAGTACAGTGAATTTTATAGTAAATACTAATGTACAAATTACGGTATAGCAGACTTATTATTTTCTTCTAACCTGGTAATAAGCAAAATACCTAGTATTGAGCAAAATGTTTCCGAAGCATCTTTTTTATATAATTATTAGCTGTATCCTGAGCTCGTTACAATGCTTTCAGTTTGAATTGTATTTAAATATTGCATTTAAGTGAGGAAATGAGATTTGTTTTTGTGATTTGAAACGAGAATTTTATTTAATGCGGAAAAAAACCCAGTGATAGTCTCAGCAGTTAGTTCTAAAATTTTCTATCAGGCATGCATAGTGATGCGTTGTTGAGTGAGTCACACGGACTATGAGTCACATTTTGTATGATGATCTGAAACAAGTCTAGATCAACGGTATTTCTTCCGATATTAGCTGATCAATCTGATAGGATGCGATTTTTTCAAAAAGTCAAATCAATATGTGCTCATGTGGTAATCCTCTTTTTTGCCATTCATTGGAATACATCCAACACCGAGTCTGTTCAAAAACTTGACGCTTCACAATGAAATCAAGCAAAAAGTTTAAACTTTGGTTGGACACACGTGTGGTAATATCATGACAATCTGATGGCGATTGTCCCAGTAACAATGGCTCTTTAATTTCAACACAAACAGCATTGCATGTCAATGTAATAAATAAATCTGAGCACTCATGTACAAGCGGACATCATTGCATTCTGTGAATATTTATACATGTGCCTTGGACTTGTGCCTTGGACCTTGAACATGTGCCTTGGGCCTGTAAATGTAACCGTTTATCGTAACCGGCAATACAATTATTTTCCCCAAATCATTAGGATTACGGCGTTGTCATTAATTATTGCTTCCCTTAAATGAATATACTCTTCAGAACGTAATTTGGTTCGATTTAATCTAATATAGAGTAGACGTCCGATTTCAATATTTAGCAGACATATTGACAATGTATTGAGGAAATAATTATCAACATTTTAAAATATGATTTCTAGCGTTTTGGCGATTCATTAATATATATGTATAATAATTCACTGCACTAACTTTCTTATTGGTTTCCTAGTCTGTTTGTGGATTTATCAATTTTATGTCAAAATGGTGTCTATCCAAATAAAATGGGATATTACGAAGCATCATAAGTTCGATGCATTTTTGAGACTCTTTAAACGTCACCATTTCGGCGTATAGGAATTATATCGTGGGAGGTATTAAATGGTGGTATATATGATAATTTGTGCTGCTGTGTGTGTAAAAAAAGAATTAAAGTTTATGGTGATGAGATAGAAAATCATTAAATAAAACTTAATCAAATTAGCCGTATAATAGAATTAGATAAAAATATTGGATACAATCATCCTAATTAACCTAGCCATTAACTGATTAAATTTGCTGCCACACGTGGTGGATAACTTAACAATTTAGTGGTAGTATAAAGCTAAAAGGAGTCTCTGGAAAATAAATAATAAATTTAGATATAAGCAGATTAAGCTGAAATAAAAAAAAAAAACATAATTCTAAGAAAACGACAAAAATTACTTACACAGATTTATTTCCATCACATTAAATGAGGTCACACTAAAATCAAAAAAATGCATAATTCAAATTTTTCTAACACTCAAGTAGAAATCAAAAATTAATTTTGATCATAGTTTTCCACTACAAACATTACAGATCAACATGGATCCTGAAAGATTATCACAATTTCATTATTGAGAATCATACTCTGCTCTCCATTCTTGGAGAGAACAACGGCAGGCCGAAGCCTCCGCGCCTCACCAACTCTTATCATAGACTGAGGTATCAAATTACTTCCAAAGGGACGCTTCATTATTGTTGCCACCATTCCAATACTTCCTTCCCAAAATCTGGATGTAGGTGTCTCTGCCCTCGAGTTGGAATTTGGCTCTATCTGCTCCTAGAATCCTGAACCATAGTCATGGGAAATTTGGAGACTTGTGAAAAAAATATATTATTAGAATAAATCGTCGAGTGTGAAAAGTTCCGTGGAGTGTGAAAAGTTCTCATCAATGAAGAGTGTGAAGAATTCAAAGTAGAATAAACCTTGGAGTGTGAAAAGTTCTTATCAATAAAGAGTGTGAAGAATTCAAAGTAGAATAAACCTTGGAGTGTGAAAAGTTCTTATCAATAAAGAGTGTGAAGCATTCAAAGTCTATTTAGTGCCTCAAAAATTATTGTTACAATGTGTAACAGGAGGATTCTTCACCAACTACAACAATAACCACCTCATCCAATGTCGGTGCAAATTATTTTCCTTTATAGTACCATACAGGTGTTTTTTCAGTTCTTATAACAACTTTGTAACTATCGGATGACATATTGTCAAGGGCAGCTCTAAATAATCTAATTAACAGATTATGTTGGTTGAAAAAAATTAACTCGCGACAACAATTTTTCGTTTATTGTTATTGTTTAACTGACAATGTTGATTGACTTGATCATTTGTGTTACCCATGAAATAAATTTGCAGAAATAACTGTTCAGTGCCAGGCAATGATAGAGTGACCCGGCACGATGGTAAATTTGCCCTTGCACTTTGAATGTTGGCATGTAATTCTCACACACAATATGCGCAGCACCGAATGACGTTATTTGGAAACACGAATTGTACCTGAATATATTTTCCAAGAAATGTTAAAATTGATTTGCTTGACCCGATAATTGCTTGGTTGGCGACGTTAAATTTGGTAGTATCACTTTTCCTACAGAACAGCAAATTCCAGTTGTTTTATCCTTATCTTTGAGAGCACTACAATGCAAAACATACATAATTGATCTATTTTTCCGATGATGCGGCTTGGATGGAGACTCTTATTAGTAGTTGGATCATTGTGAAGAGTGTATTGGCTGCGTTTGAATAAGCAAGTGAGTTTATTTTCTATTCTTGTTTCCCGTTGATCAGATGTTTCCGACAAATGGGCTATTTAGTGTGATTTCGATCAGTAACCAGTCTTGCTTGCTGTTGCTCAGATGTTTCAGATGAACGGGTTTGAGAGGTGTGTAGTCGATCAATAAACAGCCTTGCTTACCGTTGCTCAGATGCTTTTTTATTTTGTATTTAATTATGTTCAGAGATGCATTTAACTATGGAAAAACATTTGACAATTTCACGGCTGGTTGTAAACACGTTTATTCAAATTCTTTTGAATAACCAATGTTTTTTTGCTTTACCTTTTGTAGCATACGCTTATAAATTAGAAGTCTTCCGACACGTGAGAAGGCCACATAGAGCTGTGGGAAGCATGGCTTTTTCAAATTCAGTCAACATGCTAGTATTGACTGTCCTTGAGCTTTGTTGATGGTCATGGAAAAAATGAGACTCACCTTAAACTGCAAACGATTAAATTTGAATGGCATATCTGTGGAGATCATGGAATGCTTGGTAATAGAAGATCTTTTCCTCTAAGTTTTCCATTTACAATTTTAGCTTCGAGGATATTGGTCATTATTCCTTTCACTGAAAGCCGCTTATCGTGACTAATTCTGGGAGGATTGATATTATGGATGGGAATGATAGATAAGCATATTTTCAATGTTAAATCGTGCGGTGGCATACCTGGCGAATCAAGCGAATGCGAAAACTCAGTTGGGTAGTTTACAACCTCGTTTTGATTTATTACAGTATCAATGGATTTACATGTTATTTACACGCTACCCTTGACGCTGCATCAAAGGCAGGAGAGCCTCCAATGGTGTGATCAACGACGAACCTAGACGAAACTGGAAAATTCATAAATGCAATTTCTTGGTTTGAAAAGTAATAGAACATTTAATATCAATTAGGTGAAATATTTAAGCGAAAAATTTTAATGCTGGATTAAGCAATATTAAGCAATCCATAAACATTAAGCAAAAGCTAGATAATTCCTTTAAAAATGATAATGAATATTTGAATATCTTTGATAAATTTTATGAGATTTTGAAACAGAGCTTGAAAAAAATGTTTCATTAAACTTCAGTATTATTCATGTTGCCTAGAATATGCTTGGATCTTAGTTTTAAAACTTCTAATTAATCCCACTTAGTTTTCTTTAAAAGATTCGAAGCATTATTAATTTTCGATGATATTATCCAGTCTTCATCACTCTCATCTGCAAAAGTGAAGAAGTACATATTTTTTATTGCTTTAAAAAAATATAAAAAATAACTGTGTGTAATGTAAAAGATTTGAATTTTGTGATACATTTAATTAAAGAACAATTGTCTTCACAAATATTCCATGGGACATTTAAAAAAGGAAAATTTAGGTTTTTAAATTGTTTTCTTTTAATTTTTGATGCAATGAAAAATATTATAATTTAGATAAAATTATCCGTAGTTTATTTTGTATTTATTTTTAACTTTGAAATTTTATATATNATATTAAGTTCTTCACAAAAAAAAACATTTTAAATTTAATAAGTCTTATTAGTTTCAGTTTTTGAGATTTATTGGAAAAAACGAATTTAATTCTTCTTTATTGTATGAAATAGTTGTAAAAGAATTTGATTTTGAAATTTCATATTATTTTCCATAAATTTTTTTTTGTTGAAAATTTGAACATCAAAGTTGAAAAATATATTCCTGAAAACAAATAAAAATAATATCTCAAAAATATACATATTCCAAATTTTATAGAGTTTTCACAGTTATTATTTTAAAAAAATATTATTGAATAAAAACGCATTTGAAGCTTAAGCGTTACTTTTCAATGCGAGGAAGAAAGAAAACTTGTATCTTATTTTGCGTTTGGACTGAGATGCAAGCATAGCTTTTTAACCACATAGCTTCATAAAACAAATTTTTTAAGTGTTTAGGTCTTTTACCCCTTTAAATACATAATATAAATTCAGTTTCATTTCATAGAAATTAACAAAATAGTAAGTATATTATTTTCGATTTTTAAAAGCAAAAATATTGCTTAAAAAGAAAAATCACTTATTTTCTACTTCTTGTCCAGTTAAGAAGAATTTAGTTCATTCTTTATAAAATTTCTAAGTTTTAAACCTTTTTAAAAGTATTAACGTGCAACTTCTCTTTTATATAATTTGAACCTAGTAAAATTTCATTAGAAAAATGAGAATCAATCTGCACAAAGAATAATTAAAATGAAAAATAAATTTGCTTCATCGCTTTTATGCTAAAACCTTTAGAAATGTTTGATTATAAGTAAATATTGTACTAAAGAAAAAAAATAATGTTAATCGTTTTTCAAAGAGAAAATCAATCTTTCAAAAAATGAGTTTGCAGCGTAAATAGATCAAAATAAATTTTCTACTTTCTTCAAAAGTGTAGATTTTTTTTCCTTTAGTTTTATCTCAAAACGTGTTTGGAAAAGGTTAAAGCTTTTATTAAATTTATGAATCTTCTTATGCTATCGCAAATTAAACATTGCTAAATTGGAAATATTCGGATATTATGTTTTGAAAAATTGCTTCCTTCCAGATATTTCCAAACACAGTCTTTTTTTTTAATTTTAAGAAATTTATTTTTTATGTAAGCATATTTAATACAACCTTTGCTTAAACAATGATTTTTATTTTATTATGCGTTTCTAAAAGCTCAAATACAATTGTGCAGGAAGAATAGAAATCTATAAGTCTCTTTTGAGATTACTGAAAATGGAATAATTCTGTGCCACACACATTGCTTAAGGTTTAATTGCATCCAAGATATTTAGAATTTTTTGGTCTCAGCATCACTATTATATTTGAAAAAAATTGTTATTTCTGTGACTTCTAATGCATGTTGATGAACAAAAATAATGTAATTTGAAAGTTCTTCTTCCTTTGCCTGCTCTGAAATTTGTCAAATCATCTCTCTGGTTCATATTTGCAGCATCATTCAGGTAAGTGTGTACTCAGATTCATATTAATGATATGAATTATATTTATAAATAGAAACTTTTAGATCTATTTGTTTCGTTTACATATCATTGTAATTAAGGGTCTCAAAATGCCGACCGGCCTATGTGGGGGTTAGGGAATGCATCAGAAAGGTTGTGGGTTCAAATCCCGGGCAAGGCATGGATGTTCTTTCCTTCTCTGCACTATCCGTCCTTACTGTGGGAGCAACGTTGGTGCACCTAATATGGTGCCCATAAAAGAGTGGCCAACAAATCTACACTTCAGATGCCTGTATGACGTAAGTCATTCTCCAGTTGGGCATTGGAAAAAAAAAGGATCACAAAATTAGTTTTTTTTCTGCTTTTTAGTTATGTATGAGCTTATTTTATTTTATTTTGTAACCGTAGTTCAACAGCAGACCCAATTTTTGGGTTTACGACTGCTAATGTTCAACTACGGAGCCTTGAAATTTTGAACACAATCCAGAAGACAGGAGAAAGTTGCCTTAGTGGAGGACTTTGTAATAGAATTTACATGCATTTGCGTTACACGGAGAGGAAGACCCAGAGAATTTACCACAGTTAGCCTGACCACCAGCGGACTCTAACCAATTATCCGTTTGCCACTGAGGATAGTTCACATCAGCACTGTGGTCGGTGCAATCCGGATACGGAATTCGTATCGACCAGGCATCGCAGGGATTCAAGCCCGGTTCACCGCTTTGGAAGGCAAACGCTCTATCCCCTGAGCCATCGCGGCTCTATGTATGAGTTTAGTAATGACAAGAGTAAAATTGCTGATGATATAGTTTTTTTCCATACCATGAAATTTAATAAAAAAAATCATGACACAACTTAAGCCAAGGATTGAATATCTATGCGCTACGTTTCTTTTTAAGTATTCAGGAAAGCACACCCTTACGCATTATTGATAAATGAGAATTATCACTTTCTGATAAAATTTAAGAAAGACGTAATACTGGACCTAATGTTTCCTAGTATTAGATAAATTAAACAAAGAAACAAAAAGCGAAATAGTTCCAAACAAAAGTTATAAGAATTTACTTTTCTGTCGATTATAGCGTTTCAAGTGATAATAATTTGATTAATAATAATACTAGAATCAATGCCATTAATCCAAGTGTACCATATGAGCTTGGAACATTTGCTAATCAAATAAACCATGCACTTATTGAAGGAAGACATTATTCTCACTTTTTCGATGTCTGACCTTATAGTGGTGCTGAAAATGAATCAGAGCAATTTCTGCCGTTTGCCAAATAAAGAGAGAGAATATCTCTGACAAAAGTAAAAATAAATAAAGGGTTTATGATGCAGGAATTCAACTCTGATAAACTAAAAAATAAAAGATATTAAAACAAAATTTATTGATTGCGGGGAACTGTTCTTGCCAATATACATAGTGGGAATAACTCAGATGAGTAAAAAGGGTTGCAGTTGAAAGAAAGCATATGGTGTTGCGAACAGCATTATTGGTAAAAAAGGAAAACAATTTATGAAAAGATTGGTTATATGATGAATGCGTTGCAGCTATGAATATTAAAAATATTGCTTATAAGAAAATGATTAAAATGAACACTAGACTTAAAGCTAGATAATACAGACAACGTAGAAGAGAGGAATAGAGATTGCATAAGAATAAGAAAAAAACTTTTGAGGAAAAAAATTGAAATATTTTGAATTCTTGAAGACAATAGATGAAAGCTCTGCTTTCTACTGAAAATTAATAGAAGTCGCTTGGACAAATCTCTGCATAAGTAAAGATAGTTTTATTTTGACAAACAAATAAGCTGTTCTTAATAGAAGGAGTTAACATTTTCAAGATATGTTCAGTAAATATGATCAATTTTGCAACTTTGGAACTGTTTTTGAAAACCATAATGTTGAAAAAGTGACTTGAACTTAAGGAAACTGAAATTGCTATTAAGAAGTTGTTTTTTTTAAACAAAGTAACCGGACACGACTGTATCGCAGCTGAGCTGCTGAAATGTATACTTATTCGCACTTTTAAAGTTAATCTAGAATCTTAATACTGATACCTGGAATGCTGAAATACCATCTTCTGATTGGATCACTAGCGTTATTTGCCTAAAATATAAAAACGGCCATATAATGGTTTGCTCAAATTATAGAAGTAACAGTTTGTTATGTACTACTTATCAAATTTTGCCAAACATATTCTCTAAAAGAGTGAAACAATATATAGACAATTTAAATGGAAGCTATCAAAGTGATTTTCGCTCCTGGAAAATTGAATTAAAATCAAATCTTTGCACCTGGGCAATATTGCAGAAAATTTGTTATTACCACACATCATCTTTTCATTGACTTCAAAGACGCTTTCGATAGTGTTAATCGAAATCATTTCTATGAAGTTCTGGTTAATTTTCAAATACCGAACTAATTCGATATGTAGTAGCAAACATGTCTAATACTACATACATGACAAGTTTTGGGGATATTTATTTGAAGAAATCAATGTCAATAATGGAGTCAGGCAGGCTGATTCCTTATCCTCCATTTTAACGTTATTTTAGAGTAAGTCAAATGTCGTAAAAAAATTGCAACTTGTTTTCAAAATCAATACAAAGTTTGACCGATGCGGATGATAGTCACATCATTTCAAGAACTGCTAAAATAGGCTTTATTTTAGTTATAGTATAGGTTTTATTTAGTTATCTGGTAATTGGTTCTCACAAATTTCAGGTTGTTCAGAGTCTTATGTATCTTGGTTTTATAGTTACAGCTGACAATGGTGTAGTCAAGGAGATTTAGAGTCTTTTAATGTATGCAAATAAGGTTACGTATGAACTAAAACGATTTTTTAAAATTTTCTAATATAAGTTTTCTAGTATAAATTTTACTTATAAACATTCTAAACATTCTAATTTTACTTATATACATTAGAATGTATATAAGTAAAATTTGTTTATAAACATTATAATGTTCATAAACATGCTTATAAACATTATAATGTTCATAAACATGCTTATAAACATTAAAAACATTCTAAACATTCTGATGTAAATTTAACTTATTATAACTTCTACTATATAAGACATTTTAACCTGTGGTTCAAAAACCTGGAACCTGACTACAACTTAGAGCTATTTAAAATCTGTAGAGAGCCAGATAATATAGAGTTCGTAAAAAATTAACCAGTCAGCTTATATGTTTAGAATAGATGATGATGATTCCAAAAAATTATTTTTGATATACCGTTAAAGAGCAATAAAAGTTGTATACCCAGATTGAGATGGATGGAATACTTACTTCCTTGCTAACCAGGAATGAAACTGGCACACAAGTAACACTATAAATGTGTATAGCAGTATAATACACAAGTATCAGTGGGATTCACGAAGCAGAATTCATGAGAAGGCACTGCTTACACTGGGCGGCTGTCTAGCCGAATATGTTGAATACTAATCTAATTTTTATTAATAATATAATTATTTAAAACTGGAGATATATCACTCTCTACTCGCTTACGATCACCCACCGATTTCTCAGCTCTTTTTTGATCAATTGCTCACATTACCAGTGTACGGTAAAATAATTTTACTATGACAACTTATAGAACAATGCATATTTTGAATTTAGTTTTCAGTTTTGAATTTGTTTTACTGAATGTGTGGTAATAAGGAGTATGATTTTCAAAATCAGAAATGCAGGTAAACCGTAATCAAATGAATGGAAAAAAATCCAAATGAATGACTTAAATATCTTGGTTTTATTTACCAGAATTATGATAGTTTTTTTTAATCAGAGTTGTTATTACCATACAGTACGGTAATTTTACAAATTTTTTTCTCCATGTAGTTTAAGTTATTGTAGTTGCTATGAAAATACTAACCCTTTATTGTAGAATTTTTATTAAACTCAATTTTTATAATTTTTTTTCCTTTTTTATGTAGGAAGAATTTGCGGAAAATATTATAAAAGTCCCTTTCATAATTTCTGGTTGTTAAATACAACATGAAACAATGGTATCTTTTTCAGCGTCAGTTGAAAATCTTCTAAACTCGGATCGCTATCAAACAATATTTTTCTTTAAATTACACTTATTTGAAATTATTTAGATCTAAAAGAAATTAAGAGTATTGTTGGATGTATACTTCAAAATGCGCTGATTTTGTGTTTTAAAATTTTTTTAGTTCCAGTACTATTATTTTTTTATGAAGCGAAAAGGAATTACTTAATTCATTTTTAACTTTTTGTATATATTTCTTTCATTTACCTGCACGTTTCCATTTTGATCCTTATAAAAGCAATGAAAGATATCATTTTTTATAACTTTTACATATTTCTGGAATAAGAATCGCCAACAAATTCTTTTTACTTTATAATTTCGACTATAAAGCCTATTGTATACAAAAATCCTGCAATTTAAACTAACATACTATGCAGATCACAAACAAAATTATACATATTGATTTTCTATTCTATTTTATTTGTTATGAATTTAAGAATTGTTAATAAATTCTAAAATAAATATGTAGTATTTTGAATTGACTTTAAGAATATTTTTTTTCTGCATTCATTATTTTAATTCCGTAAAAAAACTCATTTTTCATTTTAAAATTTTCAGAACTAAACAAGTATTACATTTATTCAGTTCTTGAATTCGTACTCAATTTTTAACAAAACAAGAACATGTTTTTTTCTGATTTACTCCCACTCCTTATTTTGAAGAAATTTTCTTCCTCGCGCGCGTTTCTATTTTTTTTTATCTTTCGCAGAAGTAATAAAAATTGCCAACCCATAATCTTAAGGTCTTTTTAGAATGAAAATCGTCTAAAAAGAAGTCCCTTCATACTTATTTCATCATTTTCGATGCTTCTTGGGGAGAACAGAAAATTGGGAAAATCTGATGTAAGGGGGGAATGTACTTATTGAATGTGTGAACTAAACCACATGTTGTTTCTTCCGGGAATTTATCAGGAAAGAATTCTTTCATTTCAGTTTCAGGAGAAAAAAAAGCTAAATAAATGATTCTGCATAGCAAGTGAAGCGCTTTGCTTCATGTGAAATTCTGAAACTTTTTTTTTTTAGCTTTTTGCATTCCTCATGTACATCACTGCATTCTTTGTCCCTAAATTTAATGAATTGCTCGAGTTGCAATTTGAAAAATCACTTTGAAAGTTTAATTTTTTTCCCTTTTTTGAGAATTAAAACCAGTTTTAATTAGGTCCGTGAGGGAGTTGGTAATTTAAGACTTTATTAGCTCCTGTGTTTCGTGGATGAGGAGTAAAAACAATATCTGGAATCTGGCAGAAATCTGATTTAAATAATGCTGTCAGTGAAAATAAGTTTCGCTCTTATTTATTACGATATGAAATTTTAATAGCGATTTTAATTTAATTTCGTATTTCCCAAATGTATTATTCTCAAAATTTTCATAATCGAATTTTACAGTATTTTTAAAATTAGATGGTACATAAAGAAAAATTAATTCGTTATGCGTACATTTAAATTTTAAAATGACATTTTTATGATTAAGTTGTATGGAACCTTTAATATTTATTTTAGATTTTAAACATAAATCATAATAACGGGGTCAATAAAATCATTACCTCTATTAAAATATTATAGAAATATTAAATTTAGTGAAAGAAATATCATGGTTAACATAGCTCTGAAAAGAAAAAAAATCAGAAAATATTTTATGAGCTACAATTAAACAGAAAAACAATAATACAAAATAATAATGTACTAATTAGCTTCTAAAACTATTTTAGAGATGACGGTGGGTTATATAATGCATCGAATCAAGTTTTTTTCATGTTATTTCTTATTTTCTCAATAATTACCCTGTGGTAATTTTGAATATAGTGGCACCAAATTTTGAGAAAAGAAAAAACCTTTGTCCTCAAAATGCTTTACTATTAATATGCCTTCATAGTTTGCCTCAGAAATAAAACTCTAACTTTTGAAGATTCAGCAATCTTTGAGCAGTATTTCGTTAAACTTGAGAAATATTTCGTGACAAAATTACGGGATTTGTGAAGAAACGCGAACTCTTAAATATGTGACGAAAATTTTTCCTCGACTCGAAACTTCAACGTAGCACATTGTAAGAGATTGCTAAATAGAACGACGAAACTGGAATAAAGGCTAGACAATTGAAAATAAAGGTACAAATTAAGATGACCAGCTGGTATGGTGGTCAAGAAGATGGCCTCGTTCTAGGAAGATTCGGGGTCCAATCCCACTTCGGGCATGGGTGTAATTTATCTCTTTGTTCAAACTGTTTTTCCTGCTCTAATACAGCGACACTTATCTGTCAATATGGTACTCACGTTAAAGTGATTGTTCGAAAAGTTAGATGTATTATGCACTGCAAGGTGCATTTATTTATTAATTTCTAGAAAAAAAAACTGAATGAGGAAATTTTCTTCAATTTTGACGATATTTTTGCTTGGATCATATGCCAAGAAACGGTTTAGTCAAAAACGAAATAAGTTTCATGATATTTCAATATCCATTTGTTATAGTGCATTCTTAAGATATAATTGTTAAGGCCAAATCATTGGTAAGGAAAAATAAAATCAGTTAGATTGCTTGACGAACTTGGAATTCTTGTTTATTATTAATGATAAAAAAATTTTAAACCAACCATCCTAACCTAAAATTTTAAACGACAATTGGTATATACAGAGTGTTCGAAATATAAATATACTTCATTTACTATTTCAAAAATGAAGCTAAACTCTATACTCACTGAGGATCACAAATTAATAATTTGGCGAGGAAAAAATGAAAATCCTCTTGAAATCTAACGCTTAAGTTTTGAGAAAAGTTAGATCTAAAGCAAACATATATATGTTCCGGGGAAAAAAAGAAAAGTTAAAATATGATTATAAAAAGCGTCTCCAAGTTCAACATGGCAATATAACGGATTTTAATGTTTTTACTCCATTTTCTTCGCCAATGATTTGGCATATTTAATTTTTTTCTTTATTTTTTAAATATTAATTTGAGACTCTTTTAATCTTTACCTCTTTTACTTTCTTTTTGACAAGGATTCTAAAAATATATTAAGGGATGACCATTAAAATTTCTACAGCAAGAAGGCGAATCGCCACAAACGTGAAATTTGAAAGATAATTAAAGCATCTGTTATTTGCAGACGAGGATTTTAGCTCATCCATGTAAAGAGGAAGATAGTAGCAACACCTGCGATGCACATAAATATAGAAATTTGACAGAAGCTTTTTCTTACTCAATTTGCATTTGCTGCTCGAGCAAGAAACAAAAATGCCGAGTAGCACGTGTCTGCATTTGATCTAAGAAAGAAAATTGTCATCCGTATTTATAGCACAGTGCTATTTTCTGCTTGCTTTAGAAGAGTTTTTTGGGCACCAGAATATCTAGGTTAAGGAGGATCATACACTGTAAAAAACTGACGCGAAAAAATATTTATCAGGAGTATCATGCGATATTAACGACAATTAAGAACGGAAAATGTTTGATAAGATGCAGGAAAATATTCACAAGAAATTCTGCAAGTTTGCTGAAGTAAAGTAAGCGAGTTACTTCCTTTTTATAAACTAATTCCGGCTTTGAAACCACATATCGTTAGATTTTTAAACGATCAACTTTAATTCATCCAAGAGCAGAGATTCTCTTTGTCTCTTTGCATTTAATAAATACTATGCTGAATGTCGTGTTAAATCTCAGCTCATCTTCACCATGAATTGTTGATAAGACAGATATCTTATCTGCATTACCACAAGGGATTGAACTGTTACATCAGGAATTGTGATTCGGGAAATTATTTAATTTTCCAGACGACAACTTTCTGCAATGTTCGCTTCAGCCTCACACCCCTTACAGCATGAGGCTACTCCAATAAGTTTGATGCGCCTATATGATGCTCGACCTTCTTATGTACGTCCTTTTATAGCTCGCATGCGATCGCGCATTCAAACATTTGCTATTTTAGATTCACCATCACAATCAGTTGGCCATGTACTTATCACACCATGGACTGTTTCACCATATCATTTTTATTCTCTATTTGAGGTGTCTAAAAAATCTCTTGTATCACCAACCATATTTCAACAACTTTTCCTTTCTCATCGTCATCAGTTTTCTCATTATGTTCCGATATATACTGATGGCTCAAAATCTCCTGGATATGTTGGCTGTGGTGTCATCATTGCTGACGTCACAAACAGCTACCGAATTCCTGATATATGCTCCGTTTTCACTGCTGAAGCTGTTGCTATTTTATTAGCATTACGACTAATTTCTACACGCTCTACTCGGAAGTATTGTATATATTCCGATAGTATGAGCGTTTTGAGCCAATTAGAAAAGTTTCACTGTGATACTCATCCAATTTTATGTTTCATTACTCATTTGTTAACTACTCTTCAGAAGAAGGGATTTGAAATTTTATTTTGCTGGGTACCAAGTCATGTTGGTATTCCAGGTAATGAACTAGCTGACTCAGCTGCACGATCTGCCACATCTGTTTTAACATTGTCCGTACCCTTCTCTGACATGAAACTACATGTTCGAAAAATTATAAAATCATTATGGCAGCAACAATGGGACCTCAAAGTTTTTAATAAACTCCACAGCATCAAATCTGATTTGGACCATTTCCCAGTACTTCGACTGCGTAGAGCAGATGTAAAACTAACCCGTCTTCGAATTGGTCATACCCGGTTGACACACCTCCATTTGTTGATAGGAGAACCCGCTCCTCAATGCCATGGTTGTAACGTTCCTCTCACAATTCATCATATTTTAATAACATGCCCATGTTTTAACCAGTATCGGTTAACGTATTTTGGAAGCTCTATTTTATGCATGCAAGATTTGTTAGATAATATTCATCATCCAAACATTTTTGCGCATTTACGTGCTCTTGGTATTTTCAACTGTATATAAATGTTTTAATACACTTGCAATTTTATTCACTTTACTTACTTCATGNCATCCAAGAGCAGAGATTCTCTTTGTCTCTTTGCATTTAATAAATACTATGCTGAATGTCGTGTTAAATCTCAGCTCATCTTCACCATGAATTGTTGATAAGACAGATATCTTATCTGCATTACCACAAGGGATTGAACTGTTACATCAGGAATTGTGATTCGGGAAATTATTTAATTTTCCAGACGACAACTTTCCTCAATGTTCGAAAATGTCTGCAGCAGCATGGACTGACAATGCGACGACCATGTTTTTGACCCTTGACGCTGCGTCAATCATTGACAGACCAATCATTGACAGAATCATACAGACTCCATATGTATATAGCAACATTAGTGCAACATTCGTGTTTGGTAGAGTCATAGAAAATGTACATTATCAGCTTGCATTCGACATCGTAATTCTGGCCCAGTGTATGGAGTAATTTTAAAACGTTCTGCTAAACAGAGATCTTGGTCGTTTACCTGTTTGCATTCGAAGCATTTTAAACAGTAACTGTTACATTTTAGAAAAGTAAATGTTTGCTTCTCTGTCCTGCTTTTCTCTTGCTATCTTCCAGATCTCTTTAACTCTATGTTTTAGCAAAATCATGGCCGAACTCACTCTACCCCTACTATTCTGACTTTTCTAGAAGCGTGCATGCTTCACTGTTGTTCGTTTCCAAACGTTGTCGTAATCTCTCATCTCTAGAAAAGAAGTGGTTAATTGTTGCCAAGTTATTTGCACACCATCATCAGAATTAATTAAATTATCAGAAATATGGCATATTACTGAAGCTGCTTCTGTTCCTAAACATTGGTCACCAAAAATATCAATTTCTGTTTGACACATTTTAATCAGGCGGATTATAGCTAATTCCAAATATTGATTTTTAAAATCTTTACGCCCTTACTTCCAGTAAATATGATTTACTTGTAAGGCTATAATCTAACTATATATTTGTCACTACAATGAATAAATCTCACCATCAGGCGACTCGCCATCAAGGTCTCATCGACTGAAAATTGATGAACGGTCAACTGTTGGCAAGCGATTTGCACAACATCAATTAGCTATAATACCAACATAGTTGATTTACTCAACATCAATTCATAACAGTAGTTGAACTCTGACATAGAGTTGAAGTTGCTTCGTTCCCTAGCCTTATGTCCCAAACTAAACCGTACATTTTCTTTTTGACACTTTGTCCACACTCGAAGAAACAAAGATCTCCCTTTTAGCTATTCAGAAATCCATGGACTGTATTTCATTAATTTTGAAAATTATTTTGTCATGAACTCTCAAATATAGGGTGGAAATGCTTCCTCAATTGGAAACCTTGACGTAGCACAATGTGAGAGATTATTAACTGGAATGACGAAACTAGGATGAAGACTACATAATCGAAAATAACATAACAAAATATGATGATCTTTCGGTATGGTGGTCTAAGAGTCGGTCACGTACCAGGAAGATCACGGGTTTGAATCCCGCTTGGGTGCAATCTATTTCATTGTTTTACAAGTCTTCCTTGCGTTGTAAAGGTGACATTGATCGAGCTATATGGCGCTTAAAGTAAAGTAATTAGAAAAGGTAGTTACATTAAGTCTTAACGGCTTTTTTTTTTGAAGGGAGAGGGGGATAGAATGTAGAAATATTTCTTTACTATTGACAAAATTTGTTACATCATAAAAGAGATGATAGTTATTTCGCCACTTTTATGAAATGTTCACCCAGAATCTATACCAAGAAACGGTTTCGTCAAAAAAGAAGAAATTTTAGTATACATCTTTCACAGTGCAAGAGGATAAATGCTGTGCCAGAGATGGATATTCTTAATACAGATTTCTCAGGATAATTCCCTAATGTCCAGTAAATATAATAACTTGTTATTTCCAATTATAATGTATAAATCCAATACATTAGCTCATATCAATAAAACTAGAAAATAACAGTAATTAATATAATTGAATTTATTTTTATAACTATCTAAAAAATCTATAAAATCTTACGATGGAGATTATTTTATAGCATAAATATATTTCTCGCTTTTCCAAATCCTTCCAAAGTTTAAAGTTAGAATTCAAAAATGACGTAAAGATAGAATAAAAAAAAGAGATGAAACGAATGTCGGATTTTGTATAGCATTTTCTGCATGCTTTTCAGCTCAGCCAACCAAAGGGTGTCGAGAGAAAAGCCAATCCTCAAGAGGGTTATGTAAATTGAATCGCCCTAGAAGCTAAGAGATTTCGATATTTTTGTTGACATCAGCCCTTTTAGATTATGTTACTTTTATATTTATTTCCAAAAAGTAAACACACACTTGCGATTTAAAATTGAATTATTAGATAGGAAAACCTGTTTGATATGTTTGTGTGCTTTATAACGATATCGAATAGTAATGGGTAATAACGTGTTTTTAATTTCTTGGGTTAAAAAGAAGAAAAAAAAGATTTACTTAAGGTTGGAATGTTCTGTAATATTTATTATTTTTCTTTTAAAATTTATTTTGATAAGCTTATAAGGTTTAAATTGAATTAATCATTGTAAAATAATTGATAAAAGCTTATAATATGTCATGATGAATTGATTATTATAAAAAAAATATTTTTTATGATACCTAAGCTACTGATGCACAGAGTCCAAAAAGTAAAAACACAGTTAATTATCTAGAAAAGTATGCGTTGGAGAAAATTTCTATGAAGACACGTGTGAAAATAGAGACATTTTGGATTGTCGTGTAATATTTTGCACGTTCACATGCGTTAATTACGCACAACGCATCTAATTCAAAATTACATTTGTTCTTTACAGAGCTTGCGATGACTTTTCATATGAAAACGCGTAGGTGGTGGGCGTTTAAGTGTAAAATCTAATGATACTAAAAATGACCCCTTCTATCCTTACCCTTAAAAATGCGTCATGGTTTATTACAAAATCCTGCTTTTTTATTGCAGATTTGCATTTTTTATAAAAAATACCTAATTTCAACATACAGGTTGTTAAATGTAATCACATAAAAATGGTGTAAAAATAAAGAGATATTGATGGTATTGATATTGATGGACACACTTTCTAATGACAATAAAATTAACCCTTGTTTCCCCACTCGAAACTGAACTAATTTCTAGTTCGGGTGGTTACGTTTTGTGTCTGGGAAAAATTCAAACAGTTGCTAAACATTAAGTGTAACAAACAATCAAGAAAGTAATTTATAAAAATCTGTCCATAGCAATGGTAATTGGAAATATTAATCATTATTTGGATGAAGAAATAAGAGAAGTGTTTTTGCATAAAATCAATCACTTCTATCACTCTCTTTTAACACCTTGATTTAATAGTTATTAAATAAAAACATATGATATTTAAAATATTATTTGAATTTTAATACAAGAGTACTGCTTCTTTGTAAAAATATTGTGCACTATACACACAGTTTTCAAAGTAATCCGTATTCATAGTAGCTGCAAGCCGTCCTCATCTGACTCTCGCAAAATTATTTAATTTCAATTAAACCAATGAACAGTTAAAAAAACAGGCACTCTGGCTCCATAGATACATTACACCCACCTGCGTTTTTATTTTTATCACATTTCATTGAAGTATCTTCTGTTATGTCAGTAAAAAATGAATTTTTTATATTTTAAGCTTTTATAATGTAATCATAAAAATTTTATAACGTAACAACGATTTTACACATGATTGATTTAATTCACATGATTACGCTTTAATTACATGATCGCTTTAATTCAAACGATTTTACACATGATCGCATTAATATTTGTTCGCGATGTAAATATTTGTATTTTAGCAAACATTTTTATGTAACTTAATAATTATTTTAAAAATATCAGATTTTTAGTTTAGTGTAGTAAGGGCATAAAATTTTATTGTAATGGCATAAAATTTTATTGTCATTTTCTTAGCTTAAAAGTAATTTTCATTCCATATTATCGGTAGATAAGTATACAAGTCTTAGCATGAATCTTCCGGTAACAAGTAAGGAGCAAATCCTCGCGGTTAAGAAACGTGGAACTAATGATTAAACCAATAAAATCAAATAAAACATTGCGAAGATACAGACCCAGCCATATCATTTATGGCCAATCATTTATCAACTACCTTCAATTAAAATGCTTTTGATGCCTTCACACAGCATTTATGCATTAACATTATGTAACATTGCTTTAAATATCCACTACTTCTCCATTTATAATCATGATATTTTCATTCACGAGATTAAAAACGATTCATCAATTTACAAATTATTTTAAGTACAGATTCTTGTTCTCTTTTTCAGTTGATTAAACATTACTGTTAAGCCAATCACGTGTTTCTAACTCTTTTAATGCATTCTACACGACGGGGTATCAATCATTTTTCCTTGACTTCCTGATAAGCTGGCGTCAGTTTAATGAAACTAATCTTTTAAAAATAAGAAAGTTTAATGTCTCCCGGGAAATACAAGTCTTATCAATGAAATTTATTTTCAAGACGATAAAAAATATACCTCCTAAAAAAATGAGATTCAAATACTGCACTTCTTCTTGTTACGGATCATGTGCTTACCCTGGAAAATTAAAAAAATAAAAAAAAATCGTTCGAAACCTAAAAATCGAAATAAAGTGTGTGTGTTCAAACGATTAAATATTTTTTTGTTAAAATTCTTTCCTGTAAACTTCAAATATTCTAAAACAAAAATATTATAATTTTAAAATATATATAACTATAATCATTTTAAAATATTAATGTATCTTTTACTTGAATCCTTCTATAATTCAAAACAGATAAATTGATATAAAAGTCATATTATATTCTAATAAATATATATGTTCTTATATCATTTTAAGAAATCATTTAAGAATATTTAGTACAATACCAGCACACCTAGAAGTCTATTTAATTCGCATATTTTCTTTGCAATGTTGAGAATCGAACGAAAAAAATTTCCTCATAAATATCAAGTTTTGCGTGTAAATGAATTAAACTTCGTAAATCTTATTTGATAAAATACCAGCGCACCTAAAAATTTAAGTAATTCGCATATTGCCATTGCGATATTGCGGATCGAAAAAAAAATTCCTTCATAAATATCACGTTTTCTGTATAAATAATATTGTACTTCATACAACTTATTGAGTACAATATCAGTGCACCTAGAAATTTATGTAATTCACATATTGCAATATTCAGGATCGGAAAAAAAACTCAAACCATTATAAGTATTTGGTGAGTAATTTAGTATATTTTATCTATTTTTGAAACATCATTTCACACATAAACATTCTATTTTTAGTGAACTAATTAGTTAATAAGACCCGACATTTTTCCTTTTCTTTCAATAAAATTAAATTAATTTTAAGAAATTTGATTCGTAGGATAACTTACATTAAATAACACATTATAATCGGAACAAAAACTTGTTTTGGTATTCTGAACATTAAAATCTAAAGTAAATTTCAAGGAAAGCACGAGTTATTAGATTTACTCTTGAATCAGAAGTTCCACTATTATTTTATCACATTAAGTAGTCGTATACATTTTCTTGGTTAAAAACATTAGACGGGTTGCAGAGGCGCAGGCGGCAGGGATTTGAGTTCAAAGAGGGTGACGCTATAGCCAGTAGTGCGTGACACTAAACGACTTGCGTGACCCACAAGATGAGAAATGTGCTCTACTCCCTCCCCAAGTCCCCTTATTTCTTCTTAGACGGAACCCCCACTCATTTTTCCTTCTAGAATTTCGAACCTTTCTAGTCTTTAGTGGTGTTGGTCGAGGTACACTGATTTGAATTCCAAAATGTTTTATTTTTTACCTATTTTTTTTATGTTTGTTTGTATTCGTGTCTTAAAAATGAAAGCGAAGAATGGGAAATGTCGGCAAATATATTTTGAATAAATTGGATCTTGATGAAAGAAACGGGTTTTCTGAATTTTCTTTAAATTTCTTCATGTCTTGAAATCTGTAAATTGGAATTTAATTATAACGGTAAGAAAAGAAATTGTTGATTTAGTAGGCGTATAAAAGTAATATTGTGTAAATTTAAATAAAAGTTAATAATCAAATATGATTAAATGTGAATCAGACAGTATCGATTGAATTAATTTAAGAATGAGTGTAAATAATTTATGACTAATAGTAAAATATTATGAATAAAGGTTTACGATAATGTAATTGACTGTTAATCAGAAAAAATAATATTGGTTGGAGAATGTAAATTAAATAAGGAATAAAAGTAAATTATGAATTATTAACACTAAGTAAAACACAAATGAGGGTAAAAAAATCATAAATCACTTATCGACGATAAAATTTTAATTAAAACAGTACTAATTCGCGATTAAATTTGTATAAAGCAAAAAAAATTATATCATGGATCATGGTATAAAAACGTAAGTTTTATGTGATGAGATGTAAATTTAGCTTTTACCGATGCAAATCAAATCTAATGATGAAAAAATTTCCTAATGATGAAAAAAATTTAAAAAGTAAAAATCGAGAAGAAACAATTAATTTAAATTATGTGAAATATAAAAAATTCAGATATTTTGTTGTAAAAAAACTCCATATATATTAATAAATTTTAATAAACTTAGTTAAAAGTCTAAAAAAAATGAATTATTGCATTTAATGTATTTCTATTATTAAGGAAAAATATGAACTTGGAGTAATGCAAAATATTAAAAAAAAAACATATA